>NC_053491.1:457606376-457928876 GCF_905171775.1 Rana temporaria
GATAGATAGATAGATAGATAGATAGATAGAAGGATGTGGTATAGAAGGATATGCACACACATGTATATCTATGTATATGTATATATGCACACATTTTAGGGAACACAACAAGCATGAATCACTAATCCCCCCTCCCCATGCCCCCCCCCCCCCTTCTGTCATTTGCAGATGAGGGGACGGATGTGGCCGGTGACGGCAGCATTGCGTCTGTCTCCACTTGTGCAGCAGGCCTGAGAGTGACAGATAAAATACAGGGTGAGGGATGAGGGCAAGGACACGTGTGTGGGGCAGGCAGGGAAGGGGTGCTCCCTGTGTACAGCACTGTATACATTCACAGTGGTGCTGAGTAGGTGACACGGAGTCCCTGGTGTCCCAGTATTGTCCTCCACTCATCTCTCTGTTTGTCTCTATGTGTCTCTGATTTCTCTCCCCACCCCTATTCCTCTGGATGAGTCACATATTTCATCTATACTGCAGATTTCCAGCCTTGCCCTGTACATCCACCTTCTCCCTGCACACCTCTCTGACTGCTCCATGTCTCTCTGTGTCCCTCTACTCTTTGTCCCCCTGTTCTCTCTGTCCCCCTTCCTATCTCTCCCCCTGTTCTCTCTGTCCCCCTTCATATCTCTCCCCCTGTTCTCTCTGTCCCCCTTCATATCTCTCCCCCTGTTCTCTCTGTCCCCCTTCTTATCTCTCCCCCTGTTCTCTCTGTCCCCCTTCATATCTCTCCCCCCTGTTCTCTCTGTCCCCTTTCTTATCTCTCCCCCTGTTCTCTCTGTCCCCCTTCTTATCTCCCCCCCTGTTCTCTCTGTCCCCCTTCTTATCTCTCCCCCTGTTCTCTCTGTCCCCCTTCTTATCTCTCCCCCTGTTCTCTCTGTCCCCCTTCCTATCTCTCCCCCTGTTCTTTCTGTCCCCCTTCCTATCTCTCCCCCTGTTCTCTCTGTCCCCCTTCCTATCTCTCCCCCTGTTCTTTCTGTCCCCCTTCTTATTTCTCCCCGTTCTCTCTGTCCCCCTTCTTATCTCTCCCCCTGTTCTCTCTGTCCCCCTTCTTATCTCTCCCCCTGTTCTCTCTGTCCCCTTTCTTATCTCTCCCCCTGTTCTCTCTGTCCCCCTTCTTATCTCCCCCCCTGTTCTCTCTGTCCCCCTTCTTATCTCTCCCCCTGTTCTCTCTGTCCCCCTTCTTATCTCTCCCCCTGTTCTCTCTGTCCCCCTTCATATCTCTCCCCCTGTTCTCTCTGTCCCCCTTCCTATCTCTCCCCCTGTTCTCTCTGTCCCCCTTCCTATCTCTCCCCCTGTTCTCTCTGTCCCCCTTCTTATCTTTCCCCCTGTTCTGTCTGTCCCCCCCCGTTATCTCTGTCCCCCTTCTTATCTCCCCCTGTTCTCTCTGTCCCCCTTCTTATCTCTCCCCCTGTTCTCTCTGTCCTCCTTCTTATCTCTCCCCCTGTTCTGTCTGCCCCCTTTTTATCTCTCCCCCCGTTCTCTCTGTCCCCAATCTTATCTCTCTTCCTGTTCTCTCTGTGCCACTTCTTATCTCTCCCCCTGTTCTCTCTGTCCCCCTTCTTATCTCTCCCCCTGTTTTCTCTGGCCCCCTTCTTATCTCTCCCCCCTGCCCCCCCCCCCTCTCTCTCTCTCCTGTTCTCTCTCTCCCACCCTGTTCTCCCTCTCACACTCTGTTCGCTCTCTCCCACCCTGTTCTCTCTCTCCCCTGTTCACTCTCTCCCACCCTGTTCTATCTCCCCCTGTTCTCTTTCCCACCATGTTCTCTCCTCCCTGTTCTCTCCCCTTCGTTCTCTCTCTCCCACCTCTGTTCTCTCCCCCCTGTTCTCTCTCCCCCCCCCCTGTTCTCTCTCTCTCCCCCTGTTCTCTCTATCTCCCCCTGTTCTCTCTCTCCCTCGCACCCTGTTCTCTCTCTCCCCATTCTCTCTCCCCCTGTTCTCACTCCCACCCTGTTCTCTCTCCCACACTGTCCTTTCTCTCCCCCTATTCTCTCTCTCCCACCCTGTTATCTCTCTTTCCCCTGTTCTCTCTCTCACATCCTGTTCTCTCTCTCCCACCCCGTTCGCTCTGTCCCCCGTTCTCTCTCCCACCATGTTCTCCCTCCCACCCTGTTCTCTACTCTCCCCCAGTTCTCTCTTTCCGCCCTGTTCTCTCTTCCCCCTGTTCTCTCTTCCCCCTGTTCTCTCTCCCCCGTTCTCTCTCTCCCATCCTGTTCTCTCTCCCCATGTTCTCTCCCCCGTTCTTTCTCTCCCATCCTGTTCTCTTTCTCCGCCCTGTTCTCTCTTCCCCCTGTTCTCTCTCCCCCTGTTCTCTCCCCCGTTCTCTCTCTCCCATCCTGTTCTCTCTCTCCGCCCTGTTCTCTCTTCCACCTTTGTTCTCTCTTCCACCCTGTTCTCTCCCCCCCCTCCTCTCTCTCCCCCCTGTTCTCTCCCCCCCTGTTCTCTCTTTCCCACCCTGTTCTCTCCCCCCCTGTTCTCTCTCTCCGCCCTGTTCTCACTCCCACCCTGTTCTCTCTCCCACCCTGTCCTTTCTCTCCCCTCTCTACCACCCTATTCTCTCTCCTACCCTGTCCTCTTTCTCCCCCCTGTTCTCTCTCCCCCACCCTGTTCTCCCCCCCTTGTTCTCTCCCCCCCCAGTTCTCTCTCTCCCCCTGCTCTCTCTTTCCCACCCTGTTTTCTCTCTCCCCCTGTTCTCTCTCCCACCCTGCTCTCTCTCCTTCCTATTCTCTCTCCCCCTGTTCTCTCTCCCCCTGGTCTCTCCCCCCTGTTCTCTCTCGCCCCCTGTTCTCTCTCCCCCACCCTGTTCTCCCCCCCCCCCCCAGTTCTCTCTCTCCCCCTGCTCTCTCTTTCCCACCCTGTTCTCTCTCTCCCCCTGTTCTCTCTCCCACCCTGCTCTCTCTTTCCCACCCTGTTCTCTCTCTCCCCCTGTTCTCTCTCCCACCCTGCTCTCTCTCCTTCCTATTCTCTCTCCCCCTGTTCTCTCTCCCCCTGGTCTCTCCCCCCTGTTCTCTCTCGCCCCCTGTTCTCTCTCTCCCCCCTGTTTTTTACTCCCACCCTGTTCTCTCTCCTACCCTGTTCTTTCTCTCCCCTATTCTCTCTCTCCCACCCTGCTCTCTCTCCTTCCTATTCTCTCTCCCACCCTGCTCTCTCTCCCCCATGTTCTCTCTCCCCCTGTTCTCTCTCCCCCTGGTCTCTCCCCCCTGGTCTCTCTCTTCCCCTGTTCTCTCTCCCCCTGGTCTCTCCCCCCTGGTCTCTCTCGCCCCCTGTTCTCTCTCCCCTGTGTTCTCCCCCCCCCCCCGGGTTCTCCCCCCCCCCCCTGGTTCTATCTCTCCCCCCTACTCTCTCCCCCTGTCCTATCTTTCCCCCGTTTGAACTTTCTATAGCCTCTTTATCGGCAGATCATATCCCTTCTAATACCCTTTGTAGTCCATGTGTTATGTTCCTGTCTCACACTGGCACTGGAACTTCTCTCTTTGCACTTTGTTGTGCCCATGTTATGCCCATTCCTCATCTCTTTCTATCCATAGATATTTCCATCTCTTGTTCCCTGATCTTCGCCATCTCCGGCTCACGTGTTTCAGAGTTCTGGTAAGTCAACTGATTTTTTTTACTAATAATCAGATTATTATATATTTATATATATATTATTTATAAAAAGATGTGATTTCCTCCCTTTGTTTACCAGTCTCTGCAGAGCATCGCACCATCCTTATACTAATACTTTGCACTTCTGTCTGTTTATTTCTGACACTTGTAGAGCTTATGTCTCCTACTTTGCATTACTACGCAGCCCCTCCCCCCTCTCCCTCGATTATCATAGACTGTTACATTGTAATTGTACTCCCCTCTGCAGACTATTACTTTTTAACCTCCCTAAGTGTATTTTAAGTGCCCCCCTCTTTTTCCCCATTGCTTCCTATGCCAAACCATTAATTGTCTGTGCATTGTAGACCAGCAACAGGTAGACTGTGCCTTTCCTGTACGGTGTGCATTGCAACACCGCAGAGCATCGCAACCGCGGCTTTGTTATCCCCGTCTGATGTCTTTGGAACAGAATTTGTACCTTTTTGTGGTTGGAGCGGAGAAGGTTAATCAATTTGCTTTCGCCAGCGCTTTACCCCTCTCCACCGAAAAAGGACATTTTCATAATTGCATCTGCCGAGTGGCACTCCTGTAGATTTCCACCCTCGGTTCTGCAGAGCATTTCTGATATATGTTTCTATGCAGATTATCACTCCTATTGGTTTTTAATGTTAGCTTTGCAGACCATCTTTCCTGTAGTTTTCCATCCTTAGCTCTGCAGACGATCCAACCTATCGATTTCCACCCTCCGCTGTGCAGACTATCTCTCCTACAGATTTTTACTCTGCATTCTGCAGATCATCCCTCCTATCAATTTCCATCGTTATCTTTCCCGACCATCTCTCTTTTATAGATTTCCATTCTCAGCTTTGCAGACCATTCCTCCTATAGATTTCCATCTCCCTTGAAGATTTCCACCCTTTGTTCTGCAGACTATCTCCCCTACCGATTTTTACCCTGGACTCTGCAGATCATCCTGCCTGTAGATTTCCATCCTTATCTTTGCAGAACGTCTCTCTCCTATAAATTTCCATTCTCAGCTCTGCAGACCATCTCCCCTAAAGATTTCCATTCCCCACTCTGCAGACTATCTCCCCATAAGATTTCCACCCTTCGCTCTGCAGACTATCTCTCCTACAGATTTTTACCCTGGACTCTGCAGATTATCCTTCCTATAGATTTCCATCTTTATCTTTGCAGACCATCCCTCCCTAATAGATTTCCATCCTCCGCTTTGAAAACCATCACCCCTAAAGATTTCCACCCTTCGCTCTGCAGACTATCTATTCTACAGATTTTTACCCTGGACTCCTATAGATTTTCATCCTCCGCTTTGCAGACCATCTCTCTCCTATAGATTTCCATTCTCAGCTCTGCAGACCATCTCCCCTAAATATTTCCACCCTTCGCTCTGCAGACTATCTCCCCTAAAGATTTCCACCCTTCGCTCTGCAGACTATCTCTCCTACAGATTTTTACCGTGGACTCTGCAGATCATCCCTCCTATAGATTTAAATCATCCGCTTTGCAGACCATCTCTCTCCTATAGATTTCCATTTTTAGCTCTGCAGACCATCTCCCCCTAAAGATTTCCATCCCCCGCTCTGCAGACTATCTCCCCTAAAGATTTCCACCCTTCGCTCTGCAGACTATCTCCCCTAAAGATTTCCACCCTTCGCTCTGCAGACTATCTCTCCTACAGATTTTTACCGTGGACTCTGCAGATCATCCCTCCTATAGATTTAAATCATCCGCTTTGCAGACCATCTCTCTCCTATAGATTTCCATTTTTAGCTCTGCAGACCATCTCCCCCTAAAGATTTCCATCCCCTGCTCTGCAGACTATCTCCCCTAAAGATTTCCACCCTTCGCTCTGCAGACTATCTCCCCTAAAGATTTCCACCCTTCGCTCTGCGGACTATCTCTCCTAAAGATTTCCATCCCCTGCTCTGCAGACTATCTCCCCTAAAGATTTCCACCCTTCGCTCTGCAGACTATCTCCCCTAAAGATTTCCACCCTTCGCTCTGCAGACTATCTCTCCTACAGATTTTTACCCTGGATTCTGCAGATCATCCCTCCTATAGATTTCCATCCTTACCTTTGCAGACCATCCCTCTCTACTGATTTCCACCTTCCACTTTGAAGATAATCACCCCCCAAGATTTCCACCCCTCGCTCTGCAGACTATCCCTCCTATAGATTTTTACTCTCCGCTCTGCAGATTATCCCTCCCACAGATTTTCACCTTCAGAAATGCATATTATCACTCTTCTAGACTTTATGAATGCCATTACTCCTTTAGTTATTTCACCCTCAGCTCTGCAAACTGTTATTGTAGATTTTCCACCGGTGCTCTGCAGGTTATCACTTCTGTAGCATTTCATCACCCTGTCTGCAGAGCATCAGTCCTTATTCAATCTCAAGTATGTGGAGTGTATCTGCTATGTGCTCTTCATTCCTACACTGTCCCTTCACAAAACAGCATCAAGTTTCATGATGAGTATTATTCCATTTCCTATGATATGTTTTTCCCTATTTAAGCCTACAGACTGTCATTATACCCCTGCCCTCTGAGCAATAATATGCAGACTATCACTACCTTTCTTCCTTCTCGGCATTGAGCTGCAGACTGTCACTACCTTCAAAACACCGATCTGCAGACCATCATAACTTTTCTACCCTCTGACCACAGATCTGCAGACTGTCGTTACTTTCCTGGCTTCCGAGTACTGATCTGCAGACTATCACTCTTCAAAACATTGATCTGCAGACTATCATTACCTTTCTACCCTCTGACCACAGATCTGCAGACTGTCACTACCTTCAAAACACAGATCTGCAGACTGTCATTATTTTCCTGGCTTCCAAGTACTGATCTGCAGACTGTCGCTCTTCAAAACACCGATCTGAAGACCATCATAACTTTTCTACCCTCTGACCACAGATCTGCAGACTGTCATTACTTTCCTGGCTTCCAAGTACTGATCTGCAGACTGTCGCTCTTCAAAACATTGATCTGCAGACTATCATTACCTTTCTACCCTTTGACCACAGATCTGCAGACTGTCATTATTTTCCTGGCTTCCGAGTACTGATCTGCAGACTGTCGCTCTTCAAAACACTGATCTGCAGACTATCATTACCTTTCTACCCTCTAATTGCATATCTGCAGACTATTACTACCTTTTTATGTTCTGTGCACTGATGTACATGTTATCATTGTTTTCTTGTCTACTCAACATGGTGCTGCAGACTATCATTACCTTCCTGCTTTTTGAGCTTTAGTCTGCAGACTGTCACTACTTTTATAGCTTCTAATCACTGATTATCATAACTTTCCTAACTTCTGATCACCTGTCTTCAGACTGTCATTACTTTCCTACCCTCTGAGCAAACGGGTCTGCAGACTGTCATTACCTTTCTACCTTCTGAGCATCAGTCTGCAGACTATCATTACCTTCCTACCTTCTGAGCACCAGTCTGCGACTGTCATTACTTTCCTATGTTCTGAGCACCAGTCTGCAGACTATCATTACCTTCCTACCTCCTAAACACCAGTCTGCAGACTATAATTACCTTCCTACCTTCTAAACACCAGTCTGCAGACTATCTTTACCTTCCTACCTCCTGAGCACTGATCTGCAGACTGTCATTACGTTCCTGCCTTCGGAGCACCAGTCTGCAGACTATCATTACCTTTCTACCTTCTGAGCACCAGTCTGCAGACTATCATTACCTTCCTACCTTCTAAACACCAGTCTGCAGACTATCATTACCTTCCTACCTTCTGAGAACTGATCTGCAGACTATCATTACCTTCCTGCCTCCTGAGCACCAGTCTGCAGACTATCTTTACCTTCCTACCTTCTGAGCACCAGTCTGCAGACTATCATTACCTTCCTACCTTCTGAGCATCAGTCGGCAGACTGTCATTACCTTCCTACCTTCTGAGCACCAGTCTGCAGACTATCATTACCTTCCTACCTTCTGAGCACCAGTCTGCAGACTATCTTTACCTTCCTACCTTCTGAGCACCAGTCTGCAGACTATCATTACCTTCCTACCTTCTGAGCACCAGTCTGCAGACTATCATTACCTTCCTACCTTCTGAGAACTGATCTGCAGACTATCATTACCTTCCTACCTTCTGAGCACCAGTCTGCAGACTATCATTACCTTCCTGCCTTCTGAGCACCAGTCTGCAGACTATCTTTACCTTCCTACCTTCTAAGCACCAGTCTGCAGACTATCATTACCTTCCTACCTTCTGAGAATCAGTCTGCAGACTGTCATTACCTTCCTACCTTCTGAGCACCAGTCTGCAGACTATCATTACCTTCCTACCTTCTGAGCACCAGTCTGCAGACTATCATTACCTTCCTACCTTCTGAGCACTGATCTGCAGACTGTCATTACCTTTCTACCTTCTGAGCACCGGTCTGCAGACTATCATTACCTTCCTACCTTCTGAGCACCAGTCTTCAGACTATCATTACCTTTCTACCTTCTAAACACCAGTCTGCAGACTATCATTACCTTCCTACCTTCTGAGCACCAGTCTGCAGACTATCATTACCTTCCTACCTTCTGAGCACCAGTCTGCAGACTATCATTACCTTCCTACCTTCTGAGCACCGGTCTGCAGACTATCATTACCTTCCTACCTTCTGAGCACCAGTCTGCAGACTATCATTACCTTCCTACCTTCTGAGCACCGATCTGCAGACTATCTTTACCTTCCTACCTTCTGAGCACTGAACTGCAGACTATCATTACCTTCCTACCTTCTAAACACCAGTCTGCAGACTATCATTACCTTCCTACCTTCTGAGCACCAGTCTGCAGACTATCATTACCTTCCTACCTTCTGAGCACCAGTCTGCAGACTGTCATTACCTTTCTACCTTCTGAGCACCAGTCTGCAGACTGTCATTACCTTCCTACCTTCTGAGCACTGATCTGCAGACTGTCATTACCTTTCTACCTTCTGAGCACTGGTCTGCAGACTATCATTACCTTCCTACCTTCTGAGCATCGGTCTGCAGACTATCATTACCTTCCTACCTTCTAAACACCAGTCTGCAGACTATCATTACCTTCCTACCCTCTGAGCAAACGGGTCTACAGACTGTCATTACCCTTCTACCTTCTGAGCACTGATCTGCAGACTATCATTACCTTCCTACCTTCTGAGCACCAGTCTGCAGACTATCATTACCTTCTGAGCACCGGTCTGCAGACTATCATTACCTTCCTACCTTCTGAGCACCAATCTGCAGACTATCATTACCTTCCTACCTTCTGAGAACCAATCTCCTTCCCTCTTACTAGTTAGCCACTAAGCTACAGGATACCATTACTTTTTGAAGAGCATCACTACCTCAGTACTTTTAGGTCTGCAGATTATTCTCACCTCCCTGCCCAGAGACCTGCAGACCATTTCCTGACCCTCATGATATAAACAATGATTCTACCTGTCTCTCAGGTCTGCAGAGCATTCTTACTCTTCACCCTTTACCTCTGCCGTGCCTTCCCCTTTATGTAAGGACTGCAGGACGTCACTACCTTTTCTTTCTCGTTGCTGCAAGCCATCATTACCTTTCCGTCTTGGAGACCTCAGAATGTTACATACTTGCCCCCGAGGTTGCATTGTGTTAATGATTTCCTTTTCACATTTTATTTTTTGTTCTGACATCCGCAGAACATTGCACCCTTTCTGTGCAGCATATCTTTCCCTTCCACAATACTATGCTTCCATTCATACCTTGCTCTGCAGATCATTCATCCCTTTCTGTACTCCCCCTTGCCAAGCCCATTCATACCGCCATTCATGCTGCAGCATGGGAGGGAATTGTCACTTTCCTGTCCTCAGCTCTGTACAGAATCCCCAATTTTCCCCACACTGTACCCTTCTCCTGACAGCATATTACTATTGTACGCTCGGGGCTGCAGAGCTCGCCTGTCATGTAGCTGTCCTCATATCGCCTGAGCATTCACGGCTTTCTGAGCGCAGGTATGCAGAATGTCATTATCCAATCTGCAGAAGGTTATCCCTTAGTTGCTGTGCAGAGCATCGTTCTCTACCTGACCGACTCGCAGAGTATCTTTTCCATGCTGCCTTTCAAGATGCAGACATGATTGCCCTTTAGTCCTCCTGGTTTTATATTTTCACTTACAGATCATCTATGATCAATCTTTGACCTGTAGATCGTAAGATGGTTCAGTACCGTTGCTGTTTCTCCTTGTTGTCTATGTTCTCTATGTAGAACATGTGCTCTATGAGTAACATATTCTCTATGTAGAACGTGTAGGTCAAGTTATCTATGTAGAACGTGTAAAACATGTTCTCTATGTGGAATGTGTAAGACATGTTCTCTATGTGGAATGTGTAAGACATGTTCTCTATGTAGAACGTGTAGGTCAAGTTATCTATGTAGAACGTGTAAAACATGTTCTCTATGTGGAATGTGTAAGACATGTCCTCTATGTAGAACGTGTAAAACATGTTCTCTATGTGGAATGTGTAAGACATGTCCTCTATGTAGAACAGGACGGACATGTTCTCTATTTAAGACATGTTTTCTATGTAGAACATCTAGGACCCGTTCTCTGTGTAGAAACTGTAGAACATGTAGGACCTATTCTGTATGTAGAACGTGTAGGTCAAGTTATCTATGTAGAACGTGTAAAACATGTTCTCTATGTGGAATGTGTAAGACATGTTCTCTATGTGGAATGTGTAAGACATGTTCTCTATGTGGAATGTGTAAGACATGTCCTCTATGTAGAACAGGACAGACATGTTCTCTATTTAAGACATGTTTTCTATGTAGAACATCTAGGACCCGTTCTCTATGTAGAAACTGTAGAACATGTAGGACCTATTCTGTATGTAGAATCTGTAGAACATGTTCCCTATGTAGGACATGTTCTCTATTTAAGACATGTTTTCTATGTAGAACATCTAGGACCCGTTCTCTATGTAGAAACTGTAGGACCTATTCTGTATGTAGAATCTGTAGAACATGTAGGACCTGTCCATTATGTAGAAGGCCTAGAAAATGTTTTTTATGTAGGACATGTTCTCTATGAAAAACGTGTACGACATGTTCTTTATGTAGAATTTGTAAGACATGTTCTCTATGTGGAATGTGTAGAGCATGTTATCTATGTAGAACATGAAAAACATGTTCTCTATGTAGCAGATGTTTTCTATGTAGAATGTGTATGTCGTGTTCTTTATGTAGAATGTGTAAGCCATGTTCTCTATGTTCTCTATTTTCTCTATGTTCTCTATTTTGTTCTCTATGTTCTCTATTTTCTCATTTGGGACATGTTCTCTACGTAGGACGAGTAGTACGTGTTCTCTATGTAGAATGTTTAGAACATGTTTTATATGTAGAAAATCTAGGACCTGTTCTCTATGTATAAAGTGTAGAACATGTTCTTTATGTAGAACATCTAGGACCTGTTCTCTATGTAGAAAGTGTAGAACATGTTCTTTATGTAGAACATGTAGGATATGTTCATTATGTAGAATGCCTAGAACATGTTCTTTATGTAGGACATGTTCTCTATGAAGAACGTGTACGACATGTTCTTTATGTAGAATTTGTAAGACATGTTCTCTATGTGGAATGTGTAAAGCATGTTCTCTATGTAGAACATGAAGAACATGTTCTCTATGTGGAATGTGTAGAGCATGTTATCTATGTAGAACATGAAGAACATGTTCTCTCTGTGGAATGTTTAGAGCATGTTATCTATGTAGAACATGAAGAACATGTTCTCGCTGTGGAATGTGTAGAGCATGTTATCTATGTAGAACATGAAGAACATGTTCTCTATGTAGCACATGTTTTCTATGTAGAATGTGTACGTCATGTTCGTTATGTAGAATGTGTAAGCCATGTTCTCTATTTTGTTCTCTATGTTCTCTATTTTCTCTATGTTCTCTATTTTCTCATTTGGGACATGTTCTCTACGTTGGACGAGTAGTACGTGTTCTCTATGTAGAATGTTTAGAACATGTTTTCTATGTAGAACATCTAGGACCTGTTCTCTATGTAGAAAGTTTAGAACATTTTCTTTATGTAGAACATCTAGGACCTGTTCTCTATGTAGAAAGTGTAGAACATGTTGTTTATGTAGAACATGTAGGACCTGTTCTATATGTAGAATCTGTAGAATATGTTCCCTATGTAGGACATGTTCTCTATGAAGAACATGTATGACATGTTCTCTATGTAGAACATGTAGCTCGAGGTATCTATGTAAAATGTGCATAACATGTTCTCTATGTAGAATGTGTAAGACATGTTCTCTATGTAGGACATATTTTCTATGTAGAACATCTAGGACCTGTTCGCTATGTAGAAAGTGTAGAACATGTTCTTTATGTAGAACATGTAGGACCTGTTCATTATGTAGAATGCCTAGAACATGTTCTTTATGTGTAGGACATGTTCTCTATGAAGAACGTGTACGACATGTTCTTTATGTAGAATGTATAAGACATGTTCTTTCTGTGAAATGTGTAGAGCATGTTCTCTATGTAGAACATGAAGAACATGTTCTTTATGTAGCACATGTTCTCTATGTAGAACGTTTACATCATGTTCTTTATGTAGAATGTGTAAGCCATGTTCTCTATTTTGTTCTCTATTTTCTCTATGTTATCTATTTTGTTCTCTATTTTCTCTATGTTCCCTATGTTTTCTATTTTCTCATTTGGGACATGTGCTCTATGTAGAACATGTAGGACCTGTTCTCTATGTAGAACGAGTAGTACATGTTCTCTATGTAGAATGTTTAGAACATGTTCTCTATGTAGAACATGTAGATAATGGTTGTAGAACATGTAGAATTTGTTTTCTATGTAGAACTTGTAGAAAATGTGGGTCATGTTCTCTATGTAGGACATGTTCTTTATGTAGAGTTGGTAGAACATGTGCTCTATGTATAATAACATGCTCTTTATGTAGAATATGTAGGTCATGTTATCTATGTAGACCGTGTAGAACATGTTCTCTATGTAGAGCATGTACGCCATGTACAGTATGTAGAACATGTAGGACATATTCTCTATGTATAACTTGTAGGACATGTTCTCTATACAAGACATGTAGAACATGTGCTCTATGTATAAGATATTCTCTATGTAGAATATTTTGGTCATGTTGTCTATGTAGAACACGTTCTCTATGTAGGATATGTTCTCTATGTAGAACATGTAGGATATCTTCTCTATGTAGAACACGTGGGCCATGTTATCTATGTAGAATGTGTAAAACATTTTCTCAATGTAGAACTTGTAAAACATGTAGGACATATTCTGTATGTAGAACTTGTAGAACATGTAGCACATGTTCTCTATGTTGGACATGTTCTCTATATAGAGCATGTAGAACATGTGCTCTATGTATAACATATTCTCCATGTAGAACATGTAGGTCATGTTATTTATGTAGAACATGTTCTCTATATAGAATATGTAGAACATGTCCTCTATATAGAACATGTAGGACATGTTCTCTATGTAAAACGGGCAAGACATGTACTCTATGCAGAGAGCGTGTTCTCTATGTAGCACGCGTTGAACACATGCATTCTCTATGAAGAACGTGTAGGTCATGTCCCCTATGGAGAACTTGTAGGACATGTTCCCTATGGAGAACTTGTACAACATGTTTCCTATGTGGAATTCGTAGGGCATGTCCCCTATGGAGAACTTGTAGGACATGTTCCCTATATAGAATTTGTAGGACATATTCCCTATGGAGAACTTGTAGGGTATGTCCCCTATGGAGAATTTGTAGGACATGTCCCCTATGGAGAACTTGTAGGACATGTCCCCTATGGAGAATTTATAGGACATGTTTTCTTTGTGGAATTTGTAGGACATGTTTCCTTTGTGGAATTTGTAGGACATGTTTCCTATGGAGAACTTGTAGGATATGTCCCCTATGGAGAACTTGTAGGATATGTTTCCTATGGAGAACTTGTAGGACATGTTCCCTATGGAGAACTTGTAGGACATGTTTCCTATGTGGAATTTGTAGGGCATGTCCCCTATGGAGAACTTGTAGGACATGTTCCCTATATAGAATTTGTATGACATATTCCCTATGGAGAATTTGTAGGGTATGTCCCCTATGGAGAACTTGTAGGACATGTCCCCTATGGAGAATTTGTAGGACATGTTTCCTTTGTGGAATTGGTAGGACATGTTTCCTTTGTGGAATTTTTAGGACATGTTTCCTATGGAGAACTTGTAGGATATGTCCCCTATGGAGAACTTGTAGGATATGTTTCCTATGGAGAACTTGTAGGACATGTTCCCTATGGAGAACTTGTAGGACATGTTTCCTATGTGGAATTTGTAGGGCATGTCTCCTATGGAGAACTTGTAGGACATGTTTCCTATGTGGAATTTGTAGGACATGTCTCCTATACTTGTAGGACATGTTTCCTTTGTGGAATTTGTAGGACATGTTTCTTATGAAGAACTTGTAGGACATGTTTCCTTTGTGGAATTTGTAGGACATGTTCCCTATGGAGAATTTGCAGGACATGTCCCCTATAGAGAACTTGTAGGACATGTTTCCTTTGTGGAATTTGTAGGACATGTTCCCTATGGAGAACTTGTAGGACATGTCCCCTATAGAGAACTTGTAGGACATGTTTCCTTTGTGGAATTTGTAGGACATGTTCCCTATGGAGAACTTGTAGGACATGTTCCCTATGGAGAACTTGTAGGACATGTCCCCTATAGAGAACTTGTAGGACATGATTCCTATAGAGAATCTGTAGGACACGTTCCCTATGTAGAACTTATAGGACATGTTTCCTTTGTGGAATTTGTAGGACATGTTCCCTATGGAGAATTTGCAGGACATGTTCCCTATGAAGACTTGTAGGACATGTTTCCTTTGTGGAATTTGTAGGACATGTTCCCTATGGAGAACTTGTAGGACATGTTCCCTATAGAGAACTTGTAGGACATGTTTCCTTTGTGGAATTTGTAGGACATGTTCCCTATGGAGAACTTGTAGGACATGTTCCCTATGGAGAACTTGTAGGACATGTCCCCTATAGAGAACTTGTAGGACATGTTTCCTATAGAGAACTTGTAGGACATGTTTCCTATAGAGAATCTGTAGGACACGTTGCCTATGTAGAACTTGTAGGACATGTTTCCTTTGTGGAATTTGTAGGACATGTACCCTATGGAGAACTTGTAGGACATGTCCCCTATAGAGAACTTGTAGGACATGTTTCCTATGGAGAATCTGTAGGACACGTTCCCTATGAAGATCTGTAGGACATGTTTCCTTTGTGGAATTTGTAGGACATGTTCCCCATGGAGAACTTTTAGGATATGTTTCCTTTGTGGAATTTGTAGGACATGTTCCCTATGGAGAACTTTTAGGATATGTTCCCTATGGAGAACTTGTAGGACATGTCCCCTATAGAGAACTTGTAGGACATGTTTCCTATGGAGAATCTGTAGGACACGTTCCCTATGAAGACTTGTAGGACATGTTTCCTTTGTGGAATTTGTAGTATATGTTCCCTATGGAGAACTTTTAGGATATGTTCCCTATGACGAACTTGTAGGATATGTTCTCTCTATGAAGAAGGTATAGAACATGTTCTTTGTGTAGTTGACAATGGGATCTGTCATCTGTATTACCCACTTTCTAAGCATGTTTCCTTTGTACAGTTCCACAAGAGTTGATGGCACTATTTGAATCAATTACAGTAATAAAATAGTAATCTGAAAGCATTATTTTGTCTCGTTACCTTGCCGTTTTTTTTTCCACCATGCATTCTTTCACAGGGTTTCTATTCTAGCATGTGCAGACCATCACCCCCGGCTGCCTTTTCTCCTCCCTGTCTTTACAAATAACATGAATTTGGTACGTCAGTCTCAAAGTACTTTTTTGGCTGTTAAAAAATTTGTAGCATTGCTTATCACCGTCTCTATTTTTAAAGCCTCATTTTCCTTTTTGCTCCTTTTCACCTTATGCTCTATAAAGCGTCACTCCCTCGGAAAATTTCCCTCTCCGGAGTCTTCTCGCTGTTCTCATTGCGCCTGCAGAGCATCGCTACTTAAAGATCTGTAGGCAACAATTTTGGCAATTGATAAGCATCCGTAGATTCCAGGCACCGGAAAATCACCTCAATTTTAAACCAGAGGAACCCGGCGCAGAGATAAATGATTACAAGAGCGGAGGTTCTTGAAACAATTGTTGCTCGTGCCTTTTTTTTTTTTCTATTCTGAGCGCCATGTCACATAGTCTGAGAAAAAAAATCAAAAAAAATAATAATTTTCTTTTCACAGGGCAGATTGAACAATTGCAGGACATTTTCCCGTGTGCTCAAAGGTCTCTGCATCTGACGTCACGCTTAGCAATTTGGTCGCCACTCAACCCCCTACGTGATCAGATTGTTGTTGGCAAATTGGTCCCATCACCAGCGAATGTCAGAGGCAGTGCGAGCATTGATTGTGACAGTCACGGAGTGTAAAGCACATGATGTGTCCCGTTCCCGAGGATGCTGACAGTCAGAAACAATTTTTTTTTTTCATACGCTGAACCAGTCTGTGATAAGAAGAGCTGCTAGACTCTTCATCAAGCACACACACCGAACCTAAAGTGGATGTAAACCAGAGCAGAATAGCATTTAGTTAGTTTAAGGACTGTGTTTCATAAATGGTTGACCATATTTTAGAAATAAAATACTTGCCCTTTATTGTGTTGATTTATTTGTATTGATTTATTGTGTTCTGCTGATCTTTTGCAGCGTCTTTGAAGCCACCGTGTTGAAATGGCCACTTGTAGTCTCCATTGGAAGCCTTTGCGGCAGGGTTATAATATAGGAGATCATTTGGGTGACGGAGAGAGCTCTGTCTACACTATACATGCCAATACCATGCAATATCTTTTAGTGCCACTGTAGGTGTTCTAGTAGTATACAAGTTTGGTGTCTCCCAGTATTAGATGGGTGCAGGCTATCAAGTGCTTAATCCAGAGGGTGCATGCTGTCACGTGCTTAATCCAGAGGGTGCATATTGTCAAGTGCTTAATCCAGAGGGTGCATGCTGTCAAGTGCTTAATCCAGAGGGTGCATGCTGTCAAGTGCTTAATCCAGAGGGTGCAGGCTGTCCAGTGCTTAAAGGAACACTATGGCCCAGATTCTTAAAGGGCTTACGACGGCGCAACGCCATTTGCGCCGTCGTAAGTCCTAATCTGAGCCGTCGTATCTATGCGACTGATTCTTAGAATCAGTTACGCATAGATATCCATTAGATCTGACAGGCGTAAGGCTCTTACGCTGTCAGATCTTAAATGCAATTTTTTTTCCTGCCGATAGGTGTTGCCTCGTCGTTTTCCCCGTCGTCTATGCAAATTAGCTATTTACGCGAGATTCCCGAACGTACGCGCGGACGACGCAGTGAATTTACGACGTTTCCGTAAGCGTAAACTTGCTCCTGCTATATGAGGGGCAAGTTTACGAAGGTCCGTCGTATGCCATGTTAAGTATGGCGTCGGGTCAGCGTCGTCTTTTTCCGTCGTTTACATCGTTTTCCTAAGTCGTTCGCGAATAGGACTTTACAACAATGACGCTCACATCGGCGTCATTGACGTTTTCCGTCGTGAGCTGGAGCATGCGCACTGGGCTATTTTTACGCCAGGCGCATGCGCAGCTAGATCGGCGCGGGGGCGTACTTAATTTAAATACAAGCCGCCCCCTTTGAATTACGCAGCCTTTAGCCGGGCCATTTACACTACGGCGCCGCAAATTACGGAGCAAGTGCTTGGAGAATACGGCACTTGCTCCAGTAATTTGCGGCGGCGTAGTGTAAATGGCTTACGCTACGCCGCCGCGGATTCTATGAGAATCTGGCCCTAAAGGTTCGTTTTTTATTAAATCAATTGATTGCTGTAAGCTAGAGCATTTAAATATCACTTACCTCGTTTTTCCTTTTGACCTCCAAAATACAGTAATCCAGGTTTGAAAATACCATTTCCTGTCTCTCCTCTTCTTGCTTTCCACCAGCATCTGAGCCGTTTTGCATGGTGGAAAGCAGAATGTGCTCACCCCCTCCCTATGACTACAGCCCTGCGTGAAGATGCTCTCTTATCCCTCACAGGCATGGAGGCTAAGCCTAATGGGAACTATAGTTCCCATTAGGCCGTGATGTAGCAAGAATGACTGCGCACCGCAAACCAGGAAGTCAGTGAGAATAACGATTCAGGAGTGACGGAGGTGAATAAAACAGCTCGATTTCAACAGGTATCAAACTAGTTATAATGCAAAACATTACTTTTTACTTTATCAGCTACTGTCAGACTTTAATTTAAGAGGAAAATATTTTTGTCTTTACAACCCCTTTAATCTAGACAGCATTGGAGCATATAGAGCAGGGGTCTCAAAATAGCGACCCTCCAGCTGTTGCGAAACTACAAGTGCCATCATGCCTCTGCCTGTGGGAGTCATGCTTGTAACTGTCAGGCCTCATACACACGACCGAGAAGCTCATCGTAAATGAAACGTCGTTTTCCTCGACGAGTTTCTTGTCAGGCTTGTCGAGAATCTTGACAAGCTTTCTTTGCGTACACACTGTCAAGACAAAATCTCGCGATGACATACAACATGTACGAAGGCACTATAAAGGGGAAGTTTGATTCCACTGGTGCCACCCTTGGGGCTGCTTTTACTAATCTCATGTTACTGCGTGTTAAGTAAAAGTTTGGTGAGAGACGATTTGCGCTTTTCAGTCTGTTACAAACGCTACTTTTACCGAAGGTGCGCTCCCGTCTCATACTTTATTCTGAGCATGCGCGGGTTTCTTAGCATACACACAAACGTGTTTCTCGTCGTAAACCAGCCCAACGAGAAACACAACGAGGAAATTGAGACTCCCGACGAGAATAAAGAGAACACTTTTTTTCTCGTCGAGATCCACAACAGTTTTTCCCGACGAAAAACATACACACGACCGTTTTCCTTCGGCAAAAAAGCTCTGCCAGCATATTTCTTGATGGATAAATAAATAATGTGAAAAACATGATAAAAAGTCATTTGGGTACAGTGTAGCATGACCGCGCAATTGTCATTCAAAGTGTGAGGCCTCGTACACACGACCGAACATGTCCGTCGGACCAGTTTCTGCAGACATGTTCGGTCGTGTGTAGGGCCGACCGGACAATTTTCCGGCCGACCGGACAGGTTTCCAGCGGACAACTGTTTCTTAGCATGCTAAAAAACATGTCCGCTGGAAGCCTGTCCGCCGGACATGTCCGATGGTCAGTACGCATCGCGTCAAAGTGATTAGACGCATGGAAGCATTAAACTTCCGGGTTCGCGCACATCGCCGCGTCATCGTCGCCGTCACATCGCCGCGTCGTCACCACGTATTCTGTCCGCGCGGAATTTGGTCTGATGGTGTGTACAGCCATCAGACCAAATTCTCCCAGCGGACATGTCCGATGAAAACGGTCCGGCGGACCGTTTTCATCGGACAGTCCCGTCGTGTGTACGAGGCCTTACAGTGCTGAAAGCTGAAAATTGGTCTGGGCAGGAGGGGGGTTTAAGTGCCCAGTAAGCAAGTGGTTAAACATCATACAGCAGGTTTTCGTTGGCATCTACCAGTCCTATTAGTCTGTGGTGGACCTGGCCTGGACCAGCTAAAGCTGCAGAAGAATGTTCCAGGGGTTGTAGAGGTTAACGAGAGCATAGTAACAAGCCTTTCAAATAGTCTGAAAAGCTTATCCCTCTCTGAGATGTTGGGAATCTCTACTCTACATGACTTTTTTTTTTATCTATGGAAAAAGACAATGTAATTTTCACCACAATGGTGTCACATTGTCCATCACCCAAGTTGGGGAGTAAAACGCTGTGAAGGATATGCTTCAGTTTAATTCTCCCTGCTAGTAATGCTGTGTGTGTTAGAGGTAAAAGGTGATTTCAGGTGTGACTCATGCCTCTGTGTCTAAATGATTAGATAAGTGGCTCATGTTAATTATTCTGATTGCTTCATTGTGGTAATTACCTCTTCTATATGCGGGGCCAAGCTGTCTAGATAACGTATTCTGTTACAACTAGTAATTAACTTCACTGATGTCATTATCTAAAGAAATGTGTCTTCAGAGTCGGCGCCGAAGTGTCTGCCTATAATCTGTATGAGAGCCCCCACTGTGTGTGAAAAGGGGGTGGAGATTTCATTGTTCTTTGATTGAGGATTAGCTTGTAAACTGCATATATACCTAGCAGCATGCTGCCATTAAAGAGTGTCTTGTTCCAGCAGTAAGCTTGGCTCATGTGTGGATTATTGGGCGATTCCAGGAATATTCCTCCTCGTGGAAATTGGGTGATTTTCTTGATGGGAAGAAGGGAATGTTTGACGGGGATATCATTCTACTACCGTCGGAAACGCGTCAGCCCTCGTTGAGCAAGGAGGTGTGAATTCCTCACGGCTCGTCATTTGCCCGTCTATAACCACCCCAGGAAAGTTCCCTGCTGCTTCTGCAGGCTTATGACACCATTATCAGCTTAAAAATATTTTGTTTTGCCGGTGATGAGGGTAAATTTGTCTCATTCTTGCCCTGCCGTCCTTGAAAGCCGCACAGCATTGATCTTCATTCTTCGATATATCTGCAGAGCATTGCTTTATTAGCCTCTCTCCAATGGAAACCCACAGAGCATCGCAGCAGTTTTATCCTCTACATCCGAGTCGATTTTAGCTATTCATTTTAACTGCCTTCCTTTTAGAGCCCTTTGTTGGCTATCCAGCCATTTACATGTTTATTCTTTTTACTCGAGACGCAAAACCTTTTTTCTAATTTTTGTTTTAATAGCGGGAAATTTTCTAGAGCTTTGCTCTATTCCGTATCACATTCGGCTAATAAATATCGCAATACGGTTTTATTTTGATAAAGGGAATTGCTTTGACTGCCTTTGTGGGACTCATAATTCATTTCAATTTCTTTTTTGAATTCAGAATTGGTCACAATTGTTTTGTCTTGCTCTAGACCAAAACTGATGGAATTTGTGTGATGTTTAGAATAATGGACTCGTGTCTCTTTTTAATACAGTGAACTATATGAATCACTCGTTTTCCTCTAAATGATTTATTGAAGAATTTCTTTTTGTTTAACACTGGAGAACAGTTTTCATTGAAGGTTTCTTATGACATCACATGCTGCATATACCGTATATACTCGAGTATAAGCCAACCCAAATATAACCGGAGGCACCTAATTTTACCACAAAAAAATGGAAAAACGTATTGACTCCATCTGCATTTTTTTTTTCATCAGCACCCAAAGCCCCCCTCACCGCTAAGGGGCTCAATGGTCCCCAGGGTCCCGGATGACATCCCACTTTTTTTTTTTTTGCATTTTTATAAAAAAAATATATATTTTTGTCAGCACCCAAAGCCCCCCCGACCTCTAAGGGGCCCGGTGGTCCCCAGGGGCCCGGTTGGCATCCCCCTTTTTTTTGTTCTTCAGAACCCAAAGCCTGCCGACCTCTAAGGGGCCCGGTGGTCCCCAGGGGCCCGGATGTCATCCCCGTTATTTTTTTTATTTTTCTCTTCAGCACCCAAAGCCCTCCCCCCGACCTCTAAGGCGCCCAGATGGCATCCCCCTTATTTTTTTATTTTTTTCATCAGCACCCAAAGCCCCAGTCCGACCTCTAAGGGGCCCGGTGGTCCCCAGGGCCCCGGATGGCATCCCCTTTTTTTTATTTTATTTTTTTAAACTTTTTTATTTATTTATTTTCGTCAGCACCCAAAGCCCCCCCGACTTCTAAGGGGCCCGGTGGTCCCCAGGGCCCCAGATGGCATCCCCCGTTTTCTTTTATATATATATATATATATTTTTTTTTTCGTCAGCACCCAAAGCCCCCCCCCCCCCCCGAACTCTAAGGGGCCCGGTGGTCCACAGGGCCCTAGATGGCATCCCCCGTTTTCTTTTATGTATATATTTTTTTTTCCGTCAGCACCCAAAGCCCCCCCCCCCCCGACCTCCCCAGGGCCCCTCTTTTTGTTTATATATATTTTTTTTTCACCTGCACCCAAAAGCCCACCCAATTCGCGGCGGCTGCCCCCCCCCCCCGCTTCTCAACGTAACTACCCCCGGCTTCTCAATTTGCGGTGGCCACACACCCCCCCCCGGTTTTCTGCTCCAGGGGGCCCATGCCTGCAGCTGTGTAAGGGGCCCCAAAATTCCTAATTGTGGCGCTGGCAATCTACATACCACTTCTTTGCCCAGAGGGATCACCAACCAGTACAACTGTGATGGAATTGAATTCAAACACGTACGTTCTTTTTTGCCTAAGGTCCCAGTGCCTTTATCCACTCCAATAGCTAGATTCAGGTAGATGGGCGCATCTTTGAGGCGGCGTAGCATATCGTATTTATGCTACGCTGCCGTAAGTCAGAGAGGCAAGTGCTGTATTCACAAAGCACTTGCCTCTTAACCACTTGACAACCGGGCCTATTTTGGCACTTCTCTCCTTCATGTAAAAATCAAATTTTTTTTGCTAGAAAATTAGTCAGAACCCCCAAACATTATATATTTTTTTTAGCAGACATTCTAGGGAATAAAATGGCGGTCATTGCAACTTTTTTTCAAACACCTTTTTTTGGGAAAAAAAACGGTTTCACGAATTAAAAAATAACAAAACAGTAAAGTTAGCCCAATTTTTTTGTATAATTTGAAAGATTATCTTACGCCGAGTAAATAGATACCTAACATGTCACGCTTTAAAATTGCGCACACTCATGGAATGGTGCCAAACTTCGGTACTTCAAAATCTCCATAGACGATGCTTTAAATTTTTTTACAGGTTAATATTTTCGAGTTACAGAGGAGGTCTAGTGCTAGAATTGTTGCACACGCTCTAACGCACACGACGATACCTCATATGTGGGGTTTGAACGGCGTTTACATATGTGGGCGGGACTTGCATGCGTGTTCGCTTCTGCGCGCGATCTACCGGGGATAGGGGCGTCTTAAAAAAAAAAAAAAAACATTTTATTTTTATTTTACTTCATTTTTTTATTTTTACACTTTTTACTCTTTATGGAGAGATGTGGGGTCAATAAGACCGGTGAAAAAACATTCACCGATCTCACACCGGCAGCAGCGATTGCGGCTTTGTTTACTTTCGGTCATAACGTCACACCCGGACCTCCAACGGTCATAGAGATGACTGTGATCATCTGGTCACCAGTCATCTCTATGGTTCTTCAGCGAGCGCCGGCCGATTCGCTCTCCGGGCCCCCGATGGCACGGGAGAGCCCGGAGAAGCACCAGATGGCGGCGGGAGGGGGGGGGACGTCCCCTCCCGCTGCCTATAAGAACGATCAAGCGGCGGAACTGCCGCTTTGATCGTTCTTATTGTGCACAGAATCGCCGGCCGAAGACGGTGATATCTGAATGATGCCTGTAGCTGCAGGCATCATTCAGATATCACAGCACAAAGGGGAGGACGTTAATTCTCGTACTGCGGTGGGCAAGTGGTTAAGTTATGGCGGCGTAGCGTAAATGGGCCGGCCTAAGTGCGCCTAATTCAAATGAGGATGAAGGGGGCGTGTTTTATGTAAATTACTCGTGACCCGACGTGATTGACGTTTTTTACGAACGGCGCATGCGCCGTCTGTGGACATATCCCAGTGTGCATTGCTCCAAAGTACGCTGCAAGGACGTATTGGTTTCGACGTGAACGTAAATTACATCCAGCTCCATTCACGGACGACTTACGCAAACAACGTAAATTTTTTAAATTTCGACGTGGGAACGACGGCCATACTTAACATTGACTAGGCCACCTAGGGGGCAGCTTTATCTTTACGCCGGCGTACCTCTTACAGAAACGGCGTATCTTTACTGCGACGGGCGCACGTACGTTCGTGAATCGGCATTTCTAGTCATTTGCATATTCTACGCTGAACTCAACGGAAGCGCCACCTAGCGGCCAGCAGAAATATTGCACCCTAAGATACGACGGCGCAGGCCGTCGTATCTTAGCCAGGTTTAAGTGTATCTCAGTTTGAGAATACACTTAAACTTAGGACGGCGCAGATTCCGAGTTAGGTCGGCGTATCTACTGATACGCCGGCCTAACTCTCTCTGAATCTAGCTACAAGTATCTAAATTAAACCTATGACTAACATGGACAATTCAGTCTGGGCATATAGTGAAAACCACAAGCCCATTGATTACCTTCAAAGAAAAGTAAGGCCCGGATTCACATACATTGGCGCATATTTATGCCGGCGTAGCGTATCTAATATACGCTACGCCTGAAGCAGCGCAGAGAGGCAAGCACCGAATTCACAAAGCACTTGCTTCCCAAACTGTGCTGGGTTCCCTTGGCGTAAGCCGTCGTATGGGGGAAATGGGCGTGCGCCATGCTAATGAGGCGTGGCCCCATGCAAATGATGGGCCGAGTACCATACAAGTACTTAAAACGAACGGCGCATGCACCGTCCCGTGGGCGTATCCCAGTGCGCATGCTCAGAATCACGTCGGAACAACTACCTAAGATACGACGGATCACTGCCTACGACGTGAACGTAACCTACGCCCAGCCCTATTCACGTACTACGTAAACGACGTAAAATACGGCGGCTGTGTTCCCTGGTCCATACGTTTGCATGAGTTGTGCCTCATATATGGGGGAATAACTTTACGCCGCGTATATTATGCACCGGGCGCAAGTACGTTCGTGAATCGACGTATCTCCCTCATTAGCATATGTGAATAGGAAATCAATGGGAGCGCCACCTACGCCCAGCGTAAATATGCGCCCACGATACGCCGGCATAGGAAAGTTACGTCGATCGGATGAAGCCTATTTTCAGGCGTATCTTGGTTTCAAAGTCCGGCGCACAGATACGACGGTGCATATTTACACTTACGCGGCGTATCTGTAGATACGTCGGCGTAAGTGCTTTGTGAGTCCGGGCCTAAGGCCCCATACACACGATAGAATCCATCCGCTGAAAAATCCCAGCGAATGGGTTTCAGCGGATAGATCCTATGGTGTGTACACTCCAGCGGATCTGTTTCCGCGGATATTTATCCCCTGGGATGGATTCCAGCAGATCGAATATTTGCTGACATGCCAAACAAATCCATCTCCTGGAATCCATCCCAACGGATGGATCCGCTGGTCTGTATAGACTCACCGAATCCATCCGTCCGAAGGGATCCCCCGCATGCGTCGTAATGATTCGACGCATGCGTGGAATTCCTTATATGACAGCGTCGCGCACGTCGCCGCGTCATAATCGCGGCGACGGCGCGACACGTCATCGCCAGAGGATTTCGGCGCGGATTTAAATGCGATTGTGAGTACACTCCATCGCATAGAAATCCGCGGAAATCCTCAAGAGGATTTATCCGTGGAAACGGTCCGCTGGACCGTATCCGCGGATAAATCCTCCCGTGTGTATGGGGCCTTAGTGTTTGAACAACCAGCAGATCCAACAACAAAAGGCAGCTGATGTTATATGCCAGTGTCCAGTTTTCCTGTACAATGTAATGATTTGCAGCCTCCACGGGGATCAGATATGAGATGTGCATTGATCCCAGCTGGACCAATTCAACTATGCAATAAAATCCATACCTAAACTTCGGCTGTAAATGTTTTTATCCGTTTGTCAGCAGATTTCTTCCAGGCATCTAGGCTTCCCTGACCTCTGGGCACAAAAGAGATAATGGGGATGATTTGCTAAAAGAAAATAAACTGCCGTTGCACTCGTTTTCCCCAGAGCTTGGTGAAGGTGGTAAAAGCTTCAATACCCAATCAGGTGTAAGTAAAATAAAGCAGAAACACTGTTCTCTGTCTTCTCCCCAGTCAGAGCACCTCCACCACACAGTTAGCACGCACTCCCAGGGAATGCATTTAACCTTTGGATTTCCCCTCATGTTAACCACTTCCCTGCCAGTGTCATTAGTACAGTGACAGTGCATTTTTTTCAGTGTCACTGGTTCCCAAAAAGTGTCACTTAGGTCTCGTACACACGGACGGACTGTCCGATGAAAAAGGTCCGCCGGACCGTTTTCATCGGACAGTCCTCTGCCGGATTTCTGTTTGATGGTTGTACACACCATCAAACAGAAATCCGCGTGGACACGATACACGGTGACGTGGCCGCGGCGTCGCCGCGACGATTACGTGGCGACGTGCGCGGCCCTGGAAGGTCAATGCTTTCACGCATGCGTCGAATCACTTCGACGCATGCGAGGGGTTTGGGCCGAGCGGACATGTCCGGTGAGTCTGTACAGACGACCGAACATGTCCGACGGACAGGCTTCCAGCGGACATGTTTCTTAGCATGCTAAGAAACATTTGTCCGCTGGAAACCTGTCCGATCCGCCGGACAATTGTCCGGTCGGCCGTACACACGACCGAACATGTCTGCTGAAACTGGTCCGTCGGACCAGTTTCAGCAGACATGTTCGGTCGTGTGTACGGGGCCTTAGGCCCCGTACACACGACCGGATCTGTCCGCTGGGATCTGTCCGCTGGGATCTGTCCGCTGGGATTTATCCGCGGATCAGTTCCAGCAGCCAAATCCGGTCGTGTGTACGGCCTAGCGGACATTTTTCGGCGGACATTTGTCCAGCCGACCGTTTTTCCAGCGGATAATTTTTTTTAGCATGCTAAGAAATCTATCCGCTGGAAACCTGTCCTTCGGAATTATCCGGTCGTCTGTACAGACTCACCGGATAAGTCCGACCGATCCCCATCCCTCGCATGCGTCAAAGTGATTTGACGCATGCGTGGAAGTATTTACCTTCCAGGGTCACGCACGTCGCCGCCTCATCGTCGCGGTGACAGCGCGGCCACGTCACCGCGTATGTTTTCTGCGGGGATTTTGATCTGATGGTGTGTACAGCCATCAGATCAAAATCCGGAGGAGAAATGTCCAATGGAAACGGTCCGGCGGACCGTTTTCATCGGATATCCGCCCGTGTGTACGGGGCCTCAGGCGGCGCGGCCACGTCACAGCGGATGTTTTCCGCGGGGATTTTCATCTGATGGTGTGTACAGCCATCTGATCATAATCCGGAGCAGAAATTATACGATGGAAACGGTCCGGCGGACCGTTTTCATCGGATATCCGCCCGTGTGTACAGGGCCTTAGTGTCCGATTTGACTGCCACAATATCGCAGTCCTGCTAAAAATTGCTGGTTGCCGCAACTAGTAATAACTAGTAAAGAAATAAAAAGTCCATAAAAATATCCCATAGTTTGTAGACGCTATAATGAAACAAGAAAAAGCTGCTCCAGGTGAGTGAGTCTATGGTTAATCCCCACAGACACTAGTCAGGTACTAGCCCAGCTCGCATGCTGTGTAAAATAAGGAAATGATTCCGGATGGCTACACTTCCAAAAATCCTTTTATTGAAGCTTCCTATGACAAGTGGTTGACAGATGGAGCAGGGGACAAAGAGGTATACGTGGTTCGCAAATATTAGCGCTTAGTCATGAAGCTTCATATGACAAGTGGTTGACTGATGGAGCAGGGGACAAAGAGGTAGATGTGTTTCACTCAAATATTAGCGCTTAGTCATGAAGCTTCATATTACAAGTGGTTGAGAGATGGAGCAGGGGACAAAAAGGTAGATGTGTTTCGCACAAATATTAGACTTCCTGTCCTACTTCCTCCTTCCACCCAGGGGCCACCTAGGCGACTCCTCCTCTCACCTTAGGCGGCCCTCTCTTTAGGCGATCTCCTGGGAGACGTGACAGGTCCCAGTAGATAGCCTGTCCACTCATAGAGCGCAACTCGCGTATGTGCATTGAGTGGCCGGCCGTGAAGCTGAAAGCTGTCACGGCCGGGTGCCCACAATGTGAATGGAGGTGCTGGTGGAGAGCGAGCGACGCCCCGGGGCGGCCGCATCGCTGGACCGTGGAGCAGGTAAGTGTCTGTTTATTAAAAGTCAGCAGCTACAGTTTTTGTAGCTGCTGACTTTTAATAAACACAAAAAGGCTGGAACTCCCCTTTAATTCATGAAATGTTTCGGCATCAACATCCCTCCCAACCTCCTTTTACTAGTCGTCATTCCATCCAGTGCTGTACACGTCTGCAGCTCTTCTCTCCCCCTACTTCTGGGTCTCACTAGCTTTGCTGGGGCACCAGGAGCCATTGGCCTCCACTGCTGTCATTCCGAGTCCGAGTCCCGTTATCTGTGTCAATGGATGCAGAAGAAGTGCTCTGGGGCGAGCCCTCACAAGTGCCCCCATGGCAAGCAAATTCCCATGGGGGCACTGGGCAGAAGAGGGGCCTGGAGCACGGAAGGTGAACCCGAGAAGAGGAGGCACAGATTAGGTAAATGTTTGATATTTAAAAATAAATAAATTTTCCTTTACAATCTCATTAACCTCTTCTCACCCGTGCTATAGCGGAAAGATGGGCCTTATTTGCTGGCAGAGCATCCATGTATGTCCTCTCATGCATGTGTGCTGCCTGCGGAGCGCGGGCGGCACGCTCTGTGATCAGCAAGTCCATGAGTCTCGGCTGATCACAGATCAAAGTAAGGGGCCGATCTGGCCCCTTACTACGTGATCAGCTGTTAGCCAATGAAAAAAAAAGCAGATTACCGGGTATTAAAGATTACCGTATTTGAGACATCGGATCTGCACACTCCACATCCACTGCTGCTAAGTAGTGCCCACCAGCGGCACCTATCAATGCCCACCAGTGCCGCCTACCACCACAGGACTTAGTCAGAGACTGCGGATATAGTACAGGAGTTGGTCAGGGACTGCAGACATAGTACAGGAGTTAGTCAGGGACTGTGGACATGATACAAGAGATGGTCAGAGACTGAGGATATGATACAAGAGATGGTCAGAGACTGCAAACATGATACAAGAGATGGTCAGAGACTGAGGATATGATACAAGAGATGGTCAGAGACTGCAGACATGATACAGGAGATGGTCAGAGACTGAGGATATGATACAAGAGATGGTCAGAGACTGTGGAAATGATACAGGAGATGGTCAGAGACTGCAAACATGATACAGGAGATGGTCAGAGACTGAGGGTATGATACAAGAGATGGTCAGAGACTGAGTATATGATACAAGAGATGTCCAGAGACTGCGGATATGATACAGGAGTTGGTCAGAGACTGCGAACATGATACAGGAGATGGTCAGAGACTGAGGATATGATACAAGAGATAATCAGAGACTGCAGACATGATACAGGAGATGGTCAGAGACTGAGGATATGATACAAGAGATGGTCAGAGACTGAGGATATGATACAAGAGATGGTCAGAGACTGAGCATATGATACAAGAGATGGTTAGAGATTGCGGACACGATACAGGAGTTGGTCAGAGACTGCGAACATGATACAGGAGATGGTCAGAGACTGAGGATATGATACAGGAGTTGGCATGGCACAGTGGCGACAATTGATGGACACAGTGGTGACAATTGATGGGCACAGTGGCTGCGTTTGATGGCATGGCACAGTGGTGGCACTTGATGGGCACAGTGGTGACAATTGATGATACAGTGGCGACAATTGATGGAACAGTGGCTGCGCTTGATGGCATGGCACAGTGGCGACAATTGATGGCATGGCACAGTGGCGGCAGTTGATGGCACAATGGCGACAATTGATGGCACAGTGGCGACAATTGATGGGCACAGTGGCAACAATTGATGAGCATAGTGGCTGCATTTGATGGCACAGTGGCGACAATTGATGGGCACAGTGGCTGCGTTTGTTGGGCACAGTGTCTGCGTTTGATGAGCACAGTGGAGGCAATTGATGAGCACAGTAGCTGCGTTTGATGGGCACAGTGAGGCTGCAATTGTTTTTTTTTTTTATCGTTTGTTTGTGCCCCCCCAAAATTTTGAGCACCAGCCGCCACTGGACCACTGCCCCCACCTATAGCTGGCCATTGCAGTAAGAAGCATTGGAAGGTGTGCAGACTAAACCCCTATTTTTAACGCGTACCGTTAGACAGGCTGATTCTGCTGTCTGTGGGCTGGTTGGTAAGTAAGCTTGTTTTTTTTCCTTGGATTTATCCTTGGCCTTGTTTAGATCACGGTACTGAACCAGAGCGGACTAAAAATAGTTAAGTACACACATCTTTTTTTTTTTATTCAATACATTTTTATTGAATTTTGATAAATATTTACAAGGAAACATAAGTTGAATGAGTCCAATAATCTCATATGCGTGACATATGCGAGTAAAGATAGTGCAGCCTGAAACTATGCACAGCGAAACGTGACATTTCGTTATCCACATAGTGTTGTTGAGACTTTATCGATAGGCATAATACAGATAATGTATGGAATAATAAAGGTCACATAGGCAGCATGCGTAACTTGTTTTAACCAATAAACAGAATGGAAAAGAAGAGTAAACAGGAAGGAGGTTGAAGGAAGAGGGGGGAGGCAGCTGGCCAGGGAGGGGGGTTTCACCAAGCCAAAGTTCTAATGCATTGTAAAGAATGTTGTTACAGTCCCAATAATCAGCGATGTGGACCATAATGCGAGACCCATGGCTCCCAGACTCTTTTGTTTTAAATATAATGGCCCAGATTCACAAAGATTGGCTTAAGTTTAGGCGGGCGTAGCGTATCTCATATACGCTACGCCGCCGTAACTTAGAGAGGCGAGTACCGTATTCACAAAGAACTTGCGCCCTAAGTTACGGCGGCGTAACGTAAATGGGCCGGCGTAAGCCTGCCTTATTCAAAGTAGGCTGGTAGGGGGCATGTTGTATGGAAATGAATCGTGACCCCACGTAAATGACGCACCTAATGAACGGCGCATGCGCGCGCATGCTCAGTATCACGTCGAATTTTCTCCGTAAATTACGCCGGCTCAATGCTTAGTCAACGTGAACGTAACCTACGCCCATCCCCATTCACGTACGACGTACGCAAACAACGTAAAATATGACGCTGTTCCAACGTTTCCGACGTCCATACCTAACATGACTTACCCCTGCTGTATAAGGGGTAAAGTTACGCCGGTCGGACGCCTTACGTAAACAGCGTATTTTAATACGCCGAGCACAAGTACGTTCGTGAATCGGCGTATCTAGCTCATTTGCATATTCTACGCGGAAATCAACGGAAGCGCCACCTAGCAGCCAGCGTAAATATGCACCCAAGATACGACGGCGTAGGAGACTTACGCCGCTCGTATTTTGGCAGAATTCAAGCGCAAATGATTCTAAGAATCAGGCGCGTATATACGACGGAGCACATTCGGACTTACGACGGCATACGTAGAGATACGCCGTCGTAAGTCCATTGTGAATCCGGGCCAATATTTATTAACACCCACAACAGGCAAAATCGGGTCAATACATCCAGTAAATACATCAATGCGCAATTTAAATATTACATCCAATTCCATGTAGACATCTGACCATAGTAGTATAATAGTTTCAAGCCGACATGTCCGTGAAGTATATATGCAGTACTCAGGCAGAAGACCCGAAGTCACCCGTGACTTATTTTCCTATATTCAACAAGTAAAGAGGGACAGAAACAAAGAGAAATGGAAATAAAGAAACAAAAAGGGAAAAAGGGGGGAGAAAGTGAAGGGGGGTAGATAGAGGGAGGAGGAGGTCAGGGGAAGAAGGTTGGAAGGACTAGATATTGTTGGCTCTGGACAACCGGGGCATTCAGGGGGTAGAGTTCAGTTCACGTGTGGACATCGTGTCCAAGGAGGGCCAGGCCTTCCGTGGACAGGATAAATTGTTTCCAAAGTTTCCAAGTTGAGTAGTACTTTTCCTGTTGGTGTTGTACAGTCAACAATAAGTCTTCCATTCTACCGATGTCCTCTACCTTACGCAACCAGCCTGCCGAAGTTGGCGGCAACTGTTGCTTCCCGTGGAGTGGGATACAGGACTTTGTGGCATTGAGGAGGTGTCTTAAAATAGATTTTTGATAACGTTTGGCAGAGATATTAGATACGTGCAGTAAGAAAAAGGCCAGATCACCAGGAGTCTTGTATTCCGTAAACTTTTGAGATATTTCCCTGACTGTTGTCCAGAAATGGGTCAGTTTAGGGCATGATCAAAATATGTGGAGTAACGTTCCCCTATCCCCGTGGCATCTCCAACAACGATCCGTGGTGTCAGGGTAGTATCTTGCAGGAGGTGGGGGGGTGAGGTACCATTCCGTTAACAGTTTATAGTTGGAATTTTTTGCGTAGACCGATGAGTTTAAGGCGATAGCAGTACGTTTTGACCTCAGAGGCAGATAGATGTGTTGGAAGCCAAGCACCTTCTTCATTGCTGTAAGGATATGTGTCATGAGAGTGAACTGGGATTTAGTCAGTCCCTCCGGTTTTCGGAGGACCTCCAGTGGGTTTGGCGGAAGAGGGTTTGAATCATAACTTATACTTTAACATTTACTTGTCACCAAAGTCACTGTACCATGGGACAGGTCCACCAGATATGAATCATAATATTTCCTCCCCCATGTGCTCCTTTCCCTGACTTCACTGTCAAAATAAATGGCTCAACTATCAACCCTTCCCCGCATGCCAATGTTCTAGGTGTAGTCCTGGACTCTGAAATATCCTTTTCGGCCCCACATCCAATCAATGTCCAAAGCTTGCCGTCTCAACCTCCGCAACATCTCCAAGATACACCCCTTCCCAACCAGTGATACCACAAAGCTTCTAATTCACTGCCCAATTATCTCCTGACTCAACTGCTGCAACTCCCTCCTCATCGGCTTACCTTTACATAGGCTATCCCCCCTTCAGTCCATCATGAATGTTGCCGGCAGACTCATCCACCTTACCAACCACTCAGTGTCTGTTAATCCTCTCTGCCGATCCCCCCACCCAACTAATTAAATTCAAGATACTTACAACTTACAAAGCCATCCACAGCTCTTCCCCAGCTACATCACTAACCTAGTCTCAAAATACCAACCAAATCATATTTGTTTCTCCCAATACCTCCTACTCTCTAGCTCCCTTGTCACCTCTTCCAATGCTCGCCTTCAGGACTTCTCCAGGGCCTTTCCCATCCTACCCCAATATGTCCAATTTTTTCCTACTCTGTGCACTTTCAGATAATCCCTAAAAACTCATCCCTTCAGAAAAGCCTATATGGCCCCCCACTTAAGAACTACATTTATTTTCTCAATCAGCCCATCCCCCATAGTTATTAACTTTTGTATTTCTTGACCCTCCATCTTAGATTTTAAGCTCCGATGAGCAGAGCCCTCTGATTTCTACTGTATTAAACTGTATTGTAATTGCACTGTCTGCCTTTATGTTGTAAAGTGCTGCATAAACTGTTGTCGCTATAAAAAACCTGAATAATAATAATAATAAAAGAACCCACCCCCAAGCAGCCACAGAAGCAGTGTGTGTAAATGTTAGGATTAATGTGCACTAACTTGGTGGGAACCATGTATCACCAAAGTAGTACTTTGTAATTAGTTTCCACCACTGTAGCATTGCGAGAGTTAGGCCCCGTACACACGAGAGGATCGATCCGCTGAAATTGATCCGCGGATCGGTTTCAGCGGATAGATCCGCTGGTGTGTACGATCCAGCTGATATTTATCCGCGGATATATTTCGGGCCGACCGATTTCCAGCGGATAAAAATTTCTTAGCATGCTAAGAAATCTATCCGCTGGAATCGGCTCCAGCGGATCGATCCGGTGGTCTGTACAGACTCACCGGATCGATCCGTCCGAACCCATCCCTTGCATGCGTCGTAATGATTCGACGCGCGTCATCATCGCGGCGACGGCGCGACACGTCACCGCGGACGGAATTCCGCTGGGATTTTGATCTCCTGGTTAGTACAACCAGGAGATCAAAATCCGCCAGAGGATTTATCCGCGGATACGTACCTGAGGACCGTTTCCGCGGATAAATCCTCTCGTGTGCACCCGGCATAAGATTTCAAGGTAGCCCAAATTGGTTCCCATTGCTCAAGGTCACGGTACTGTTGGAGATCTTGTTTCCACTTACTAAAATACTGTAGTTCAAAGGTGCTGTCTGTTGCTCAGAAGTTAACGCAACAAAAACTTGAAACTGAATTTAACAACTGTCATAATAAATTCCAATCTAGCCCTACACCGCAGAATAAAACACAACTCGAGAAAGCTAGCTTAAATCTAGACCTATTTTTATCAGAATCTGTAGATAAAACTCTTCATAAATCCAAACAAAAATACTACTTCCAGGCCAATAAACCTAGCACTCTCCTTGCACGTGCACTTAACCTCCCTGGCGGTATGATTATTTCAGAAAAAAGGTGCTGAAAGCGGTACCATTATTTGCAAGGAAATTTGGCGTTTTATACTGTAGGTCTGTAATTCTTAGGAATAACTCACTTAAATCTGACCAAACAAGAGTCTAGTAGGCATCCCGGGTATGACATTTTTTTAATTTTTTTTTTATAAATTATAATATAATAAATAATTATAAATAATTATAACAAATAATAATATAATTAAAATAAAAATTATTCAATAATGTAATCAACTCAAAATCACTGAAATTTGCTCAGTTGCAGAATTGTTGCTGTCATTACTTTTATTTTTTTATGACGAATTTCCCCACAAATCGCTATCGCACAATTCTGCAAGTAAATATAATTTATTATCGCTGTTTTCTAGCTGATCTAAAACCTTTTTTGACATAAAGGGACACTTTTGGTTGCTATGGACAATCTACAGTTTGCAGGCAGAAATAACAGTTTTTATTATATAAAAGTACATGTAGGGCACTGAGCAGACCACTAGGGACAAGGGGGGTGTGTGGTTTTTACATACAGTACTGTAATCTGTAAGATTACAGTATACTGTATGTATTGTGTTTGTTTACCTTTTTGAATTTGGCGCCGTTCTCCACTCCCGTGCGTCGTAACGTCGCAGGGAACGGAGATCGGCGGCACACAGAGGCACTGTGTGAATCGAGCGAGGTCCCGCTCGCTCACACACTGCGGTGGCATTGCTGGATCCAGGGACAAGGTAAGTAACTTTGTCTGTGGCTGCAGCGAGGCGAGCCCGAGTCTGACTCGGGGTTACCGATAGTAGCCAAAAAATCTCACCCCGAGTCAGACTCGGGAATACCGCTCAGAAGGTTAAAAAACTAAACAACCCATCCAAACCAATCCGACTGAAAATCTCCCATGATAAATATACAAGTAATCCAGTCAATATCCTTCATACCTTCCACAGACATCTCACCTCCCTGTATAAAAAAGAAGGCTCTTTCTACCAATCCTCAGCAGAAACTTTATTTTCTCAAATAAAACTCCCTACTCTATCCCAAAGTCATTATGAAAGCCTTGAAAGCCCCATCACTCCCATTGAAATTGAACAAGCAATCAAATGCCTCAAACCTAATAAGCGTCCGGGACCAGATGGGTTTTCAGCACTTTACTATAAAAAATTCTCACATATAATAACTCCCATGATGTTAGACGCATTCAACTCCATCATTAATAACCAATCATTCAGATCTGAAACTCTAACGGCAATTATATCTATGATTCCTAAGCCACAATCTGATGACTCTTCCTGTGCTAATTTTAGACCTATATCGCTCTTAAATCTAGATATTAAATTATTAGCGAAAGTGATTACAACCCGATTGAATAGCATAATAGGTACCTTAATAAGTAACGACCAGGTTGGTTTTATCCCAATGCGCCAAGCAACTGATAATGTTCGTAGGGCCTTGTTGCTGATCCAAACAGCCAAAAAAAGAAGAATCCCTATGTGTCTACTGTCACTAGACATATAAAAAGCCTTTGACACGGTAACGTGACCCTACCTACATTTCACTTTACAAAGATGGGGCTTTGGCCCACATTTCCTTAGTTGGGTCACATCTTTATATAATAACCCAAAGGCATACATCAAGTATGCAGGGTATAAATCAGCTATGTTCAATATTAACAGAGGCACTCGCCAGGGGTGCCCCCTCTCCCCACTGTTATTTGCCTTACTCATTGAACCCCTAGCTCAAGCTATTAGAACAAATCCATCAATTAAAAGGTATAGAACTGGCTGGCTACCATCATAAACTCTGCTTATTTGCTGATATTTTAATTTTCATGTCCTCCCCCCATATTACAGCTCCCAACGTTATAAACAAACTTGACCATTTTGCCTATATATCTGTATTAAAAATAAACATGCAAAAATCTATAGCTTTAAACATTTCTTTGCCCCCAGATATACTTCAACAAGCGAAGATATCCCTCCTTTTTACATGGTCCGCGACACATCTCTCATATCTAGGTATTGTACTTACCCCTGGATTTCCCACAAGGCCACTGAGGCCAGGCCTTGGGGCGGCAGGGTGCCAAGGGCGGCAGTGGCATGGAGTCCCCCGACGCCCGGAACATGCAGTTAAGGGCGGTAAGTTATGGGGGAATCCGCTCGCTCGTTAACAAGTGATTGCGGCGATGTCGCCAAAATCACTTGTAAAATGTGTGCTCCCGTCCGTCCTCCCCTCTCCCCCCACCCCACATACCTCTCTCTGCTGGCTCTGTCTTTGGGACTCCATCCTCCCCCCGGCCACCAAGTCTGTCTCCTGTCCCTGCTGCCGATGTACACAGTGAGAGGGGAGAGCTGTGCTCTTCCCATCTCAGCTGTGACAGGAGTTCTAGCACAGTGCTAGGACTCCTGTTTTGGAGGTGACAGGGTCAATAAAGAGAACATGTCACCTCCAATTGCTATCACACAGGGAATTGTTTTCTCCTGTGTGATAGCAAAAAAGTTAAGTGAAAAAAATTGATAAAAAATAAATAAATAATAAGAAATAATAATTAAATTAATAAAATAAAAATGTAAAGAATAAGAAAAATAATAGGAAAAATAATAAGAAAATTATACAAAAATTTAAAAAAAGTAAGCGACAAGCTACAAAAAAAAGTGATAACAAAAAAAAAATTTAACTAACCGTGCCGCCCATTCTCCGTTGATTTGGGGGGGGGGGTTCGGTTGGCAGGGAGGGGGTGCATTGCGGAACCTGGCCTTGGGGCTGCAGGGAGAGCAAATCCGGCCCTGCCCCTGATCTAAAATATATTTTCTCCGCCAACTACCCTCCACTGTTACGGAAAATTTCAAATTATTTAAAGCAATGGTCCACTCTCTGCTTATCTTGGTTAGGTAAAATGAATGTTATAAAAATGACTATATTACACAAAATGTTATATCTCTTTAGAGTTTTACCCATTCCTATTCCAGCCTACTTCCTCAGAAACCTACAACGAAAAACACAATCATTTATATGGAGCACTCTAAAATCTCGAATCTCTCCACACACCCTCTACCTCCCTAAACTTAAAGGAGGTGTAGGTTTCCCAAACTTCGCCACTTATTTTCATGCTGCGCCAATAGCAAACATTCCCAAATACCATGTAAGCCATGAAATTCCACTATGGGTAGCTATTGAAACCATTGATAGCGACCCAATCTCTATACCAAATCTCATATGGTCCACCTCCTCTAACCACAAAATAATCGACAATAAGATTACTAAACATACAATCACTATTTGGGAAAGATTTAAAATGACCCAGGGTTTACAATCCCCACATGTACCCCTTATATCTTTTATGAGAAACTCAAAGTTTTACCCAGCCCTCACATTTCCTAGAACCTTCACAAGATGGATTTCAGCGGGTCTAACACAATGTTGTGACTTTTTAAAACCTGCCTCATTTAAAACATTTCCAGAAATACGTGAAAGTCATAAACTTCCGGCATCAGAAATGTTTCGCTATTTACAAATTCAAAATTTCTTTGCACCATATTTACAAGGTATAAATAAATTGAGTGACATGACGCAGTTTAAACAAATTTGTCAACGAGATCCTCATTCAAGAGGACTCATTTCAATACTATATAGCCAACTACCGTGTTTCCCCGAAAATACACCCTACCCCGAAAATAAGCCCTACCTGGATTATTGGGGTGGGCTGCAATATAAGCCCTACCCCGAAAATAAGACCTAGTCAATCTCCGTGATTTTTTTTTAAATGCTTGTTACTGTTTGCCTTTTGCTGCTACCGGTATAAATTAGAAAAACGTGTTTGCACCCACTGCTGCCCCACCGGAGGTCCTCTTCTCTCCTCCCGGCTGATGCTGCCTCCTGTGCGCGCATCAGCCAGGGATCTCCAAGCCTCGTTCCTGCTCTGCTTTCCTGATTCGGCGAGACCAGGAAGTTGCCGGCGCACACGTGAGTGGAGTTAAACTACACAGCGGAGCGGAGTTACCACAGTCACACTACCGAGCCCTCCACAGCTTCGGTTCCCCCTTCCCATCTGTCTCCCGTGGACCGGGTAAGAATGTCATAGCACAGATGTGCTGCCTCTGGGCTCCATACGCCCCCTCCCTCTGCCAGCGGAGCTGTGCCTGTGGGTAACAGGTGCTGTACACTGCAAGGTAGATTGACTGTGTAAATTCCATCACTACAGTGATCCTGCTTGTCAGTTACATTATTTAAAACACAGAGGATTGCTGGAATTTTTACGTGTTCATAGCAATAAATATTACTTTGTTTTCACTATTGTTGTTCTGCTCACCATTTTCACATGACTCCTGATGTGCCACACCAGTTAGCTGCTGATCAATGCCTGGCAGAATCTTCCTAATTATTGCAGCCAACCATCGATTAATTTTCTCGATTTTTTTATTTTATAATTACTTTTCCAGTCTTTGGCGACAAACTTGTTTATACCATAAATAAATAAGCCCTACCCTGAAAATAAGCCCTAGTGTGTTTTTGGTGACTAAAATTAATATAAGACCCGGTCTTATTTTCGGGGAAACACGGTAAGTACTAAGCTTACCACAAAATTACCTTCATAGGCTGAAAAATGGATGAACGACCTTGGTTTCAATATAGATTTATCTACCTGGAATAAAGTATGGTCAAATAATAAAACGTCCTCCCAAAATATACTTGCTATGGAAACAAATTATAAAGTTCTCATGTACTGGTATTTGGTTCCTGTTAGAATAGCAAAATTTGCTCCCCATTATTCCCCGCTTTGTTTTCGCGGCTGTGGTGATCCGGGAACACATTTACATATTTTCTGGGAGTGCCCTGTTACAAAAAATTACTGGAAAGAAATATTCCTCCAGATTTCAGCAGTTTTCAAGAAATCCATTACTCCTGATCCGACTACCGCACTCCTAAATTTAAAACCGGATTGTATTTCCTATGCTCAATTTATGTCTGTGCAACCTCACAGGCATACTATATACACCCAGCAGGTACGATATTTAAAGGAATTTTTCATTTTTTTTTTCACTTTAAGCATCATTAAAATCACTGCTCCAGAAAAAAACGACTGTTTTTAAAACTTTTTTTTCCATTGATACATGTTCCCTGGGGCAAGACCCGCATTCTCAAACCCGTTTTACGACAATAACTTGCATATTAGGCTTGAAAAATTAGGGGGTGTTCAGCTCATCCCTAATCCTGACCAAATCTCCAACTCCGTTGGCAGAAATGCAGCCCCAAACTTGCAATTAACCTCCACCGTGCTTCACAGTTGCCTGCAGACAATCATGATTGTACCGTTCTCCAGCCCTTCGAGAACAAACTGCCTCCTGCTACAGCCAGATATTTCAAATTTTGACTCATCAGTCCAGAGATGGGTGCTGCCATTTTTCTGCACCCCAGTTTCTATGTTTTTGTGCATAGTTGAGTTGCTTAGCCTTGTTTCTATGTCAGAGGTATGGCTTTTTGGCCCGCAAGTCTTCCACGAAGACCACTTCTGGCCAGACTTTTCTGGACAGTAGATGTGTGTGTACCTGGGTTCCACTACTTCCTGCCAGTTCTGTTGCGATGGCACTGCTGGATATTTTCCGATGTCAAAGGAAAGTAAGCATAATGTGTCCTTCATCTGCTTCAATAAGTTTCCTTGGCCGACCACCGCCGTCTACAGTCCTCAACTTTGCCAGTTTCTTTGTGCTTCTTCCAAAGAGCTTGAACAGCACATCTTGAAACCCCAGTATGCTTTAAAATATTTACCTGGGAGAGATCTTACTGATGCAGTATAACAACCTTGGGCCAGATTCACATATACTTGCACTTGCGCCGCGTATCCTAGATACGCTACGCCGCCGTACCTTACCTGGCGTATTTTGAAATCCTCAAAGATTTTGCGCCGTAAGTTACGGCGGCGTAGTGTATTTCTGGCGGCGAAATTCAAATCGGCGGGTAGGGGGCGTGATTCATTTAAATGAAGCGCGTCCCCGCGCCGATTGAACTGCGTATGCTCCGTTTTGAAAATTCCCACCATGCTTTGCGCGAAATGACGTTGCAACAACGTCATTTTTTGAACTTAGACGTGAGCTACGTCCTTTCCTATTCACGGACGACTTATGCAAAAAAAAACAAAATTAAATTTCGACGCGGGAACGATGGCCATACTTAACATGGCAAGTCTATCTATACGCCGCAAAATAGCAGCTTTAACTATACGCCGGGAAAAGCCAACTAGCGACGACGTAAGAGAATGCGACGGCCACGCGTACCTTCGTGGATCGACGGAAAAAGCTAATTTGCATACCCGACGCGGAAAACGGCGCAAACTCCACCCAGCGGGCGCCAAAGTATTGCACCTACGATCGAAGCCAGATGCCGTCGTATCTTGGTTTGAGGATTCAAACTAAAGATACGACGCAGCAAATTTGAAAGTACACCGGCGTATCAAGAGATACACCGGCGTACTCTCACTGTGAATCTGGCCCCTTGTGTCTTGTTGCTGTGCTCCGTCTTGCCATGTTGTATGACCTGTGACCTAAAATTGTCTTCCACAACCTCACCTTAGTAGCAGAGTTTGGCAGTTCCTCACAAAAGTTTATTTTAGTTATTTTTTTTTTAGTTCAAGTGCCATTAAACCCACATCATTAAACTCTGTCAGCGCATGCTGTATCACATGCTGTTCATACTCAGTCACTAAAGGATTTTATTTCTGTATTTTGCAAAAAGCCTGGTTGATCCTGCTGTTTATGTCCCTCCCCGTCTTGCCATGATGTATGACCCGTGACGTGAAACTGTCTTCCACAACTTTGCCATAGTAGCAGAGTTTGGCTGTTCCTCACCTACTTTAAGCCTCCTACACAGCTGTTTCTTTTTCAGTGAATGACTGTAGTTCGACCTCCATATGAAATGATGATCATTAGCACCTACTTGGTATAATTGGTAAATCATTCACTTGACTCTAATCCTACAAAATCCACAACTTTGTGCAAGTGGTTTGAAGCCAAAGGGTAGTCCCACCAAATATTGATTGGATTTAGATTTTTCTTCTGTTCGCTCACTTTGCTTTTTGTAAATTTATAGACAGTTAAAATATATATTTTTGAAAGCATTCTTACTTTATAGCATTTCTTTTGCACAGTGTTGTACATTTTTTTTGGTATAGAGTAGGTAATGGATAGAACCCTACCGTGATATTAACCCTTTGTTGATTTTGTTGCCAACTGGGCCTTCAGCAGCAAAGGGTTAATCTGAAGCCACCGGGCGGTGAAATGTCTTCCCCATAACCCTTTGCTCACTCCTGTTACGCCCTTTCCATGTATTTTTGAGCTGTGCCCAATTAACTGTTGATTGTACCTGTTCTCTCCGACAACTCCTCCGATGTGGGCTAGTGGTGACTCGCACCTGTGTGTTTGTCGCAATGCAGTAACATTGCCGCACCGAGCGTGGGTGTGTTACCACCGTTGTGTATGTGCGTGGGAGGTGGTGTTTAATTGTACGTCTGTGTTACATGTATGTCGATAGGCTGTTGCCGTTTTGTGTTGTGATGGTTTAGTCATACGAAGCTCGGCATGGCTCCTGCAGCATCAGTCTCTATGGAATTTATTGTCGGTGTTTATTGAACTTTGGGAAAGCTTAAAGCCGTATTAAACCCAAAAGCAAACATTTATTGAATGACAGCATATCAATTCTTAAAATGTTATGGCTGTATTCGTTTTCTTTTTTTTTCTTTTTTAGGCTTTTTTTTTCTGGTGATTCTTTACAGTGATTATTGTAAGGCATGCTATGAAGGAACCTTTATTCACTTTTCTGGCAAAGTTAAAGCAGGATTAAACTTTTTTAAAACTAACTATTTTTAACCCTTTCATGCCTAATGAAACATACATACGTACATACGATCGGATCAGATGAACTTGTTTCATCGGAAATTCAGATCGTGTGTGGGCCCCATATTTTTTTTCATTGGAGTAAAAAAAATAGAACGTGTTTTAAATTATTCCGATGGGAAAAAAAACTGATGGGAAATTCCGATCGTCTGTGTGGAATTCCGTCGGAGAAAAATCCACGCATGCTCCGAATCAAGTCGACGCATGCTCGGAAGCATTGAACTTAGGGCCAAATCCACAAAAGGGATACGACGGCGTAATTGCTGTTACGCCGTCGTATCCCTGTTCCTAACTATGGAACTGATCCACAGAATCAGTTTTCCATAGTTAGGCAGAAGATCCGGCATCTGTAAGGGACTTACACTGCCGGATCTTAGGATGCAGTACCGCATCCGCCGCTGGGGGCATTTTGTGTCGAAATGCCGCCTCGGGTATGCAAATTAGCACTTACGGAGATCCACGAAGCTTTTCAGCTTCGTTTTTTCTCTGAAAGTTTTAGTTTGCATACGCAAAATTAGGGCTGCTTTTACATGGTGTAAAGTTAGTACACCATGTAAAAGCAGACCTTTCTGTCGAGCGACGCGATTTTTTTTACATTTTGAATTTTTTTTTTTTCGCCGTATCTTTTTTTTTTTTCGACACAACTTTATTGACCCGTCGCGATCCACAAAGCTCGGCGTAACGTAATTTCGCGCTATGCACGTCGGGAAAATGACGTCACGAGCATGCGCAGTACGGCCGGCGCGGGAGCGCGCCTAATTTAAATGGGAATCGCCCCCATTTGAATAGGAATGCCTTGCGACGGCGGAATTTAAGTTACACAGCCCAAAATTTCTAGGTAAGTGCTTTGTGGATCGGGCACTTAGGTAGAAATTTTAAGGCAGTGTAACTTAAATGGAAAAAATTAAGTTAGGCACGATCTTTGTTGATTTGGCCCTTAATTTTTATCGTCTTGTCGTAGTATTTTACGTCACCGCGTTTTGGACGATCGGAATTTAGTCTGACAGTGTGTATACAAGACAGCTTGAGCGGAATTCCGATGAACAAATCCATTGGATTGTAGACCATCGGATACTCCGGCTGTGTGTATGCGGCATAAGCCTTTTTCTGATATGTGTTGCTTGCAAGTTAAAATTGGTATTTTTTGCTGGAAAATTACGTATAAACTTAATTTTCTAGCAAAAAATACCAATTTTAACCTATAAATAACTAATATATAAACTATTATATAAAAAAATATGCATATATATATATTTTTTTTTAGCAGAGACCCTGGAGAATAAAATGGCGGTCGTTGCAATATTTTATGTCACAGGGTATTTGCACAGTGGTCTTTGAAATGCATTTTTTTGGGGAAAAAATACATTTTCATGGATTTAGAAAAAAACAAAACAGTAAAGTTAGCCCAATTTTTTTGTATGATGTGAAAGATGATGTCATGCTGAGTAAATAGATACCTCACATGTCACGCTTTTGAAACTGCGCACACACGTGGAATGGCGTCAAACTTCAGTACTTAAAAACCTCCATAGGCGACGCTTTAAAAATTTCAACAGGTTACCTGTTTAGAGTTACAGAGGAGTTGCTAGGATTATTGCTCTCGCTCTAAGGTTCGCGGCAATTAAAAAAAACAAAATTAACAAAAATAAATAACATGCTTGTAATTAATTATTTCAAAACAGGATAAAGTTCACTGGATAGTTTGCTTTGTTAAGCTCTGGAACATCAAATGGACTCAAAATTTGAAAGAGGGAAGGAGAAAAAAAGGTGTGAGGCCGCGTACACACGACCGGTTTTCTCGGCAGAATCCATCAAGAAACTCGATGGGAGACGTATTCTGCCGAGAAAACCGGTCGTGTGTACACTTTTCGCCGAGAAACCCGTCGGGAAACTCGTCGAGCCAAAAAGAGAGCATGTTCTCTATTTCCTCGACGGACAATGGGAAAATTTGGCTCGACGAGTTTTTTGACAGCCGAACAAGGGGAAAATGATGTGTTTCGCCCGTCGAGGTTCATGTTCCGGTTTCCTCGGTCATGTGTACGCGGCCTCAGACCTCGTACACATGACCGGTTTACTCGGCAGATTCCATCAAGAAACTTGGTGGCAGAGCTTTTTTGCCGAGGAAACCGGTCGTGTGTATGTTTTTCATCCAGGAAACTGTCGAGGAACTCGACAAGCAAAAAAGAGAGCAAGTTCTCTTTTTCCCTCGACGGGGGTCTCAATTTGCTCGTCGAGTTCCTCGTCGGGCTGGTTTTCAACGAGAAACTCAAGCGTGTGTATGCTAAGAAACCGGCGCTTGCTCAGAATAAAGTATGAGACGGGAGTAAAAGTAGCATTTGTAACGGAGATAACACATTTGTCACGCTGTAACAGACTGTAAAGTGCAAATTGTCTCTTACCAAACTTTTACTTAGCACGCAAACACATGAGATTAGCAAAAGCAGCCCCAAGAGTTGTGCCAGTGGATTCGAACTTCCCCTGCCGTTGTATGTGTTGTACATCACCGCGTTTAAGAACGAGGAGATTTTGTCTTGACCGTGTGTATGCAAAGCAAGCTTGTCGAGTTCCTCTACAAGCCTGTAGCCTCGTACACACAACCGAGGAACTCGACGGGCGAAACACATAGTTTTCCTCATCGAGTTCCTTGTTAGGCTGTCGAGGAACTCGACAAGGCAAGTTTCTCCATTCCCGTCGAGGAAATAGAGAACTTGCTCTCTTTTTGGCTTGTCGAGTTTCTCGACAGTTTCCTCGACGAAAATGTACACACGACCGGTTTCCTCGGCAAAAAAATATCTCCCAGCAAGTTCCTTGCTGGTTTTTGCCGAGAAACTCGGTCGTGTGTACGAGGCCTGACGAGGAACTTGTTTGTAGAGGAAAACGATGTGTCTCGCCCGGCGAGTTACTCGGTCGTGTGTACGAGCCCTAAGAGATTATCAAAAAGAATAAAAAACATACAAATATGAAAATAAGGTTATTCACATAAATATATAAATTGTATATCTATGCATGTAAAATAGTGTAAATAATATAATTAATAACATTAAATACATCTAATAATAATGATAATATTAATAGCAAAATATATACCACATACATTATATAATTATTGTAGTAGCCATTGGTTGGCATTAACAATGTAACACATACACATCATTTTATACTACAATAACGCAAAATATTACATGAGAAAAAACAATTACCAATTTAAAAAAAAAAGAATAACCATGCTTGTAATTCGATATAAGGTTGGCCTCTACAGGATACATATGGTGTAAAATTTGTTAAAAGTACCATCATACAGGATCCTAAGTTAAATAAAGGTTGGAATTTGGGTCCCAAACCAAAAACCAGGGAAATTGTGGGCGATTGGACTATTGCGGTACGGTAAGCAAATATAAAGAATGCACATGTAAAGAAAGATACAATTTTTATTAATATTGATGTAAAACAATAAAATACAAACAAACATGCAATTTAAAAAAGTGACACTCCATATGTATCACCACAGTAATCGACCCCTAGGAGGGGGAAGGTCATAGTGGGAGTAGAGGTCACTAGGGGTTTCTCTACTAGTTTCGCGGACAATGACGCTTCTTCAGGAGAACAGTCTGGAATAAATTAATAAACAAACAATAACTACACAGGTAACAGGCATAGAGATACAATCAAGCCGGACTTACATTAGATAAGGAAGGGGGGGGGGGGCATGCTTGTAATTCATTATTTCAAAACAGGATCAAGTTCACCAGAGAGTTTGCTTTGTTAAGCTGCGGAACATCAAATGGACTCAAAATTTGAAAGAGGGAAGGAGACAAAAAGGTGTCAGAGATTATCAAAAAGAATAAAAAACATACAGATATGAAAATAAGGTTATTCACATGCAAGTAAATTAATAATAATAAAAAAAAACCTTATATAAATTGTATATCTATGCATGTAAAATAGTGTAAATTGTATAATTAATAAAACTAAATACATCTAATAATAATATTAATAGCAAAATATATACCATATACATTATATAATTATTTTAGTAGCCATTGGTTGGCATTAACAATGTAACACATACACATAATTTTATACTGCAATAATTCAAAATATTACATGAGAAATAACAATTACCAATTAAAAATAAACAAAAAGAAATACCATGCTATTAATTCATTATTTCAAAACAGGATAAAGTTCACCAGAGAGTTTGCTTTGTTAAACTGTGGAACATCAAATGGACTCAAAATTCAAAAGAGGGAAGGGGAAAAAAAAAGGTGTCAGAGATTATCAAAATAATAAAAAACATACAAATATGAAAATAAGGTTCTTCACATGCAAGTAAATTAATAATAAAAACTTATATAAACTGTATACAGTATCTGTGCATGCAAAACAGTGTAAGTCATGTAAATAAAAAAAACAAAATACATCTTATAATAATACAACCCATTTCAGATGCTGTGTAAAATCTACATAAAAACAGAAACGGAAATGCCGTGACTCGTGACGAGCCTACGCAATACGGGGGGCGGGGCCTTATCCACCGGGGAGAACTTTTTCTGAAACAAGGTCAATCATCTGGGCGACCTCCCAGAGGACATGCCACCTCAGCATAGAAACGCCTACTCCCGCGGGGAGAAGTACCCGGAAGCCGGATTGCAAATATAGATTAGAAGGTATGTGCAGCGTAAAAAATAAATAAAATTGCGGACTGTACATGTTAGAAGTATAAAGAAGTTGGTCTGATGTAAATGTTATTTGGGTGAACCTCCGCTTTAAGCAGCCTCAACAGCATTCAAAAATATCCATTGCTTGATTAACAATGGTTAGAAAAAATCCAACTGTAGATAATTTTCTTCTGGCAATGTAAAAAATCTTTTGTACAGCAATATTTCCAAAGGTGCCCAGGCATGATTCATTCTCATTTTCCGATAATGTTTCACTCTTGCGAACGTACCCACTAAAAATGTTTCTGTGCAAGCAATTTTTAAATCAAGTTATTTTAGCTTGCATCGATTAGGGAACATTGGAAATGAAGCAGAGGCTTTTTTTTATTATTATTCATTTTCAGAATGGCTGTAAAATATGTGATCTGACCACAAGAATTTTTTTTCTTTTTGTTTTTTCTTTGTTTTGTTTTTAGAGCATACAAAGGAAACGGTTATCATAGTTTTATGTAGTAATGCTGGCCGCAAATTTGGATTGGATTGATCGAAAGCATGCAAACACATTCTAAAATGTATTTTGAATCCAAAAGGCGACTCAGTTCGCATTTTTTGCGCTTTACAAGTCTCTCTCTCATATCATGAGCATTTTTTTTATAAGCTAAGATCGTTTTTGGGGTCGTTGTCCTTCTGCAGAATAATTTTTAGGCCAATCAAATTTCTCCCTGATGGTGTGGCATGATGGATAAGTATCTGCCTGTATTTCTCAGCATTGTGGACACCTGATCAAATCTCCAACACTTAGGCCGAGTACTCACGGCAGGACATGTCCGATGAAAACGGTCTGCAGACCGTTTCCATCGGACATGTCTGGCCGGGGACTGCCCGGGGACTTCTGTTCGATGGCTATACACACCATCGAACAGAAGCCCGCGCGTAAACATTACGCGGGGCGTGTCCGCGGTGTCGCCGCGTCGATGACGCGGTGTCGCCGCGACAATGACGCGGCGACGTGGGCGGGCCGCCTTAAAAATGCTTCCACGCATGCGTCGAAGTCATTCGACGCATGCGAGGGATGCGGGCGGCAGGACATGTACGGTAGGTCTGTACAGACGACCGTACATGTCCGGGCGGACAGGTTTCCAGCGGACTGTTTTAAAACAAGTCCGGGAAACAGTTGTCCGCTGGAAACCTGTCTGATCCGTCCCAAAATGGTCCGCTCGGGCCAACACACGGCCAAACATGTCTGCTGAAACTGGTCTGCGGACCAGTTTCAGCAGACATGTTTGGTCGTGAGTACGGGGCCTTATTTGCAGAACTGGAGCTCCAAACTTGCAAGGAACCTTCATCATGCTTCACTGTTGGCTGCAGACACTCATTATTGTACCACTCTCCAGCCCTTCACCAACGAACTGCAAAATATTTCAAATTTTGACTCATCAGTCCAGCTGCCATTTTTCTGCACCCCAGTTCCTATGTTTTTATAAATAGTTGAGTTGTGTAGCCTTGTTACCTCTTCAGAGGTATGGCTTTATGGCCATAATTCTTCCATGAAGACCACTTCTGACCAGACTTCCATGGACAGTAGGTTGGTGTACCTGGATTCCACTGGTTTCAGGCAGTTCTGTACTGATGACACCACTGGACATCTTCTGATGTTGAAGGGAAGTAAGCATGGTCTGTCTTTCATCTGGTGCATTAAGTTTCCTTGGCCAACCACTGCGTCTACAGTCCTCAGTGTTGCTCATTTCTTTGTACTTCTTCAAAAGAGTTTGAACAGCACATCTTGAAACCCCAGTATGTTTTGTAATCTTTGCCTGGGAGAGACCTTGCTGATGCTGTATAACTTACCTTGTGTCGTGTTGCTGTGCTCAATCTTGCCATGTTGTATGACCTGTGACCTGAAACTGTCTTCCACAACCTCACTTTAGTAGCAGAGTTTCAAAAACAACACAAAGGGAACACTATAGGCTCATCCAATTTAGTCCAGATCGACCGGGAATTAAGGCCGGGTTCACACCTATGCAAATTGAATGCTTGTTTCCCCGCATTCAATTTCATAGCAGGAGAATGTGACTGATTCTCTATAGAGCCGGTTCACATATCTACGCAGCGGATCCGGTGCGATGTGCTGGAAAAACGCATTCCTTTTTTGGTGTTTCAGGTTTGATTTCAGCCCAAAATTCAGGCTGAAATCGGACCTGAACCGGTGAACCAGCACGCACCGGACCCCTGCTGTGCGCCGCATGCGGCAACAGGGTGAACCCGGCCTAAGGCTCCATTCACACCTAGTCGTTTTTACGCCCGACGCTATTGCAGCCTGCAATACGCTGGAGGGGTGATTTAACATTGTCGGCTATGGAGATGGTTCACATGTCCACGCCGAACGCCTGAAGCTCAAAACAAGTCCCGGACCCTTTTTTCCAGGCGGCTTCGGCGTTCAGCATAGCCGACAATGTGAAATCACCCCTCCAGCGTATTTTAGGCTAAAAAACGCCTCGTTTTGTCGCGGCAAATCGCGGGACAAAACGCTGCAATTTGTCGCGGCAAATCGCGGTACAATACGCCGCGTTCAGGTGTGAATGCAGCCTAAAGGTACGACCTAGAGAAACCTTCCTAATATAACAATCTGTTCACACCGTCAACCGGGGATGTTATAGCACAACCAAAACCCTGGGGTGGTGCTCCTCTGAATACAGAGGCATATAAGAAAAAAACAGAAAGGATTCCCAAAGAATATTTATCAAAGAGGAGCAACCGGATGGGACTAAATTTCTTTATTGAATATCCACATGTTACCACATATATAAATCTAGAAAAAGTAGAAAAAGATATACACCTACCTCCAACACATTAGATTACAATTACAATTAAAACAATGGTCTTAATAGGACACAAGTGGCCACCACAACCAATCATACACAACTCTCATCCATCATACTAAGTGAATTCTACTCAAGACAGTTTTATAAACTGGGTATATAATTATCAAATAAAACTTTAGTTCAAAAAAATACCAGATGAAAAATACTGAAAATAACCACATATATGAAGATCAGAAAACCAGCAGTTGAGTAGTGGGAGAAGGGGAATGGAATAATAGAAGATGATAATAGTGTGATAAGGAAAATAATAGTGATGATGATAATAGCCAGAGTTCTTAACCACTTCCATACCAGGTACTTACGCAGCTTCCCGCCCAAGCCAATTTTCAGCTTTCAGCACTGTCGCACTTTGAATGGCAATTGCGCGGTCATGCTACACTGTACCCAAACAAAATTGGCGTCCTTTTTTCCCCACAAATAGAGCTTTCTTTTGGTGGTATTTGATCACCTCTGCGATTTTTTTTTTTGCGCAACAACTAAAAAAAGGCTGAAAATTTGGAAAAAAAAATACGTTTTTATTTTTTTCTGTTAATTTTTTTGTAAATAAGTTTTCTCTTTCAATTACGGGCACTGATATGGCGGCACTAATGGGCACCGATGAGATGGCACTGATGGACATCGATGAGGTAGTACTGACGGGCACAAATGAGGTGGCACTGATTGGCGGTGCTGGTATGCGACACTGATGGGCACACATAGGCGGCACTGATGGGCACACATAGGCGGCACTGATGGGCACACATAGGCGGCACTGATGGGCACACATAGGCGGCACTGATGGGCACTCATGGGTGGCACTGGGCACTCATAGGCGGCACAGATGGGCACTCATGGGCGGCACTGATGGATACTTATGGGTGGCACAGATGGGCACTGATAGGTGGGCACTGGGCATGGATGGGCACTGTGGGGTGGCACTGATGGACACTGGGGTGGCACTGATGGACACTGGGGTGGCGCTGATGGACACTGGGGTGGCGCTGATGGACACTGGGGTGGCGCTGTGGCAGCACTGATTTTTGCCAGGTTGCCAGTCAGTGCCTATTTGTGGGCACTGACTGGCATCTTTTTTCTTTATGCTTTTTTTTTTATTTATTTTTTAGACTTTTTTTATTTATTTTTTTTTTCTGGCTTTTTTTTTTTTTTTGCCCACCCTGGTGCTCCAGGATGGGCATCCCTGGTGGTCCAGTGTGGCGATCCGAGGGGGGGCTGCGCTGATAAACAATCAGCGCGAACCCCCCCTGTCAGGAGAGCCGCCGATCGGCTATCCTTTACTCGCGTCTGTCAGACGCGAGTGAGGAAGAGCCATCAACGGCTCTTCCTGTTTACATCGTGATCAGCCGTGGTTGGACACGGCTGATCACGTGGTAAAGAGTCTCCACCGGAGGCTCTTTACCGAGATCGGAGATGCAGGGTGTCAGACTGACACCCCGCATCACCGATCGCCGCGTCAGGATTTCATAACCACTTCCCGGACGTAAATCGGCCATAGGCCGGGCGGGAAGTGGTTAAAGGACAGATAACATTCAAATCAATTCATTTTTGACAGCGTGGTAGGCCCTGCCTATACCTATAGGGCCCTGCTATCAGTAGATTAATCAGGGAACATTCATATAGGGTTAACAGAGAAATACATATAGGCCAATATTAGTGGTCGATCTATTCTGATCTTCCATAGATATTGTTTTTAACGTTGCAAAAAATACTGATAAATGACACTCATTGTTTAACCCCAGGAGGTGGGTGTATATCTTTATCTACTTTTTCAAAATGTATATATGTGGTTACATGTGAATATTCAATAAAGTAATTTAGTCCCATCCGGTTGCTCCTCTTTGAAGAATATCCTTTGGAAATCCTTCCCGTTTTTTTCTTAGCAGCAGAGTTTGGCAGTTCTTCACCCAAGTTTATTTTAGTTTTTTTTTTTAGTTGAAGTGCCATTAAACCCACATCATTAAAATCTGTCAGCACATGCTGTATTACATGCTGTTCATACTATGGAATTTGATTTCTGTATTTTGTAAAAGGCCTGGTTGATCCTGCTGTTTATGTCCCTCCCTCTTTGTCTGTGTCCCCTCTGCAATCTGAGATTATGTAGAGCAGACATTGCCACATATACATAGCATGCTCCAGTTTCTGTCCCCTTCTTCTTTCCTCATTTTTGTTATCTGTGCAGCCCATATGACTATAGAATCACACATGTGGGTGTAAACACTTCGGATAAATGACAGCCCACTCCCCCTCTCCTCCTCCATGCCCACTAAATAGCTCTATGCTATGGGGACGGGATATTATATGTTGATTGATGGAGGCTTCAGCTCCCTGTAATTCTAAATATGTACAAACAATAGACAAAGGCTAGAGGGGAGTGAAACAGGCTGTAATTGACAGAACCCCCCCTAGATAGACCACACCATGTTTTTGCAAAAAAAAAACAATAAAGACTTGAGTTCAAATACATGTTTGTATGACTTGATTTTATAAAATGTATGTGATATTAATTATGGATTTTTCCTTTTTATTCCAAAGGTGTTTTTTTTTGTTGGTCTGCAGCAGAGGACTAAAAGCTCTTTTAAGAACACTTACTGTATTTATCGGCGTATAACGCGCACTTTTTCCCCCTTAAAATCAGGGGAAAATCGTGGGTGCGCGTTATACGCCGATCCTGTCTTTGTCGGCTGTCTCAGAGCGCCGCCGACAAAGACCGAGCCGAGTGTACTGGGCACTCGGCCACGCTCGGCCACGCTTGGCTCCGCCCGTAGCCACGCGAGAGGAGCCGAGAGAAGTCGAGAAGAGCCGAACACACCGGAAATCCGGCTCTGCACAGCTCGACCGAGGCGCCAAACTCAAACAGACGGACGCCGGACAAGGCCGCCGGGCAAGACAGCAGATGGACACAGACAAGGCTGGATGGACCCCACGCAAGGCAGCAGACGGACGCCGGACAAGGCCACTGATGGACACCGGGCAAGACAGCAGAAGGACACCGACAATGCTGGACGGACCCCACGCAAGGCTGCAGACGGACGCCGGACAAGGCCGCTGATGGACGCCGAGCAAGACAGCAGAAGGACACCGACAATGCTGGATGGACCCCGCGCAAGGCTGCAGACGGACGCCGGACAAGGCCGATATGCCGGACAAGGCCGCTGAAGGACGCCGGGCAAGACATCCAAAATGTACGTTTTTTCCTTAAACTTCCCTTCTAAACTTGGGGTGCGCGTTATACGCCGGTGCGCACTATTCCCCGATAAATACGGTACTTAAAGTGGTTGTAAAGGCTGAAGCATATTTAGCTTAATGCATTTTATTGCATTAAGATAAGAAATATTTTATTTCTTGATTTCCCCCACCCCACCCCACCCCACAAAAATATATATGTGAGCCCGATCTCAATCCATCGCTGTGCCTGAGAGCTCTCTTCTTTCTCCCTCCTTACAGGACTCAGTGAGACCAGCTGGAGTCATGGGCTCCTGCTGCTCTCAATCAAATACAGTGACAGGGTGGGGCCAAGACAGACTGTGGGTGTCAATGGACACACAAACTGCAGCTCAGGGTTATGCTGCACATGTGCCACCATAGGAAGTGTCTTCCCATGGTGGCACACAAAGAAGAGGAGGATCCAGATCTGCTCTGTGCAAAACCATTGCATGAGCAGGTAAGTCTGAAATGTTTGTTATTTAAATGTAGCTTTCTCCAAGGTAGGTGCTAGAAGAGAGTACAGTGATACCTTGGCGTTTCGCAAGACAAGCTATATTTAAACAAAAAATAATCCTGACTTGATTTGCGAGCGCTGTCTTGCAAGACGAACAGGACTCAAGCCACTGGTATACAGATGAAACTCGAAAAATTTGAATATTGTGCAAAAGTTCATTTATTTCACTAATGCAACTTAAAAGGTGAAAGTAATATATGAGAGAGACTTATTACATGCAAAGCAAGATAGTTCAAGCCGTGATTTGTCATAATTGTGATGATTATGGCTTACAGCTCATGAAAACCCCAAATCCACAATCTCAGAAAATTTGATTATTACGCGCAATCAATAAAGCAAGGATTGTACATAGAACAATATCGGACCCGTGAAAAGTAGAAGCATGCATATGTACTCAGTACTTGGTTTGGACCTCCCAGTACTTGGTTTGGGCCCCTCAATGCGGCGTGGCATGGAAGCGATCAACCTGGGCCTTCAGCTCTTCTGCATTGTTGGGTCTCATGTCTCTCATCTTTCTCTTGGCAATGCCCCATAGATTCTCTATGGGGTTTAGGTCAGGCGAGTTTGCTGGCCAATCAAGCACAGTAATTCCACGGTCATGTGACCAGGTTTTGGTGCTTTTGGCAGTGTGGGCAGGTGCCAAGTCCTGCTGGAAAATGAAGTCAGCATTCCCATAGAGCTCGTCTGCGGAAGGAAGCATGAAGTGCTCCAAAATCCCCTGGTAGACGGCTGCGGTGACCCCGGACTTAATGAAGCACAGTGGACCACTTTTTTCCCATTATCTGTGCCCCTTTCTGATTATCATGTGCGCATGCCCATTTAGCTCTGCTCACATGTTCTTCTGCCTTGGCTCAAGTCCCGGCTGACTGCCTGACTGATTATCTCCTTGTCTTCACTGGCGGAGTGATCTTCCTCCACACCCCACCCAGTAGTAGCTGGGGCCTGGAGAGTAAGACTTGACAGGTGGTGAGGCGGGCGGCGGCGGCGGCGAGGGGCAGGGAGTCGCTAATTGCTCCCATTATTAGTAAAAAAAAAAAAAAAATATGTCCCCGGATTTCATTTTAAAAATCTGTTCACCTTACTTTAGGGCTCCTCCAAGGGGCATTTGTTGACATCAGTGGGCCTAGTCTACCATAAAGTGCAGGGTTTTTCAACCTCTTTACCTGGGAGGAACCCATGGCAAAAAGTTTGAGGAACCCCTGAAATAATGTTAAGATCTACAGCTCACGGAACATTGGTGTGATTGGAGAGTTATTGATATACCAAAGATTATTTTTAGAAATATCATTAACCATCTCCTGCCCGCCGTATAGACAAATGACGGCAGCAGGGTAGCTCTCTCGTTCTGAAATGACATCATCCCACTCTCGCCGCATTTGCGCACTCATGGTGGGGTGCAGCGCAGCGATCAGCTGCACACTGTGTCCCTGGGACACAGCGCTTTCCTGATCTTGGTAAAGAGCCGATGGCGAGGCTCTTTACCCATGTGATCAGCTGTGTCCAATCATAGCTAATCATATAAACAAGGAAATGCTGGTTATTGACTTTCCTCTCCTGCCACTGAGGCCTCGTACACACGATAGGTTAAACAGAGGACAACGGTCTGATGGACCGTTTTCATCGGTCAAAACCGATCGTGTGTTGGCCCCATAGGTTATTTAACCATCGGTTAAAAAAAAGCCAACTTGCTTTAAATTTAACCGATGGATTCCTAATCGATAGGACAAAACCGATCGTTAGTAGGCACAACCATCGGTTAAAAATCCATGCATGCTCAGATTCAAGTCGTCGTTGTGTTTTACGTCACCGCGTTCTGACACGATCGTTTTTTTAACCAATGGTGTGTAGGCACGACGGACCTTCAGTCAGCTTCATCGGTTAACCGATGAAAACGGTCCATCAGACCGTTCTCATCGGATGGACTGATCGTGTGTACGCGGCTTGACAGTGTGAGAGGAGAGCCGATCAGCGGTATTTTCTCACGGAGGAGACCTGCACAGATAATCAGGGCACTGATTATCAGTGCAGCCCTAACAGTGCCCATCAGTGCTGCCTTTCAGTGCCACCAGCAGCTTATTGTGAGAACCCTACTGCATGTAATCTCTAATGGCCCCATTCACAGGTGTCAGTGGGTAAGTATAGAAAAATAGCTGTTGATCTGCCAGACAAATGTGTCATACTAAACAAAGACCTTCAGGAACACCCACCTTTCACCATGCCAAGCACTCACCTTTGGCCATGCCAACCAACCATGATGGCAGTATGGCATCTTTTATATGGTAAACTGGTCTCTATGATATAAGGGCTAGTTTGTCCCCCCGCCCCAGATTGGAGGTTGCCAGTTAGTGCCATTAGTGGTTTTTCTCACAAGACACACATGTGTCCTAGTGCACAGGACCAGCTGTTGTGTCTAAATGCTGTATGAGTGTGTGTATTTTTCCCCAGCCTGTATGAGTGTCAGACAATTAACACTGCATAATAGTGGGGTAACAAGCGTGTAATGAGGAGATAATGTGTGTCATGATTACGCCATCGGTGCACTCTTCTGTGAAATTGTGTTTCAGTATCTGTAGGAAACAGACGCTACGCTGCAATTTTTTTTTCTTTTTTTTCGATTATACCGGCCAACTTCACACTGTGTGTGCAAATACCGTATTTCGAGATTATGCTTACATCAGAGGTGACCGGAATCCTCTAGAGACAGAATCCTAAGGTGCTAATAAGCCCCCCCTCTCCCGTTCCCCCTCCTTCACCCAGTACAAGCCCCACACCCCGCTTAGTATGCGTCATAACTGTACACCTCTCTCGCTTGGACGCTAGTCATCTCCTGCTGCATTTGCATGAGGAGTGGGCAGATTTTCTTCCATTGTATAATGGAATGAAATAGTATCATGTTAAAGGACCAGTAAGCTTCAAAGATACCTGTGCTAGAGATTAACCATGGGGTTTATTGTATTGAGGATAATATTAAACCTTTTTTTTTTTCTTTTCTTTTCAGTGGAGAAGGATTTGGGCGTCATAGTAGATCATAGACATAATGACAACCTTCAATGCCATTCTGCGGCTTCTAGATCCCTGATGCCTAACTTGTGCCTCTGGGGCCGTATGCAGCCCTTTGGCACTTACTGTGCAGATTTCAGCTTGTATTAGTTGTTTTATTTTTTAACACTATCTGTCATCTCTTTTCTCTTTGTGGAAAAAAACTAGAGAATTGAGGCAACTTAGGACTTTCGTGGTATGGTATAGACTTACAATGCTGGTTTTAAAGGTGTCTTCCGTTATGGGATATGTGGCATCTCCTGTTTGTTATATGTCTGCCATTGTGGTTATATATTCTTTTAAAAAATATTTTTCTCAATAAATTAATATTTTTATAAAAAGCTGTTGTCAGTTTATACCGTACCACAAAAGTCCGAAGTTGCCTCAATTATCTAGTTTTCTCCGTTGCATTTATAGGGCGAAGGTACTTTATACTTCCTCTTTATTTCAGTAGCGCAACCTTTTCTCTTTATGTTTATTTTTTTATTTTTTATGCTACTCTGATTTAATAATGACTGCTGGTATGTGGCACAGGAAAGGTAAGGTGGCTGTAGTGGGCATTGACTTGTAATGGGGGTCAATAGCAGGGATCTCTAATAATCTCATGTAATGTGTCTCCAGTCTTTGACCGTCCCCTAAAGCATATCTTCTGTAGCATGTCTTCAGTCTTTGACCATCTCTGGCAGCATGAGCAGGAGAAAAATGCCCCTGCATTGGTGGTATTACTGGAAGAAAAAAAATATGTCTCTGAGTCAGCGGTGTCACTTGCCCCTGCGTCAATGTCACTGGAAGGAAAAAATGCCCTGCGTCAATGTCACTGGAAGGAAAAAATTCCCCTGCGTCCATGTCACTGGAAGGAATAAAATGCCCCTGCATTAATGTCACTGGAAAGAAAAAAATGCCCCTGCGCTAATGTCACTGGAAGAAAAAAATGCCCCCGCATTAATGTCACTGGAAGGAAAAAATGCCCCCACATTAATGTCACTGGAATGAAAAAATGCCCCCGCATTAATGTCACTTAGAAGAAAAAAATGCCCCTGCCTCAATGTCTCTGGAAGGAAAAAATGCCCCTGCGTCAATGTCACTGGAAGAAAAAAATACCCCTGCATCAGTGTCATTGGAAGGAAAAAATGCCCCTGCATTGGTGTGAGTGGAAGGAAGAAATTATCCTGCATTGTTGTTGTTATTGGAAGAAAGAAATGTCCTTGCATTGGTGTCAGCGGGGGAAAAAATGCAATAACAGTTGCATTGGCAGTTGGGGGGTTTTAGCTGCTGTCCCATTCATAACAAACTTTTTTTTTATTTGCTGTAATACTTTCCTAAAAAAATTACTTGTGTATTTTGGGGTTTTCATTTGTTTTGAGAGTTTTTTTTTTATGATGTTGAAAGGGCTTTGTTTAACCACTTCCAGCCCAAGGACGTCATAATGAGTTGGACGCCATTAATGGGTTGTATTTTGTGATTTTCATTTCTTTTGTTGATAGGTCCTTTTTAGAAGTTTGGGGTGCTCAAAGTGCAGCAATCACTTGATCATCTATTCTTTGTTCCCAACATGCATCTACATCATTTAAAATAAAAATAAAAAATTAGTGCAAGAACAATGTGCACCAAAACCACCTCAAATTATATCAGTGACTTTCAAAATTGCCATAGGAAAAATAAAGGTTAGGCAAACACTGGTTAGGCCTGTTATTCCTGATTAAAACTGTCCTGATGCTGGTCAGTTTCACCCTGCTCTATCCAGTGGTGACTCTAGGAACAATATATAGGGGGGCACATAAGATACCACATTCACAATGGGCGGGGGGGGGCTGTTGTACTAATATTCACTGCTGAATCATATTATCAAATAATATAACTATTGTTTTTCTTCTGTATGTAATGACAGTATACATTTATGTATGTGTGTGTCTGTACAATGTCTTTCACACTGCAGACATGATACAGGAGATGGTCAGAGACTGCAGACATGATACAGGAGATGGTCAGAGATTGCAGATATGATGTAGAAGATGATCAGAGTTTGCAGACATGATACAGGAGACGGTCAGAGACTGCAGACATGATATAGAATATGGTCAAAGATTGCAGATATGATACAGTAGATGGTCATAAATTGCAGACATGACACAGGAGATGGTCAGAGTTTGCAGAAATGACACAGGAGATGGTCAGAGACTGCAGACATGATACAGGAGATGGTGAGAGATTGCAGACATGATACAGCAGATGGTCAGGGATTGCAGACATGACACAGGAGATGGTCAGAGATTGCAGACATTATACAGCAGATGGTCATGGATTGCAGACATGATACAGTAGATAATCAGAGATTTCAGACATGTTACAGGAGATGTTCAGAGATTACAGACATGATTGATTCGGGAGATGGTCAGAGATTGCAGACATGATACAGGAGATGGTCAGAGACTGCAGACATGATACAGGAGATGGTCGAGGACTGCAGACATGATACAGGAGATGGTCAGAGACTGCAGACATGATGCAGGAGATGGTCAGAGATTGAAGACATGATACAAGAGATGGTCAGAGACTGCAGACATGATACAGGAGATGGTCAGAGATTGCAGACATGATACAGGAGATGGTCAGGGTTTGCAGACATGATACAGGAGATGGTCAGAGATTGCAGACATGATTGATTTAGGAGAAGGTCAGAGATTACAGACACGTTACAGAAGATTTTCAGAGATTGCAGACACACTACAGGAGATGGTCAGAGATTGCAGACACACTACAGGAGAGGGTCAGAGATTGCAGGCAGGATTGATTCAGGAGATGGTCAAAAATTGCAGACATGCTGTAGTTGTGGTCTTACATTCTTGTATCTCCCTCCCGGCACTCCCATTCAGTCCCCCACTCCAGCACCAGTTTACAGTCAAATTTGGTGGGCTGGAGAAAGGGAGGGTTACACTGCCTGCTGTCTGGCTGTGGATGGACGTGAGGAGGAACAGGTCCTTCCTTAAACTCCCCTAAGCAGTGCTATTGGCTGTGCGCCCCCTACTACCCAAGTGGTCAGTCCACTGGCATGGGGGCAAGGAATAACCTAGGGGGTTACTAGTGGCATCACTAGATGGGGAGTCCACCCCTTGCCCCCCTCTAGTGATGCCTCTGGCTGTATGTTCTTTATAATCTTACTTGCAGTAAAATACCAGTCTATGCTATCTGCCTCTAGTAAATATGGGCCTAGCCTTGTTCATTAAAATTGTCTTGGTCAATTTTACACTACTGCATCCTCAGTCACTCTGGGCCAAATTCTCAAAAGAGATACGCAGGCGGAACTGCTGTTCAGCCTGCTTATCTCTGTGCCACGTGGGTACCTACCGGAGCATGATGGGACGGTGATGCCTATATAAATGGGATGCAAGGCGCGCTTCCATCATTGCAGTGAGAAGAGGCGACGTGTCAACATCGGAAGAAGGGAGAAGAAGAACATGACGTCACAGAAGACCGCGCTGGCTGCCTGCTAGTAATTGAGCTAACACACGAAGATAGCAGGCAGCCAGCGCTGAAGGAGAAGGCACCGGACAGCTGCAGAAGAACCGGGGTGCGCCGAGTCAACAGCGGAGAGCGGCGAAGATAGAAGAAGACCCCCGGAGAGCGGAGAAGACCCCCCCCGGAGAGTGGAATAAGAAGCCCCCCCCGGAGAGCGGAGAAGACCCCCGGAGAGCGGAAGAAGAAGCCCTCCCTGGTATTAGAGCTAAAGAAGACAGGGGGGCCTCCGGAGCAGACTAATAAATGATTTTAAAAACCCTTGTGTTGTGTGTTTAATAACTATCACTTTGCCTCCAGGTGAATGGGTAGGGGTACGATGTACCCCATATCCATTCACTTAGGGTGGGGGGCCGGTATCTGGGGGCCCCCTTATTTGAGGGGACTCCCAGATTCCGATAAGCCCCCGCCCGCAGACCCCGACAACCAACGGCAAGGGTTGTCGGGAAGAGGTCCTGTCTTCATCAACATGGGGACAGGGTGCTCTGGGGTGGGGGGGCCCGCAGTGCGCCCCCCTGCCCCAGAGCACCCAACCCCCCCATGTTGAGGGCATGCGGCCTGGCACGGCTCAGGAGGGGGGGGGGCGCTCGCTCGTCCCCACTCCCTTTCCTGACCGGCCGGGTAGCGTGCTTTGGATACGGGTCTGGTATGGATTGTAGGGGGACCCCCTACGACTAATTTTCGGCGTAGGGGGGTCTCCTTACAACCCATACCAGACCTAAGGGCCTGGTATGCTCCTGGGGGGGGAACCCATGCCGTTTTTTTCTTTGAAAATTGGCATGGAGTTCTCCCTCTCAGGAATGCATGGCGAGCGACGCTGTAAATTTTTCTTTTTTTTTTTTTGTTTTCCCGGCGCATATTTTTTATTTCACCCGTCGCAACTTTATTGTCCCGTCGCAATCCACAAAGCCCGGCGTAAATTACGTTCGTGCGCTGCACGTTGGGAAAATTACGTCACACGCATGCGCAGTACGGCCGGCGCGGGAGCGCGCCTCATTTAAATAGTAATCGCCCCCCGGAGAGGAGGACCGCCTTGCGACGGAGGCACTTAAGTTACACGGCGTGTAATTTCTAGGTAAGTGCTTTGTGGATCGGGCACTTAGGTAGAAATTTTAAGGCCGTGTAACTTAACTGCTGAAATTTAAGTTAGGCTACGTTTTTGGGAATTTGGCCCTCTATTCTTATAGTAGTACTGTTACCTGAAAAAATAAATCTTTGTTTTCAGATTGAATTGGATCAAGATTGAGATGCTGTTACTGTATATAAGACAGGCCAATTTTAAAAGAAAAAAAGATGAACTGCCTACGCTGTCGCTGTGACTTTCTTTGAACATCAAACTGTTTCATAGCGGCATGTATAAGGCATCCTAGTTTGCCTATCACCCCTAAAAATGGCCAGAATTTAGTGATAAGATTTGCTTCCTATAGACTTCAGTGGGATTTGCTATGAAATGCAGGGTCACCAATTTTCAAACAGAATGGAATCGAACCTGGGCAGATTTACTCATCCCTAGTTGTCATTATCAGAACAAATGCCAGCTTGAGCTTTAATGCTGAGCTGTGACAGTCTGCATCATGTACGTAAAGCAAATCAAATCAATCTGTGGAACTGGAATTGTTCACTTACAGTATGTTCTGCAAGAACAATGAACAATTGTTTCCTTTACAATAGTTAAAACATCATATAGTACAACACATGTGCATACCCTATATCTTGAAGAATTGTTTCAATATCTTTTGGCACTGTCACATTGTCACACTATCACTGGGTGTAGAAGCCTCTTCTTCATTTATCAGGTGAGGTGAGTCTAAAAGCCCTTGTAATGGTCACCACCGTTTACAATTTTCCATTCCATCGCCCCACGACAGCTTATCCGACAATCCAGCCGACAGGACCCATTGCATTTCCCAGAATAACGAGACATACAGCTCTGGTTCCAAAATGAATGCATCTTTTAATGGTAAAACTTAGGTTTTTATACAGTTCACAACCAGAAAGCATGTTACAGGGACAATGAAACTCTCCACCCCCAAAACATCACACAATGGGGCTTCATACACATTCTTTTAGATAATGACATTCAGGTGAGTTAATTATCCCCCAGACATCCTGACTCTGACAATAAGCTATTCACCTGCATAATACACATTCCTATGTCAGACGTTCTGTCTCTGACAATAAGCTATTCACACCTGATACACAATACACAGACGTCTGACCTTTACAGACTTAATTAGTACACTAGACACAAAACAGTATTAGCATCACACAATGGACAATGGAATATTTTAGGAGCCTGACTCAATTAACACGTCAACAGTATATTGACCTGTTCATAAGGAACAACTTGTAATATTCTAAGATATCCTGCAAAACAGGAATTATCATTAATGTCCCATCTCATGTAATCCAAGATATCAGTTCTCAGTCATCCTATGCTCCTATCGGACATAGGATGACCCTAGAACCAAGAGTCATTGGTGAAGCTGGCACAGGCGTACCCCACATCCTTCAGAAGTCTCTGTGTGTCACGGGCCATTCCGTTACAGCCCTGCCCACCCTAAGGTTGTGGCCCATTCCAGTTTGTCTGCACAGGGGATACACTCCTTCCCTGGCCCCATGTTGATTTTCTCTCAGCGTGTTCACTGCTCACCAGGTGGTGGTGTGGCCACTTGAATAGTGGCTGCTTTAAGGCTCGTAAATAATGCTGTCCCTGGCCTGATAAATGACAAGCATGGACTTCCACTAGCTACCATGGCTCCCTCCCTCAGTTTTTACTGCAATCGTACAGGCCTTGGACCGGATAGCATCTATAAGACTTTTGGCTCTTGCAGCCTTTTATAGTGTTATCTCCTTATAGACTCCCTAACACCACTTTACTTTCTGGTACTCGCCTGCCATTTTGGATATGGATGATGTTGGTGGTTGTTCTTCCTCCCTAACTGAATGCAGCCTGTGTTCACCTTAAGTGGTCTGTCTGAGCTTGGGGTTTGCCCCACTGTGGATCAAGCAAGATTGTGCCTTAACAGGGGTGGATCTTTTCACAGGGAATGTTATTCAATTAAGTTTCCTTCATCAAGCGATTGGAGTCCCCCTTTAAGTCTTGGTCCCCTGGGAAGGGCTTGTCCTGCAACCTCTTTTGGCTGTGATACCTGCCTGTTCTGCTTTACCTGACTGGATTGAGACCTTTTATATAGACCCATTAAGTGCGCTGGCTTCACTATGGTCCTGGAGCATGTGGGTTCTTGTTTTTGGGTGAGGTTGGGAAATATCTGGGGTTACTGTGTTGATCTGAGGCACCAGTTACTGGAATGTCCTCAGAGGGACAGTGTTTTGGCGCTACCCTGGACACCAGCTAGTGGCATTTGATGGGGGTTAGCATACCTGGTTACTCCAGCAGTTCAATCTTTGGGATTACCTTATAAGACTCATTACTTCTCGTAGACAAGCAGAGCTCCTGATTACTATAAGGCCATGGCCTTCTAGGCCACACCCTAGCTTAGCCCTCAATCCACCCACATGGCTTGGTCTTCAGGTTCCTCAAGCCTTCTGCTGGGTCTTCCAATATTAGAAACACTTTTAACTTCTAGGTTGTGGCATATTTTGCCCTTGTGATCCTTGAACATTGACCATCTTTAGTGCTTGCTTGGGGAAATGCATTTCCTTACTGCTATGAGCTGGAATTTACCCCCCCCCCCTTTTTTTGGTTGTCCTTCAGACCTACCTATACCAGATCTGCATGTTGCCCTCAAAGGCCATCTGATGCTACTTTTTTTAAAGAAAGTTTGTGCAATGAAACAGTTCAAGGATTTTGCTTCAACCTATTCTCAGTCCTCAAGTTTAAGGGAGTTCCACCCCATTTGGGTCCTAAGGCTTTCTGCTTCCTCAGGCCCTGACGTGGAATCCACTAGGTCTGCACTAGCATTTTTTTTTCCATCCGGAAAACTTCAGGCTTGCTGGATATTAGGGATGCATACTTGCATGTCCCTAATTGTTTTGTGATGTACTGCTAGTTACTGACCTTGTTGGGGACTCGTGAAATCTTCTATAGTAATCTTGTGTGAGGTTTGGCTATATCTAAACTTTTGCACCTCAGTGTTGGGATTGTTTCTTTGCATGGATTTCTTTTCTGGGCCTCATTCTGAATATAGTTAAAAATAGAAGTCCTTTGTTTCCTGAATTTTTGACTCTGAGGCCGCGTACACACGATCAGTCCATCCGATGAGAACGGTCCGAAGGACCGTTGTCATCGGTTAACCGATGAAGCTGACTGATGGTCTGATATGCCTACACACCATAGGTTAAATAACCGATCGTGTCAGAACGCGGTGACTTAAAGCACGACGTGCTGAAAAAAACGAAGTTCAATGCTTCCAAGCATGCGTCGACTTAATTCTGAGCATGCGCGGGTTTTTAACCGATGCTTTTGCATACTAACGATCGGTTTTGACCTATCGGTTAGGCATCCATCGGTTCAATTTTAAAGCAAGTTCTAATTTTTTTGACTGAGGTTAACTGACCGATGGGGCCCACACACGATCGGTTTGGACAGATGAAAACGGACCTTCAGTCCGTTTTCATCGGTTTTGACCGATCGTGTGTACGCGGCCTCACTCTTCAGTCCATTTAATTTTGGCTTGGCTGTCCTAAGGCTGTAGGAACAAAGATTGTCTCTGGACAGCCGCACACTGAACAAATTGTAGCCTTTAATTATATTTATTTTAGCTATGACTAACCACTAGTGTTAGTGCGAAACGCGTCAGAAGTTGGGTTTTATTTTACTTCACTTTGCTGTGACTTGTAGTGCTGTCCTTTTTTCAATAACGGCTACAATTTGTTCAGTGTGCGGCTGTCCAGAGACAATCTTTTTTCCTGCTTTGCTAAGTGCATTGCCTGCACCTGAGTTGTCTGCCATGGTAGATGTTCGTCTGGGTTCCCACCTGGAGCGGCTATTCCCCTTTGTCCTAAGGCTGTGGTAGTTTTCATTCATGGAGGTTCCATATACACAGTCCACTCTAGAACCTTTTCGCAGCATTGTGTCATGTTAAGAGGAGTCTCCCCATTTTTGGGCTCTTATGATCCCCAAAACCAGATTGTCCTTGGCCTGTTGACTGCAGAACACCATTCTGGAGTGTTCCTTCTTCTTGTGTCTTGATGATCCACATGATGGATGCCAGCCTGTCAGTCTAAGAAGGAGTCCTGGTTATCTTATAGGTGCCGTAGACTTAGATGCTAAAGGGCTCTGCCCGTCCATGTGCTAATCAAGGTTTTAAGTGACCATGCCACAGCATTGGCATATTTCATTCGCCAAGATCCTGTCCAAAAGAACTGCATGCTCCAGCCCTGTCTGCTGTTTATTTTCTGGACATAGGCTTTGGCTGACTGGCTTTCTAAGTCAGGCATGCTCAGAGTCTGAGGAAAGTTATCTGCACCCAGTGATGTCCCGGGACCTTTGTCCACTTAGGGGAGGCTGCATGGCCTTTTTGGCCCCCTAGGTTAGAATTATCTGGATGGGTGTTTTTTTGGGTGGTAGCAGCAGTTCCTCTGTAGGATCAGTATAGCCTGGTCTGTGCCATTCCTTCCTCGTCTCCCCTATCATCTGCTCTACAAGTTTGCAACGTAGGGCCTTCTTGTCCTGATCTTCATGATCAGGTGACTTCTTGCTTGGGGGAAGTTACATATTCAGTTCACTGCGACTCTCAACGGCAGAATGGTTTCGGCTTATGGGGGATTTAGGGTTTCCCACCCCTCTGTAGACACTGCTTTCGAATTTCCAGTGGTCACAAATACAAATATCCACCATGTCCTTTAATGAATGAAAGAGAAAATGGGATTTTCTGCACTCATCGTAAAATTATTTTCTCTGCGTTCATTGAAGAACACAGCACCCACCTCTCTTGCCGTTTTGCCTGTGACTGGCTGTGGTTGTATGTACTGCTGTTTGTCTAACTGAGCTGCCTCTAGTGGCTGAGGGGATTGGCCTCTGTCAGGGGCTGCCCCTAGACAGTGGGCCAGATTCATCAATAGATACGCCGGCGGATCTCCTGATCCGCCGTCGTAACTGTGAGACCCGATGGTCGGATCTGTGAGATCCGACGGTCGGAGCTATGCGACTGATTCGTAAGAATCAGTTCCGCATAGATCTCCCTTAGATCCGACTGGTGTAAGTGACTTACACCAGTCGAATCTTAGGCTGTAATCTCCCGCCGGCCGCTAGGTGTCATCGCTTTTTTTTACACGTCGCATATGCAAATGAGGAGAACCGCCGATTCACGTCCGTACGCCCGCCCGTCGCTCTTTTTCAACGTCGTTTGCGTTTGGCTTTTTCCGGCGGATAGCTACACCTGCTAATATGAGGGGTAGCTAATGTTAAGTATGGCCGACGTTCCCGCGCCGATTTTTAAATTTTTTACGTCGTTTGCGTAAGGCGATCAGGAATCCCGATGGCCGCAATTGACGTACCCGCCGCTAACAATGACGTCCTAGCGACGTCATTTGGAGCATGCGCACTGGGCTTTTTTGCCGGCGGCGCATGCACAGTTAAATCGGCGCGGGAACGCGCCTGATTTAAATTGTACACTCCCCCTAGCCGCGGAATTTGCATTCCGCCGGGGGGAGTTACGATCCAACGGTGCAATTTGCGAGGTAAGTGCTTTATGAATCATGCACTAGCCTCGCTAAATTGCACCGGCGGATCGTAAACCAGGTAGATCTAGCGGATCTAAAGATCCGCTGAGCTACATGAATCCGGCCCTGTGTTTCTGTTTTTGTGCCTAATGCCCTACGCCTAAAGGTGGCACAGTAACCCAATGGTCAGAAATAAAGATCTCCACTGTGTCCTAATAAACACATAAAAAAGGATTTTACAATGAATAAAAAAAAATACATATTTTTCATCATACAGTATATTCATTTTGGATTGTCCAGATTTAGGACAGGGTAACTTTAAAGTGCCAACATACTTAGGAGGGCAATCATATAGAGCCTGCAGCGTGGACCTGCCATAGATTTAAATGCTGACTTCAAAGGGGAGGAGTGAGGCACAGAAAATGCTCTCAGCAGGCAGAAGGGGGGAGTGTTCAAGCTTGACTTTGAAACAAAAAAGTCAAGATTTGCATATTCATTTGGTTGCCTACATCTAGATCTATTGATAATTTTGACACAAGGTTTTTATTGAAGGTGACCTTTACTTATGTATTTTTTTCCATCACGTGTTCTCTTTTGAACTGTCCACTTTTGAGACAGGTTTACTTTAAATCATCCCCTCAGCTAATTAGCATACCATAGACCAGAAAAATGAACCGCAAGAAGCGGCTAATATTCTTATCAGCAGGATACATATTTCCTATGACGTAAAGACACAAGTCTCCGTTTCTTCTAGCAGTATCACGTTGGCGTTTAACACTACAAGTGCATTTTAGGTTCAACTCTTTGCCTTGCAAATGTACACTTAACGTAGGATCTTATCAATGCATCGCAATTTATATTTATACTTATTTATGGGTTTATTCAAAATACTATGATATCAAAGGACTGGTAATCTCATTCATAATACATAAAGAAAAAAAGGTCATAAATAAAAATATAGAAATAAATCAGTAATAGGGCCCCTGCATTCGAAAAACACATGTAACAATAACGGGAAAGGAGCAATAATGATGCACTCTTTATTCCAGACTGTTTAGAATATAAATTTGCCTACATTAAGGCTCATATCCAGACAAACGCCTAAAAACACATTTGAATTGCAAACATGTGAGATGTCTGCTTGAGAATTTGTAATTCTGGGCAGCCACTTGGGGGATCACTATTCAGTTCACGTTGTCAGCCTCTAGTGCTCCATGAAATAAGGGGTGCAAGCCACCCCAGCCATCGCCCTACAGCAAAACAGATTTTCCCTTGCGAGGCTCTGGGTGTGCCCCTCAGTCTGACTGGGTGATAACTCAGTTTGTCTCAGCTACTTCCCCAATTCCATTACAGCGGCGCTTCTCCTAGGGCAGGGGTGTCAAACTCAATTTCATCGTGGGCCGAATCAGCATTATGATTGCCCTCAAAAGGGCCGGTTGTATCTGTAAGATTAGATGTCCAGCACATCCTCTCCACTTACATTAGATGTCAAGAGCCACCCCACCATCAGAAGTTGAGTCCCCCACTCTCCCTTAAATCACAGTGCACCCCTCTTTCCTTATGCTGCTGCTTAGAAGAAGCTGGATGCATTGCTTGAAAGAAGAAAGTAAGGTTCTGGTGGAGGACCAGAGGAGGGCTGGAGCTCTCCTGCAGCTGCGGGAGAGGTGCGAGGGCCACATGAAATGGCCTGGAGGGCCGGGATTGGGCCCGCGGGCCTTGTGTTTGACACTTGTGTCCTAGGGCATGTACACAGTTTTGGCCAATCTGGTGCACCTGTGTCTGGTGTGCTCCGTGTCCACATAGGACCATGCAACATTTGTCTACCTGTTGTTGAGCCCCCATGTGTTCCTGAGCCTTCTTATGCCTCTGCTGCCACAAGGTCAATGCAGTCCATTGCCACAACGCCAGATTCGCTTGACGTTATTCCCGTTGGTGTTCCTGGTACATTTCACTTGTCACCCCTAGCCACAAACACTGTGTATGGTTAGGTCCACCTGTCACTCCTGACCGCAAACACTGGGCCAGATTCACAGCGGAGATACGACGGAGTATGTCAGATACTCCGTCGTATCTCTCAGAGTATCTATGCGACTGATTCATAGAATCAGTTACGCATAGATAGCCCTTAGATCCGACAGGTGTGATTGTTTTACACTGTCGGATCTTAGGATGCAATACCGCGGCCGCCGCTGGGGGGAGTTTGCGTCGTAAACCAGCGTCGGGTATGCAAATTAGTAGTTACGGCGATCCACAACGGTTTTTCGCGTTCGCTACGTCGCTGCTAGTCTAGTTTCCCTTCGCAAAGTTAGTCGTCGTTTTAGTTGCCCTAACTTTACACAGCACACGTATGTGCTGTATAAAGTATGGCCGTCGTTCCCGCATCGAAATTTAAAAATGTTTTCTTCTTGCGTAAGACGTCTGGGAATACGAAAGTACGCTACGCACGTTTCTGTTCGAAAAAATGACGTCACTTCGCGCAAAGCACAGCGGTAATTTCAAAACGGAGCATGCGCAGTAGGTCCAGCGCAGGAGTGCGCCTAATTTAAATGGCACACGCCCCTTTGAATTACGCGGGCTTACGCCGGAGGCCGCCGGCGTAAGTTTTCATGCAAGTGCTTTGAGAATCAGGCACTTGCAATGAAAACTTGCGGCGGTGTAACGTATCTACGATACGTTACGCCGCCACGATTCTACGTGAATCTGGCCCACTGTTCTTGGTTTGCTCTATCTGTTGCTTCTGGCCACAAGCATTGTCTCTGGAATACTTAATTTGCCAAAATCTGCTCCTCTGAATCTTCACAGCTGGACATAGCTATTCCAGGTAAGGAATATCCTCAGGAAGCTAGGGACATGAGGAAGCACTGGGGGTACATTGGGAATCTTCTGCACTTGGAATGGAGATACACAAAGAAATCTTCTCCACTAGGAATCAAAGGGGGCCACTAGGAATTCTTCTTCACTAGGAAACATGGGAGAAAATGGGAATCTTCTTGGAACACTGGGGGACCTGGCACTAGGAATACAAGCTGTTGCTCAGGCAAAGCCTGAGGGAATGAGCCCAGATTAAAGAGGAAGTAAACCCAAAAAAAAACCCCACTGTGCAAGACAAAGGCATAATATGCTAGTATGCATAGCTCATTATGAATTACTTACCTGAGATCAAAGCCCCCACAGCGGTCCTCTTTCCTATCCTCCACCACCGCCATCGCTCCCGGAGTGACTTCCTTGTATCACGTCTCCGGCGCTGTGACTGGCCAGAGCCGCGATGGAGTCACTCCCACGCATGCCCATCGGAGCCGTCAGGGACGTCACCATCCCATTCAGAAACGACATGAGCATTGCGCCGTCGACATCGGTACCTTCTTTCTTGCAAATATCTCCTTAACCGTGTAGGTTAAGGAGATATTTCTTGCACCTACAGGTAAGCCTTAATCTGGGCTTACCAGTAGGCCTAAGTGGTCTGTAAGGGCCCTTTCACACGGGTGGATCAGTAATGATCCGCTCCGTGTGTCAGCAAAAGCTCAGAGGGGATCCTCTGTAAAATCCCCGCTGAGCTGGCAGCTGACAGGGCGGTCCCCGCACACTGTGCAGGGACCGCCCTGTCTTTCCTCCGCTCTCCCCTATGGGGGATCGGATGAACACGGACCGTATGTCCGTGTTCATCCGATCCGGCAGACGGAAGAAAAATAGGATTTTCTTCCGTCCGCAAATGCGGATCTTTGCAGAGGCGGATGATTACGGGTGTCAGCGGATGGTCATCCGCTGACACCCGTAATCACATAGGGACCAATGTATGTCCCGTTTTCATCCGCAACGGACGGATGAAAATGCGGACATACGGTCCGCGTGTGTGAAAGGGCCCTAAGTGTTTACAATCACTTTAATTAGAAGAGGAAATGGTCTGACTCGGTTGGATGTGCAGCTAATTAAATCAACAGGTAGTTAACCAGACTTGAACTAGCTAAAAGGCCACGCTGATCAAAGCGGCCACCTGTCTCCAGACCAGGTAAGCGCTGGACGTGAAGTCGGCTATTCTCCTCCTCACTGCCAAGGCATCTTGATGGAGTGGAGATGAACAGACGGCTTCATGCCCAGCGATTACCTGTTGCGGAGGAAGGCGGGCAGCTGCTTTGATCAGCACCGCTTATAGATTTGACAAGTCACATCTGACAAGAAGGAGATGCTGACTCACTCCCTGCTTGGGAGTCTAGTTACACTGGACTGAACATCAGTTTTTGTGTACCTAAATATTTACTTGCGACACCATCAGAGCTTTTTTGCACCACTTTTCTGTTTGTACTGCTTTGGCGAGAATGATGCTCTCTAGTCCACCCCACACCCCCAATGCATGCGCAGATGCGCTGCAGGGCTTTGGGTCCACAGCGAGCCCTGTGGCACAAATGCACATGCGCGGGTTTCCCCTGACCATCTGCGCATGCACAGGGGAGTGGCTTTTGGGGAATTCCCAAAAACATTGCCATCTTGATGCATGTGTAGGAAATCACACGCAGGCCTGCAAAAAAAAGGGTTCTGCCAGGACCTGAAGGCCACAGCCCTTCGGCACATCTGCGTCCGCGCTACAATGGCAGGACACTAAGAGCAGGGGGGGGGGGGGGGGGTAGGTGAGCCAGTACTGAGCGGGACTGGAATTTCACTTTAAAGTGGTTCTACAGATTACATTTTTTTTTACCTTAATGCATACAAGCAGAAACTTTTGTGTAAACCAATCAACAGGGCTTTTTTCCAGCGGAAAGCGGGGGAACGAATTTCCGGCACCTCCAGAACTGAATATATGTAATGGCAAGGGGTGCTGGAGGATCTATTGATGCTGGTGCTGGGGAATCTGTTGTTGCTGGAGGGAATCTATCCACTGAGGATGGGGGATCTATTGTTGCTGGGTGAGTCTTATGTTGCTGGGAGGGATTTACTGTTGAAGAAGGGGTCTTTATTGCTGGCTGCTGGAGGGTCTATTAATGCTGGCTACTGGGAAAGTTATTGTTGCTGGAGGGGACTTATTTTTGCAGGGGGGGGGGGTATTGTTGCTGTGGAGGTCTGTTGTCACCAGTGAAGGTTGTATTGTTGCTGGGTTGGGTCTTATGCTGCAGGGGGTCAATCATTGCTCGAGGGAGGCGTCTAGTATTGCTGGATGCTGGAGGGTCTATTGATGCTGGCTGTTGGGAGTGTATTGTCACTGGGGTGTCAATTGTTGCTAATACTTAGCACTATAAAATGATACTTGGTTCTGTATTCTCTAAAAGGGGTGGTACTGGGAGGTGGGTAGGAGGTGGAACCAAGGAACAGTGCCTGGAGGTGGGTAGGGGGCGGAGTCAAGGGATGACTCAGAAAGGAGGAGTTCCTGCACCTATTCTCTGAGAAAAAAAGCCCTGCCAATCAAGATACGCTTATTGCAATTTTTTTTACCAAAAATATGTAGAAGAATACATATTGGCCTAAACTGAGAAAAAAATATGTTTTAAATGGGGATATTTATTATAGCAAAAAGTAAAAAATATTGAATTTTTTCAAAATTGTCAGTCTTTTTTAGTTTATAGCGCAAAAAATAAAAACCGCAGAGATGATCAGATACCACCAAAATAAAGCTCTATTTGTGGGAAAAAAAGGACGTTAATTTTGTTTGGGAGTCACGTCGCACGACCGCGCAATTGTCATTCAAAGCATGACAGTGCTAAAAGCTGAAAATTGGCCTGGGCAGGAAGGGGGTGAAAATGCCCGGTATTGAAGTGGTTAAGCAAATCCCCCACCCTCCAAATAAAAGTAGACAGTGCCCCTCAATAAAAATTTGTGTTCATCACAAAGTCCAACAATGTAAATCTTTGCCCATCACAATGACGCGGCGCCCGACGATGTTCTCCTGCCAACCCGACATCCTGCTGCACTACTGCCACAAAATGTCAGATCCCTGGCTGGCTTCTGCTCGTAAAAACCACATAGGGATCCAGGGTGACGCCATTGACCAAAGAGGACCCCCTTCCCCCAACACACATACACATAGGGCTAGATTCAGGTAGGGGGACGTAGGTTTATGCGGGCGTAGCGGATCCTATTTACGCTACGCCTCCGCAACTTAGACGGGCAAGTGCAGTATTCACAAAGCACTTGCTCCGTAAGTTGCGGCGGCATAGCCTAAATCTGGCGGCGTAAGCCCGCCAAATTCAAATTGTCAGGAGGTGGGCGTGTTTTATGTAAAAAAAAACATGACCCCACGTAAATGACGTTTCTCACGAACGGCGCCTGCGCCGGCCGTGAACGTATCCCAGTGTGCATGCTCCTAATCACATCGCAAATAGATAATGCTTTCGACGTGAACGTAATTTACGCAAAGCCCTATTCGCGAACGACTTACGCACACAACGTAAAAAAAAAAAAATTTGACGCGGGAACAACGTCCATACTTAACATTGGCTATGCCTCATATAGCAGGAGTAACGTTACGCCGGAAAAAGCCTTACGCAAACGACGTAAAAAAATCCGCGCACGTACGTTTCTGAATCGGCGTATGCAGCTCATTTGCATATTCTGCGCTGAAATCAACGGCAGCGCCACCTAGTGGCCAGTGTAAATATGCACCCTAATATACAACGGCGGAAGAGACTTACGCCAGTCGGATCTTAGCCTAATTTTGACGTATCTTGCTTTCTGAATACAGAAAGAAGATACGCCGGGGCAGATTTGAATTTACGCGGCATATCAATAGATACGCCGGCGTAAATTCTTTCTGAATCTAGCCCATACTCTTCTGGGAAGGTTTTCCATAAGGTTTTGGAGCATCTGTGAGAATGTGTGCCCATTCGCTGATGTTGGATGAAACGACCCCACACAAAATGACTGTTCCAATTCATCCCAAAAGTCTTTTGAAGGGCTGTGGTCACTCAGAATCCTCCACACTACGTTCATCAAAGAGTTTGTATTATTTCTCATGGTCAATTCTGGATTTTTTACATTTATATTTAAGTAATTAGATTGGATGTTCAAGCTCTTGTAGGATAACCAATTATCTGTACTAGTGGCAGATGGAGCGGCAGGACGTCATGAATTATATATGATTTTTTTTTTAATGTTGTTTAATGGTATGTAGATTCAACTTTAAAAGTCAATGTTTTCATTAATAAAGTGTTTCATTATTTATCTGGTCGGCCATTATCAGTTCTTGTTTGAAGCGTGCAGTGCAGGCCATTTATATCCACTTCTTTGTATAATTTATTTTGGGTTGCACTTGATCCCTGACATTTATTTTTTCATTCTTCTAGTTATACACCAATCAGCCATAATTTTACTACCACTGACGGTTAAATTGAATAACATTGATTATCCCATTACAATGGCTTTTTAAAGTCAGTGGGATATATTAGGCAGCACGTCAACATGTTGTCCCTGAAGTTGATGTGTTGCAAGCAGAAAAAAAATGGGCATCGCAGTTTGTTGTGTATGGGGCTGTGTAGCCGCAGACCAGTCAGGGTGCCCATGGTGACCCGTGTCCACAACTAAAATGGGCTACAATGGGTTGGGAGCAGGGCTTTTTTTCTCAGAGAATAGGTGAACTAACTCCCTACTTCCGTGTCACCTGTTGTGTCCACCCCCTACCCACCTCCGAGCACCATTCCTTGGTTCCAACCCTCTACTTACCTCTGAGCACCATTCTTTGGTTTCACTCCCTACCAACCTCCGAGCACTATTCATTGGTTCCAACCCTCTACTTACCTCTGAGCACCATTCTTTGGTTTCACTCCCTACCCACTTCCGAGCACCATTCCTTGGTTCCAACCCTCTACTTACCTCTGAGCACCATTCTTTGGTTTCACTCCCTACCAACCTCTGAGCACCATTCCTTGGTTCCACTCCCTACCCACCTCCGAGCACAATTCCTTGGTTCCATTCCCTACCCACCTCCAAGCACCATTCCTTGGTTCCACTCCCTACCAACCTCCAAGCACCATTCCTTGGTTCCACTCCCTACCCACCTCCGAGCACAATTCCTTGGTTCCATTCCCTACCCACCTCCAAGCACCATTCCTTGGTTCCACTCCCTACCCACCTCCGAGCACAATTCCTTGGTTCCATTCCCTACCCACCTCTGAGCACCATTCCTTGGTTCCACCCCCTACCCACCTCCGAGCACCATTCCTTGGTTCCACTCCCTACCCACCTCCGAGCACAATTCCTTGGTTCCATTCCCTACCCACCTCCAAGCACCATTCCTTGGTTCCACTCCCTACCCACCTCCGAGCACAATTCCTTGGTTCCATTCCCTACCCACCTCCGAGCACCATTCCTTGGTTCCACCCCCTACCCACCTCCGAGCACCATTCCTTGGTTCCACTCCCTACCCACCTCTGAGCACCATTCCTTGGTTCCACCCCCTACCTACCTCTCAGTAATGGATTCAGAACCAAGTATCAATTTGTGGTGCTAAGTAATTTGTATATGATAGGAAGTAAAATAGATCCACTGTAGCTAGGAACAATAGACTCTGAACAGCTAGCAACAATATACCCCTCCCACAACAGTTGAGGTCTCCCAGGAATATAAGAGCCCTCCAGCAACACTAGATCCTCTACCAGCGACAACTGACCTCCCCAGCAACAATAGACTCTACCCCTGTAAAAATAGATCCCTTCCAGCAACAATAGATCCTCCAGCAGCCAGCAATAATAGACCCTCCGGTACACCCCAGCACCCCTTGCCATTACATACATTCAGAGCTGGAGGTGCCGGAACTGCGTTCCCCCCGCGTTCCTGCTGAAAAAAAGCCCTGGCTGGGAGCATTAGAACTGGGCCAGGCCACCTTCATACATTGCTCCATGGCCTGGCCCAGTTCTGATGCTCACAGCCCATTGTAGGCGATTTTAGTTGTGGACACGGGTCACCATGGGCACTCTGACTGGTCTGCGGCTACACAGCCCCATACACAACAAACTGCGATGCCTATTTTTTCCCATTGTCTGGGGAATTACATTTTCTTTTACATCATATGAATGACCAGGTGTGTGTGCGTCACTTTACCTGGGGAAGAGATGGCACCAGGATAGACTATAGGCAAGCTGGTAGAGGCAGTTTAGGACTTTGGGTAATGTTCTGCTGGGTCCTGCCATTCATGTGGATGTTACTTTGACACGTATTGTGGGGCCACCAATACGGTATTTGTAAATTGAAATCATATCCCCTCTCAAGCGTCTCCTCTCCAGAGAGAATAAGTTCAGTGCTCACAACTAATATCCTCCAGTCCCTTTATTAGTTTTTTTGCCCTTCTTTGTACTCTTTGCTCCATTTCCAGTACATCCTTCCTGAGGACTGGTGCCCAGAACTGGATCACTTAACGTATCCTGGTTATTCCGCCTCTTTGAGTTATTTAACCGTATGCATTCTTCAGACCCAGATAAAGGAAGGAGGGAGGAAGGTGTTTTGAGCCCTGAAACGCATTGGATTTTATCCACTTGAGATCCACGCTATAGACGAAAGACATCCACAGCGTGGCTCTCAAGTGTCGGGTGGACATCTTTGGACGTCCTGTTGTTTACATTCCCTGTGCGCGCCGCTGGGGGGCACGCAGCGGGGAAACACTTTGCCCGGCGAATCGCTGGGAAGCCGATGCGTGTGCCTGGCGGCCGCGATGTCCGCCAGGTACCTGCGATCGGCGGTGACAGCAGGGACGTGGAGAGAGGAGACCGATCTGTGTCCCTTGTACATAGGGACACAGCATCGGTCACCTCCCCCAGTCAGTCCCCTCCCCCCACACAGTTAGAACACACCCAGGATACACATTTAACCCCTTCCTCACCCCCTAGTGTTAACCCCTTCACTGCCAGTCACATTTATACAGTAATTAGTGCATTTTTATAGCACTGATCGCTGTATAAATGTGAATGGTCCCAAAATTGTGTCAAAAGTGTCCGATACGTCCGCCACAATATCGCAGGCCTGACAAAAAAAACGCAGATCGCCGCCATTACTAGTAAAAAAAATCATAAATCTATCCCCTATTTTGTAGGCGCCATAACTTTTGCGCAAACCAATCAATATACGCTTATTGTGATTTTTTTTTAACAAAAATATGTAGAAGAATACGCATCGGCCTAAACTGAGGGAAATGTTTTTTATTTTTTTTTTAAATGGGAAATTATTATAACAAAAAGTAAAAAATATTGTGTTTTTTTTCAAAATTTTCTGTCTTTTTTTGTTTATAGCGCAAAAAATAAAAATCGCAGAGATGATCAAATACCACCAAAAGAAAGCTCTATTTGTGGGAAAAAAATGATAAAAATATAATTTGTGTACAGTGTTGTATGACCGCGCAATTGTCATTCAAAATGCGTCAGCGCTGAAAGCTGAAAATTGGTCTGGGCATGAAGGGGGTTTAAGTGCCCAGTAATGAAGTGGTTAAAGTGGTTGTAAACCCATTAAAAAAAAAAAAAAACCTGCAAGACAAAGCCATAATGAGCTAGTATGACTAGCATACTAGCTCATTATGCATTACTTACCTTAGATCGAAGCCCCCGATGCCGTCCTTGTCTCCCCCTCCAGCCGCAGCCATCTCTCCCAGCGGTTACTTCCGGGTATCGCCACTTTGGCGCTATGATTGGCCGGAGCGGCAATGACGTCACTCCGCGCATGTGCGCGGGTGCTGTAAAAGACGGCATTATCTTTTCTTAAAAACTGCCATTACAGTGCGCCTGTGCCGATGTCTACGGCGCGCCCATGCGCCGTAGACAGCAGTGTACTCTGCTACCGTGTAGGTTTAGGAGATATTGCAAACATCCACAGGTAAGCCTTAATGTGATGAGTCATTTACCACTAGCCGACCAGCCGCCGTATAACAGTTATACGGAGGCAGGTCGGCTCGGCTGCGCGAAATCACATAGGTAAACGTCATTTCGCATTTCAGCCATTAGGGGCGTGTGCAAGCGTGGGCGCGATCACCGCCGGGCACCCGCGATTGCTCGTTACAGAGCGAGAACTGGATTGAGGGGAAATCATTGTGTGATGGTGTTTTGTTGAATTCTGTTAATGAAGGAATGTGACTTCTCAGGTGCAGTGATTAGGTCATGTTAGTTATAGACCGGTACCGAAAAGTCTGGAATGTTTAGCAATTAGCCATCTGAAGGTGTATTGAAGCCCCCCCAGGGTGTGATGGGTGGGTGGAGAGTTTGATTGTTCCTGTGATCACTGAAACATGCCTTGAAAACTGTATATAAACTTGAGAGCTAACCATTAAAAGTGTTCATATATATTTTGAAACCAGTAACAGAGCAAGTCTCGTTATTCTGGGAAATGGGATGTCTGATGTCTGTTGGATGGTTGGAGTGTCAGACAAGCTGTCGTGGGTTGATGGAAGGTCGTAGACGGTGGTGACCGTTACAGAGCCTACACACGGTCGGAGTTTCCGACCAAAAGCTCACATCGAACATTTGTTGTCGGAATTTCCGATCGTGTGTACGGGGCATAATAGAAGAGATAATTTAGGAAAACCTTTTTGTCACTTTTTATCAGGGCTACAATGTACAACATAAAAGTATTCCAATATATATAATATTATGTGTCAAATATTTGGAAAGTTTCCTTCTCCAAATATAGATTTGTAATTGCCATTTTAATACACGGAAATGCTGTATTTTTTTGTTCTAATGCCGCGTACACACAACCGTTTTTCTCTGCAGGAAAAAAAACAAAGTTTTTCCAGACGTGATTCCTCTCCAGCCTGACTTGCATACACACGTTCATGCAAAAAAAACGTCCAACCAAAGCGCGGTGACATACAACACGTACGACAGGACTATGAAGGGGACGTTCTTGTCAAATGGCGCCACCCTTTGGGCTGCATACTTGATTCTGAGCACGCGCGATTTTTTCCCCTCGGAAAAGCATACATACGACCGTTTTTCGCGACGAGAAAAAAACTGAAGGAAACACGATGCGAAAAAAGAGAGCTGGTCTCAATTTTATTGCGGGCATTTTTTTCGTCTAAAAAACTGCTAGGCACTAGGAGCATACACATGGCAGTTTTCTCGTTGTAACAGACAGAAAAGCGTAAATCGTCTTTTTGAAAAACTATGGCCCAGATTCATGTAGAATCGGGCTAATCTGCGGCGGCGTAACGTATGACATTTACGTTACGCCGCCGCACTTTTACGGGCAAGTGCTTGATTCACAAAGCACTTGCCTGTAAAGTTGCGGCGGCGTATCGTAATTCCCCCGGCGCAAGCCCGCCTAATTCAAATGATCTGGGTAGGGGGCGTGGATCATTTAAATTAGGCACGTTCCCGCGCCGAACGTACTGCGCATGTGCCGTCCCTAAAATTTCCCGACGTGCATTGCGCTAAATGACGTCGCAAGGACGTCATTGGTTTCGACGTGAACGTAAATGGCGTCCAGCCCCATTCAACGGACGAGTTACGCAAACGACGTAAAATTTTCACATTTCGATGCGGGAACGACGTCCATACTTAACATTGGCTGCGCCTCCTAATAGCAGGAGCAACGTTACGACGAAAACAACTTACGCAAACGACGTAAAAAACTACCGCCAGGCGCACGTACGTTTGTGAATCGGCGTAAGTAGGTAATTTGCATACTCTACGCTGAAAACTACGGGAGCGCCACCTAGCGGCCAGCGTGAGAATGCACCCTAAGATACGACGGCGTAAGAGACTTATGCCAGTCGTATCTTAGGCTAATGTGGGCGTATCTTGCTTTCTGAATACAGAAAGTAGATACGCCGGCGCAGATTTGAATTTACGCGGCGTATCTATGGATACGCCGGCGTAAATTCTATCTGAATCTACCCCTATGTTTTTTTCATGCCGAAAAATGATCGCGTGTACGCGGCATTATTTGTGTGCAGCTCTCAGGTGAACGAATGGGGCCCTTTGTGGAATTATCTTCCTCAGTTCGGTCCTCACCTCTGTATGAGTTTAACATGCTTGGGATAAGCCGTTATTTGCCGCTGTTCATGGTGCTGAAATCATTTGTGATGAGCCAGTCGGTGACGCATTTCCTCCATCATTTTCTGGAGGTTTTGTACAGATAGCCTTAATCTTTCAGTAGGTTTTATGCAAACGTGAGTACGTGTTGGTTTATGGATCCATGGTCCAACTAAGCCGTTTTCTGTGCACCGTATTTATTTTAATTCCTAAAATATGGATATATTCGGGAGGCTTCTTGTACAGAGGATTCACTGGTTTATGGAATACGCTTCCCGCTTCCCTGCCCTCCCGGCTCAAGAAGAATGACAAAAGCCAAAAAATGACCTGACTGGGTGGGAATTAGAGGGGGAAAGGAGGCCTGATTGGCTGATGCTCCTCTTGAGCAGTCAGCACATGACCACGTTGATCACATGACTGGCCATCATGGGATTTCAGAGAAATGGGTTCTACAGGTAAGGTAAGAACTTTGTAGATTTATAGCCAGATTCAGTAAGAGTTAGGCCGGCGTATCAGTAGATACGCCGACCTAACTCGGAATTTGCGCTGTCCTAAGTTTAAGTGTATTCTCAAACAGAGATACACTTAAACCTCTCTAAGATACGACGGCTTGCGCCGTCCTATCTTAGGGTGCAATATTTAGGCTGACCGCTAGGTGGCGCTTCCATTGCGGTCGGCGTAGAATATGTAAATCAGTAGATACGCCTATTCACGAACGTACGCCCGGCCGACGCAGTACAGATACGCCGTTTACGTAACGCATTATCAGGCCTAAAGTTATTCCATCAAATAGCTGGAATAGTAATGTTAAGTATGGCCGTCATTCCCGCATCGAAATTCGAAAATTTTACGTCCTTTGCGTAAGTCGTCCGTGAATAGGGATTTACGTCATTTACGTCCACGTCAAAACCAATAGGACCGTGCGGCGTACTTTGCCTCAATGCACACTGGGATATGTAGGCGGACGGCGCATGCGCCTTTCCAAAAAAACGTCTATCACGTCAGGTCAAAATTAACATAAAACACGCCCCTCAGCCTATTTTGAATTAGGCGCGCTTACGCCCGCCGCAGTTACGCTACGCCGCCGTAACTTAGCAGGCAAGTACTTTGTGAATCATGTACTTGCCTCGCTAACTTACGGCGGCGTAGTGTAAACACGATACGATACGCCACCGCAAAGTTAGGACGCCCTTTCTGAATCTAGCTATTAATTCCTTTTTAAAGTGGAACCTCAATATTTAACCCCCACCACACCACCACCTGCAACCAACCCCCTTACCCCACCCCAAAGGTCCACACCCTCAGAATTATAATTTTTTAAGAAAAAACGTATCCATCCCCAAAAAGACTTGCAGCTGTATTTGCAGGGAAAGGAGGTTCTACAAAGTATTGACATTTTCCTTCCACTTCACAATTATGTACCACTTTGCGTTGGTCTATCACATACAATCCCCCTTATCACCTGCTTTGCAGGGATAAGAAACAGAGATTGTTCCCTCTGTATAGAGCTCTGTGTTAATTGTCAAGAGAGGGCTTCGGACTGTGATTGGGCAAAGCCAATTAGCAGGTCCCAGCCATAAATCATTGGCCGGGACTTGCTGACAGACTCCCGGGGTTTACAATCACAGTGGATGATGACAGGGGGAGCGCACATGTGCGCCCTAAAACTGTAAGCAGACAGCGCCAAAGGGGTGTGTTGCCTTGCCTTGCGGGAGGGCGGTCCTTAAGCGGTTAAATTGCAGCTTAGATGTGATGGCTACATACGTTTTCCCTTTTGAGGCTTTCTTCTATTTTCACCCGGTGATCCTGACAGCAAGTCTGTTATTTTTCCTAAAGCGGAGGTCCGGCTTAAAAAAAACAAAAAACTAAAAGTCAGCAGCTACAAACACTGTAGCTGCTGACTTTTGATAAGGACACTTACCTGTCCAGGGTGCCCGCGATGTTGGCAGCCAAAGCCGAGCAATCGCTCGGGTCTCGGCTGCCCAGCCGCCATCCTCGGCGAGGGAATCAGGAAGTGAAGCGTTGCGACTTCACTTCCCGGTTCCCTACTGCGCATGCGCGAGCCGCGTGGCGCTATGTGAATGAGTGGGTGTTTCCTGGGAAACACACAAGGTCCCAGAAGACACCGCTCCCCATTTCCCAGGAGGCAAAGATGTTTGTTTAAAAATAACAAACATGTTATACTGTGGATTTGCACAGAGCAGCCCCGATCCTCCTCTTCTCAGGTCCCTCTTCCGCACTCCCAGCCTCTCCCTCCTGTTGAGTGCCCCTGCAGCAAACAGCTTGCTATGGGGGGCGCCCAAGCCGAGCCATAGCTCCGGGTGTCCATTCAGAGATGGAGCCGTGGCCCGGCCCCGCCGCCTCACTCTCCTTATTAGCTTACTGACAGCAGCGGGAGCCAATGGCGCTTTGCTGCTGTCTCAGCCACATGAGGAGGGAGAGTCCCGGACAGCAACCATGCTGGATAGACATGGGGCTCAGGTAAGTATTAGGGGGGCTGCACACAGATGTTTTTATTTTTATCTTGAAGCATAGAATGCATTTAGAAAAAAAACCTTCTGACTTTACAACCACTTTACGGTAAGCCTATCATGAGAGCAAAATGAAGTCTGCCATTGCTGTGCTCCTTCTAAAAATGCTAGACGCCTGGCTGTCCTACAGATCCATTGCCTTCAAGCAGGTCAGCAATATCAACAGCCATACGTCCTTATCTGCGTAGTCTGTGACTCAGATTCTAAACCAAGTGGATCAGCCAAAAAACAGGTAACCAGCAGATTCCGAAATGTAAAGGTTGACAGGGGCAGCTTGGATGTTTCTTTTATGTCATGCTAGGTCTCTTCTTAACCACTTAAGGACCGAGCCTCTTTCTGAGATTTGTTAAAAAAAAATGTTTTGTTTGAAAATTACTTAGAACCCCAAACATTATAAAAAAAAAAAATTCTAACACCCTAGAGAATAAAATGGCGGTCGTTGCAATACTTTATGTCACACCGTATTTGCTCAGTGGTCTTACAAGCGCACTTTTTTTAATCAAAAAATAAGTAAACAGTAATGTTAGCCCATTTATTTTTATATTGTGAAAGATAATAAGTAAATTGATACCAAACACGTCATGCTTCAAAATTGCGCCCGCTCGTGGAATGGCGACAAACTTTTACCCTTAAAAATCTCCATAGGCGACGTTTAAAAATTTCTACAGGTTGAATGTTTTGAGCTACAGAGGAAGTCTAGGGATAGAATTATTGCTCTCACTCTACCGATCGTGGCAATCCTTCACATGTGTGGTTTGAACACCGTTTTCATATGCGGGCGCTGCTCACGTGTGCGTTCGCTTCTGCACGCGAGCTCGGCAGGACGGGGCGTATTTAAAAAAAAAAATTTGTTCTTATTTATTTTACCTTGTATTGTTTTATACTGTTCTTTTAAGAAAAAAAAATGTGTCACTTTTATTCCTATTACAAGGAATGTAAACATCTCTTGTAATAGAAAAAAGCATGACAGGTCCTCCTAAATATGAGATCTGGGGTCAAAAAGACTTCAGATCTCATATTTAGACTTAAATGCAATAAACAAATATGTAATTTGAAAAAAGAGCTATGGGCGTAAGTGACGTTTTGACGTCGCTTCCGCCCTGCTATGGTATGGAGACGGGTGGGGGCCATCTTCCTCTCACTCATCTCCATACCCAGCCACAGGAAGGACCCGATTGCCTCTGCCAATGCAGACGGCTCCGGTAAGAGGTGAAGGGCACGGGAGAGCGACGGGAGAAGGGGCCCTCTCCCGCCGCCAATAATAGTGATCTTGCGGAGAATCCGCCACAGAGACCATCATTATGGTAAATCAGACCGCCACCTGAAGATGAGAATACCTAGGTTATGGCAGCTAGCTGCTGCCATAACAGAGGTAACCCTCTTCAAAAGTGCCGATGTATATAGTCGTGCGGCGATCCGGAAGTGGTTAAGCGCTGTGTATGAATCTAAAGCCCCTGTTTCCAAAAATACATTTTAACACAAATGTACATTTTGCTTGAGGTCTCCAAGGATGAGCATGATCTAAATAATAAAGCCTTCAAAGCCTTTCTTTATTCAGCTACCATGGCAAAACGCATTAGGGACTCTGCAAAGACAGCACACACCACAGTAGTGAGGACCGGGGAAAGCAAGAGTATGCATTGTGTGGTTCTCGTCTGCCACGTGAACTCCCCTTTATTCATACTGCAAAGGAATAAGGTGTTTCTGCAGAATCTTAAAGCTTAAAGTATAACCAAAGGAATTTTTTTTTCCGTTTTCTATAGAGTAAAGAAGGATTAGAACTTCTGTCAGTTTTTATTGCTGTCTGTGCCCCCATTAGGGAGATTCCCCCTCTCTATTTGTCCTGTTTACCATTATAATTGAAAGTGAAAGTGAAAGCAATGTGTTGTCCCCAGAATTGTAATGGAGAAGAAATCTTCCATTGATACATATGAGATAATAGCCGGCAAGCTGGCTTTGAAGCATGCTTTGAAGAAGGCGGTTACGGACGAAACGCGTTTGCTGTACTATGCTGTTTCTACATGTAGCCTAACACAGAATCTGGAACTTGGAAGCTTAAATATAACCAAAGTTTTTTTTTTTTTTTAAGTTTTGGATAGAGTGAAGAAGGATTCAAACTTTTGTCAGTTTTTATTGCTGTCTGTGCCCCGATTAGGGAGTGTCCCAGGGCCATATTCTCATAGAAGTTACGATGGAGTATCTCAGGATACTTCATCGTAACTCCCTTTTTTGGCCCGTGTATCTATGCGACTGATTCTTAGAATCATTTTTGCATAGATACACTTAAGATCCGCCATCTGTAAGTCACTTACACTGGCGGATCTTAAATGTAATGACGCCGGCCGCCGCTAGATGGCATTTACGTGAAGGACTCATTTGCGTATGCAAATGATCCTTCTACGCCGATTCCCGAACGAGTTCGCGTCGCGTAACCGTCGCTAACATCGTTTGCATAAGCGGAAATTTAGTCCTGCTATATGAGGAGTAAATTTCCGCAAGTCCCACTTAGGCCATGTTACGGATGGCGTCGGGTCCGCGTCGTGTTTTTTCGTCGGGTACGTCGTTTCCGTAAGTCGTTCTTGAATACGACTTTACGTCAATGACGCACACGTCGGCGTCATTGACGTTTTCCGCCGAGAACTGGAGCATGCGCACTGGGCTTTTTGAAGCCCGGCGCATGCGCAGTTCATTAGAATCGGGGGCGCACTTAATTTGAATACAAGCCGCCCCCTTGGAGATCCGCCAGGCTACGCCGGGGCATTTACACTCCGCCGTCCCAACTTATGGAGCAAGTGTTTGGGGAATACAACACTTGCTCCTGTAAGTTGGGACAGCGGAGTGTAAGTGCCTTAAGCGCAGCCCGCGGATTTTTAGAGAGAATATGGGCCCCACTCTATATTTGTCCTGTTTACCATTATCATTGAAAGTGAAAGTAAAAGGGAATCCCAAATTTTGGGTTGTCCCCAGAATTGTAATAGAGGGGAAATCTTCCAATGGTCCATAAAAGATAATAGCCGGCAACACGGCTTTGAAGCATGCTTTGAAAAAGGCTGTTACGGACGAAACACGTTTGCTGTACTGTGCTGTTTCTACATGTAGCGTAACACAGAATCTGCAACTTGGAACTTAAAGTATAACTAAAGGACATTTTTTTAGTTTTGGATAAAGTGAAGAAGAAGTTGGATAGAGTGAAGGAAGATTCAAACTCCTGTCAGTTTTTATTGCTGTCTGTGCCCCTGTTAGGACGATTCATCCTCTCTATTTGTCCTGTTTACCATTATCATTGAAAGTGAACGGAAAAGGAAATCCCACATTTTGGGTTGTCTCCAGAATTTTAATAGAGGGGAAATCTTCCAATGGTCCATAAAAGATAATATCCGGCAACCCGGCTTTGAAGCATGCTTTGAAAAAGGCTGTTACGGACGAAACGCGTTTGCTGTACTGTGCTGTTTTTACATGTAACCAAACAAAGAATTTGGAACTTGGAATGCACCAGGTTGGCAGCTATTATCTTTTATGGACTAATGTTTCTAAAGCACACACTCCAGCCCTGAGCACGTGGCTGCACAGACCAGGAAGCATCTCACTACCTATGACTAGCGCTGCGGAGTGTCAGCCTCCTGGCGGGTGTGGGCACGTAGAGTTGCGAACACGCCTGAGCTCATCCTTAGTTATAACTCTCCCTTACTGTATCCAAATCAAATAAAAAGTTTTGCCTATAGTTTCACTTTAAGTTTAGGTATGGCATAGTTACAGTAGTACCACTTGGACCAATGTAAGTATGCATATGCCATACCTGTGGGACCCCCGTGGAAGGTGAAAATCATTGTAGTAGGCATTGCTACTACAGAGATCTATCTGGTCTTGCTGGCCCCATGTCTAGCAGGTGCACTACTGCATAGTAAATGCGCATCATTCAAAGAACACTTTGGGGAAGATTTATAAAAACTGGAGCACACAGAATCTGGTACAGCTGTGCATGGTAGCCAATCAGCTTCTAACGTCAGCTTGTTCTATTAAGCTTTGCCCAAAAAAATAAAAACTGGTGTTTAGGCAGGGTTGCTCCTAAATTTACCTGCCAGGTATAGCTATCTTGGCTAATTGTTGAGGATCAATTGATTTCACTCTAAGTCTGTAATTGCTGCACTTCTCTCCTTTTTCACTAGGTGGCCGGGTACCTGGTGGCATGAGATATGGGAAGGGCAATGCAAGGTCGGGTTATGGGTATATGGGGTATCCCAGCCAATGGGCAGGGGTTTTCTTAAATCCCTTGGACTGCTGGGAGAACCTATATATTTGGGTGGAGTCAGGTGATCAGTGTTCTGTGCCACCTGGATAACTGTCTGGGTGGACATGTGTTGTATTGCCCGGGCTGCTAGGTTGGAGATTGGGCCTAACCCGGGCACATCTGGCTGCTAGGCTGTCTGAGGACCCATCCAGAAGCAAGAGAGCAGCCTAGGGTTGGGATTGCGGCTTGCAGTCCAACCAGAAGTGCCGGCCAGAGAACCTGATGTGGTCGGAGGTAGAAGGAAAAGCTGTCGCCACTAAGGGACCAACTACCTTGTTCCCAGGGACCATTATGAGTAGCTGAAGCTAGTTACCGGAGCAGTATTCTCACCAACCGGGGACGGTGAAGAATCGGGAACCTTCAGCTGGAATCAAGCCAAGGACCCAGGCCAGTGGGGTGAAGCTTGATAAGTATCTTGAGTGCCAAGCTAGGGACCCAGCAGAGAGGCGGGGGTGAAGCTTGAGGAGGATACTACAGTGAAGATTGGAGGAGTTTACGGGATTCAGTAGTAGTAAATCATCTAGTCTAGTGAGTGAGACCGGGAGCTCAGTGGGCTGAAGTACTACACAAAGTGATTGTAATTGAAGTGAAGGAACTGTTACAACTGTTAGAAACTGTTAAAGACTGTAGGAGACAGCATTCCTACACATGCAGATGTGGCGTCTTGCTTGATGCCTTTCCCTGCATGGCTGTCCTCCTGTTAAAGTCTGAGGCCTCGTACACACGACAGAGTTTCTCGGCAGAATTCGTCGAGAATCTCGGTGAAGAGCCGGATTCTGTCGAGAAACTCTGTCGTGTGTACATTTTCGGCCCGATGGAGCCGCCGAGGAACTCGTCGAGCAAATAGAGAGCAGGTTCTCTATTTTCTCGATGGCAGTGGATTTTGGCTCGACGAGTTCTTCATCGGGCTGTTTTTTAAACGAGAAACTCGGTCGTGTGTATGCTAAGAAACCTGTCAAAAACGTAGACACTGGAGAACAACATAGGTAAAACTAGCGTTTGGAATGGAGATAGCACATTCGTGTCGCTTCCAACATTATTTAATCGTTTATTTGCAGCGCTTTACACAATTTTTTGTAAGGGCACAAAACAGCAATATAATTTTTTTTTTTTATGATATTCACACAGAGTTCCTTAAAATTAGGTGGAACCTTTTTCTTACTGATCTCAATATTTGTTATTTTTATTATTGTCACCTTATTTTGGTCCTGTGTTTTAAATCCTGCTTTTAATATTCACCTTAATTTTAAAGTTCAAAAAAATGCAAATCCTTTTTTTTTTTTGTAATGTCGAGTTCCCCCCATAGAAACCTTATTGCTTTGTCTTATCTCATCTGTCCCTTTCAAATTACACCTTATATCCAATTTTTAAAAAAAAATAACCTGCCTTCTCACTTGCAAAATTGAAATGTAAAAAAATACAAGGACAAGTATGAACTGTAAAATAAAAATTTACCATTTATTTTGGTTAGAAAAATAAATTAACTATGCAAAAGTCAGCACTGGAGAGCTTGCTGCCATTTGTGCACAGCCAGGTGTGGCCTGATGTGACTGGTGAGCAGTTGAAGGCCAAAATGGGGACTTGAGAGGTTCATTCAGGAAGTCACGCATCAAGGTCTTGGACTCCCCGAGGTCACAAACTGGAGCAGGGCAGGCAGATGTCACCAGGTTGTGGTACTATAGCAGCCTGAACTCTGGTACACCACATGGAAGTAAGGGAGTCACTTTCTTGATTTCTTCAAGGCCTTCCTTGGTGGCTTCCCTGCAGCCTGCTCTTTCACCTTCTCTGCAGCCTTCTCAGCAGCCTTCCTCTTCTGCCTGGCTGGAGGTGGTGCCACAGGGGTAGTACTCATGCCAGGAGGAGGAGTAGACGAAGGTGGTGGAGGATGAGTAGCCGACGGTGGTGGAGGAGGAGGTGGAGGAGGAGGAGCAGTAGAAGGAGGAGGAGTAGTAGAAGGAGCAGTAGAAGGAGGAGGAGCAGTAGAAGGAGGAGGAGTAGAAGGAGGAGGAGTAGAAGGAGGAGGAGCAGTAGAAGGAGGAGGAGTAGAAGGAGGAGGAGTAGAAGGAGGAGGAGCAGTAGAAGGAGGAGGAGTAGAAGGAGGAGGAGTAGAAGGAGGAGGAGCAGTAGAAGGAGGAGGAGTAGAAGGAGGAGGAGTAGTAGAAGAAGAAGAGGAAGAAGAATGTTGAGAAGGAGCAGGAGAAGAAGAGGAAGAAGAATGTTCAGAAGGAGCAGGAGAAGAAGAGGAAGAAGAATGTTCAGAAGGAGCAGGAGAAGAAGAGGAAGAAGAATGTTCAGAAGGAGCAGGAGAAGAAGAGGAAGAAGAATGTTCAGATGGAGCATGAGAAGAAGAAGAAGGTGGGGGAGCTTGAGAAGGAGCATGAGAAGAAGAAGAAGGTGGGGGAGCTTGAGAAGGAGCATGAGAAGAAGAAGAAGAAGGTGGGGGAGCTTGAGAAGGAGCATGAGAAGAAGAAGAAGAAGGTGGGGGAGCTTGAGAAGGAGCATGAGAAGAAGAAGAAGAAGGTGGGGGAGCTTGAGAAGGAGCATGAGAAGAAGAAGAAGAAGGTGGGGGAGCTTGGGAGTTATGTGGTGTGTGAGGATGGGGATGGCGGCAAATCACAGTGTCCTCCGTGAGAAGACCCCTCACCCCCTGATTTGCGAGGGTGATGAGGAGTCCCTCAAAGAGGAGGCGCTGGTCTAATGTCATTTCTGACATTTTGGCCAAAACCACAGTTACAAATCCCTCCTGAGCAGTGGGCGGCTGTTGAAGGGTTGCATGGGCGTCCCGAATGAGGGCTAGTGAGGCGTCACGCACCCTTGTATCCCTCACCTGCCTTCTCGGACGCAGGCGAAGAGGAGACACCTGACATCTTGTACTTCGCCCAGCAACCTCGTGCAACCCACTTGGGCCTGCCACCTCATCCGCTCCACTTGGGCCTGCCACCACGTTAGAGATACTTGGGCCTGCAGCCTCCTCCAAGCCACTCACCCTGTCCTCCTCCTGCCTGGCATTTTCCTGATCCTCCTGCTGCCTGGTCTCGTCCTGTGTATGGAAAAAAAGTACAGTTTTACATTTTTTAATTTTTTTTTTTTTTTTTTTTTTTCCAGGTGTTCATCCAGGAAGCTCAGTTTGCTGTAGTACCACAACTTGGGTACATATACCCGCCCTGCTCCAGCTCCAGACCTCATCGAAGCCAAGACCTTGTTGCGTGCCTTCCTGTAGGTGCCTCTCAAGGTCCCAATTTTGACCTCCAACTGGTCAGTTGTCACATCAAACCCCACCTGTCTCCGCACAAGTGGGAGCAGGCTCTCCAGTGCAGTTTTGCGCAACTCTTTATTTCGAGATATGGGGTCTTTGGTGGCCCACAGAACAGGAAGTTCTTGCCACCGATCAATGAATATCTCCAAGAATTCTGGTCTGTTAAAGAGATTCATCTTTTCCTGTCCAAAACCAAGGATGAAAAAATAATGTCAATACACAGTCTATAAAGTGAATTACTCTTTCTCACAAGCTAGCCCTTAAAGGGTCACTAATGGATAACTATATTTTTGGAGGAAATGACTGTTTACAGTGTCTAGAGACATACAAGTGCATACATATAATGTGCCTGTAGTTTCACTTTTGGTTAAAAAATTATTTAATGTTTCTGTGAAGTAAAGAGACACACAGAACCAAAAAACAAAAAACCAGGGCATATTTTAATTTCTAAAATTATTAGCATTGTTTTGGTGGATTTTTAGACACACAGCTTAGACCACAGTGACAAGCTCCCCTGATAAATTTGAGAGGGAGCCAGAGAACCAGGAAGTGATGATTTATGCAAAGGATTACAGCTGCTTAAAAGCAAAAAGGGACAATGAGGACATGAAATCCAGACTGATATAATGTAAAGTTAGTTATTTCTGCCCCAAACAATTTTGGCTTATTGCTCCTTTAAATGTCTGTCTTTCCTGAATATGCCACTGCTGTCCCAAGTTCGAAGCATACCTACACGCTTGTCGTTCAAACGTCTTTCTTACGCAACCCAGTCGTATGGACGCTACATGTGTTCGAGCCTTATATACACTCCGCACACGACATCCGCCCATGCTTAAAAAAAATTGATGTTTCCCCCCGCCCCTTATCTTCCGTCGCAAAAACGACAAGGAGGAATTGGCAGCAGATCATGTTGGGTCAGTTCCTAGGAAACAGATGACCAGTTGTGTCGAACTAATAAGCCAGATCTCATCCTCATTTGTGTATGAAACGTTAGTTAGAGAAAAGCACTCTGATATAGTTTGGTCAAGACATAAAAGCGACCATTTGCATCATGTTTAAACCGACTTGTTTTTAGAAGACATCCTGATGAGAACCGAGATTGCCCACACAACAGTAGTTGGATCAAAATGCATAATCAAAGCGTTGTTTACGTACGACGGCACTATAGCGGACCATTACCTTAAAATTTCGAACTAGCTATGTTTTAATTTATGAACCTAAGATGTAGGCCACAAAATCATTCACTCAAGAATAACATGTAAAATGTAGTTACATACCGGTCTTTGACCCGATCGTTATCTCCGCCGTCTTCCACAAACTGTGAACGCCCCTTTTACTCACGTGGTAGCCCTTTATACACGCGCATGTGGGACTTTACGCACGTCTCCCCGCCCCTGACGTTCATGGTGTCGTATTTTCCCCGCCCCTTTTCCATCTTTTTTTTTGTTGGGAGCACATGTTGGAGAATATGGCAGCACGGCGAATCCGTTTTAAGGCCACCAACATGACCTTTGAGGAAATGGTGGAGATGGTCCTCATCCTCAAAGCAGAGGACTACGATGGGAGGCATGGGCCATATAAGTACCCTAATAAGGTCAAGGCCCAAATAATGGAGAAGGTGAGGAGGAGTCTCCATCAGAAATTTGGGGTGAAAAGGTCCAAGGAACAGATCCGGAAAAGGTGGTGTGACCTTAAAAAACGTGAGCCGGAACAAATGAAGAGGATCAGGAGAGTGATTAGAAGAAGTAAGTTTGTTATATATTTTGTAAGATTTGTTCCGCGCCATGTGTTTTTTATTTCAGGTTGTACTGTATTATGTTTTTATGCACAAGAATTTATCGTCAAACTGGACGTCCATTCGGAACGACAAAATATTGTGTTTAAAATCCTCAAAATTATGACATTTTTCTAAAATTGGGGTGAGATCAATCGTGAAAATTATGTAGATGTGCTATTAAAACCACAAAACTTTTTTTAAAATTTAAATATTTACAGTAAAAGGAGAGTCTGCTCAGCAGTCGGTGACACATGTGGACTCATTTGCATAATTGTTGTCCCCTTTAATAACCCATTTTGGGGTTCACACAGAGGTGAGGTGATCCAGTGTATACTTGGTTGGCTTACATGTTTAAAAGTAGACCAAAGCTACAAGATTTGTCATGATCTTTGTGAATGCCTTCAATCCTGTGTTTTGCCCTGAGGGGTTTTTCAAAACATCAATAGTCTCAGAAATTGTATAAAGTGAATCATATTCCTCTTTCAGGCCTATAAGCTATAAAAATCCTGTTTCCATTTTCTTCATTCTCGTAGGGCGTCATGAAGCTTCAACACGGGAGCAAGAAGTCCAGCAAGCCACACCCCCGAGGGATGGTGATGATGCGCAGCCTGCCACCACATCAGGTAAAGTAACATATAACTAACCCAGCTTCAGGTAATGTAGATGTAGGCCTGCCTAATTTTAAAAAATTGTTTTGTCCCACATTTCAGGATCAGGTGGTGGCTTGGACAGGCATACTGTCCAGATGGTTATATCTGAAATCTGGGCCTGCAGAGAAGAGGTGGAGGAGATTCATCTGGCCAACAGAAAAATTAAAGAAAGAACAAGGAGGGTGGAAAATAAATTAAAAAATTTACTTGATGTTTTGGGTAGAGTCTGAATCAGAAAAAAAAAAAAATTCAAAAATACCAGATTTTACTGTTTATTTAATAAAAAAAAAAAAAAAAAAAAATAATATAACCAGATTTTAGACTTTATTTAATAAAAAAAATACAAAAAAATAAAATAACCAGATTTTAGACTTTATTTAATTAAAAAAAATACAAAAAAATAAAATAACCCGATTTTACAGTTTCTTTAATAAAAAAAAATACAAAAAAATAAAATAACCAGATTTTACAGTTTCTTTAATAAAAAAATACAAAAAAATAAAATAACCAGATTTTAGACTTTATTTAATTAAAAAAAATACAAAAAAATAAAATAACCAGATTTTAATGTTTATTAAGATAAAAAAGACCAAAAAAATTACAAAAATGATTGTATATTGTATGAGAAAAAAGACCAAAAAAATTACAAAAATGATTGTATATTGTATGAGAAAAAAGACCAAAAAAATTACAAAAATGATTGTATATTGTATGAGAAAAAAGACCAAAAAAATTACAAAAATGATTGTATATTGTATGAGAAAAAAGACCAAAAAAATTACAAAAATGATTGTATATTGTATGAGAAAAAAATGCCAAATATTTTTGTAGGGTATTTTGGAAAACAAACCAAAAAAAAAAATTAGTAAAATAAAGAGCTTTTGAACCTCAAAAAAGTGTGTGGTGTTTTTCCTAAAATACGTTAAATTTTCTATGTGTTTGGTTTGGGGGTCACCTGGGAAATGTTTGCTAGTTGATAATGAAAATACACTTAGTTACACTTAGTAAAGAACTCCAAGCAACACAAGCAAGACATAACAAGTTTATAAAAAAGATTCGGATTTATTTTTGTGAAAGATAAAATTATGGCAAATTTGCTTGAGATGGTATTGCCCCCCTACCCATGAAATAGTCCATGTATTTGTCCCGGACTTCACGGGCACTCTGGGGGGGCAGTCCTGTGTGGCCAGCTTCAAGGCCCGCCAAAGTTTCTGATGGAGCCAAAAGTTGTGCCTCAGGCCCAACCAGGGCCATATAATTTGGAGATTGTCTCCGCAAAAAATTATGGAGAATGCAGCATGCAAAAATAATAGTATTCCACTTATATTCCGCCATGTGGAGAGAGGTGAGGAAAAGGCGGAACCGGCTGGCCATGATGCCGAAAGCGTTCTCAACCACTCTGCGTGCTCGGCCCAGCCGGAAATTAAAGACACTCCTCTCTGGGGTGAGGGTGCGCTGAGGGAATGGCCTCATAAGATGGGGTCCCAGGGCAAACGCTTCATCAGCCAGGAAAACAAATGGCAGGCCTTCTACATTCTGGTCATCCGGTGGCAATGACAGATCATCATCCTGAAGGCGAAGCGCGAACTCCGTCTGCCTGAAGGCTCCCCCATCCGATATCCGTCCATTCATCCCGACATCCACAAAAAGGAATTCATACTGTGCTGACACCACCGCCATCAGCACAATACTGTTGAACCCCTTATAGTTAAAGAACTGGGATCCTGAACGGGGTGGAGGCACGATGCGGACGTGCTTCCCGTCGATGGCTCCCCCGCAGTTGGGGAAGTTCCATCGGGTCTGGAAGTCCAAAGCCACAGACTGCCACTCCTGTGGTGTGGACGGAAGCTGGGGAAGCAAAAATGCTAAAATTAGCCACATAACCTTGCAAGCAGATTAGACAAAGACATTATAAGCATTATAACATTTCTGGGAACTAGCATATTATATCTAAATATATTTAGACAATTAACACATTAAACACCCCCTCTGATGGGCCAGTGCCCAAGTTTGGGGGAGGGCTAGATGAGTTTGGGAGTACAAAAATAATATAATTAGGATTATTGGTGAACATAGACTTTACAACACATTTTGGAGGGGAGGGCTAGATGAGTTTGGGAGTACAAAAAAAATATAATTAGGATTATTGGTGAACATAGACTTTACAACACATTTTGGAGGGGAGGGCTAGATGAGTTTGGGAGTACAAAAATAATATAATTAGGATTATTGGTGAACATAGACTTTACAACACATTTTGGAGGGGAGGGCTAGATGAGTTTGGGAGTACAAAAATAATATAATTAGGATTATTGGTGAACATAGACTTTACAACACATTTTTGAGGGGAGGGGGGGGGGGGACATTACAATGGATATAACACAATACATTGGGAAGTGACTAGACTAGGTAGGTTGGGGCCCAGGATAGCATGCTGGGGAGGTAAGTGTTGGGAAATATGCATGTAGGCCAAAAAAGGGGCATCAATAAAGTTTACAGCATGCATGGGGGCAAAGGGGACATTCACAGCATATTCCAGACATGGTAATTAGGGAAGGAGGAGATAACTACAAGACATTAGCATACATTATAGACATAAAATGTGATATTAAAGGAGAAAACTTACCCTCATATATTCCTCCTGCAGAACCTGGATGATGGCAGAGCAGGTGTCAGGAATGATGAGGCCCAGAGCCTGGGGGGAGATGCCCGTCGAGAACTTTAAGTCCTGAAGGCTTCTCCCAGTTGCCAGATAACGGAGGGTGGCAACTAGCCTCTGCTCAGCACTGATGGCTTCCCGCATAACGGTGTCCTGCCTGGTAATATAGGGGGACACCAAAGCCAACAGGTGCTGAAAGACGGGATCAGACATCCTCAGGAAATTCCTGTAATCAACAGGATTATTTTCCTGAAGCTCCCGCAGCAAAGGCATGTGAGAGAATTGGTTCCTACGGAGCAACCAATTCTTGGTCCATGAACGCGTCCTCCTCCTGTTCATGAACTCCTCATCGTCTAGGTCATAAACAAACAGACCTACACACAGAAGATGCTTAGCACGAAGTCGGCGACGACTAGGTGCCTGCAACATGGCTACAAGGCTAGTTACGAACGACAAATCAGAATTGCACTAAACAGACCGCAGTGAAGAACAGCAAGACCTATGAAGAACGACCCTGACAATGAAAAACGCGGGGACAGGACCGCAATGTAAAACAATACGACCTGACCGCACGTCTCGATTGCCTAGATACGACCCCCACAAGTACAAACTGAACGGCAGAGATCAATCTGAAAGCACAAAGACTGAAAAGCACGAATCGTCACTCACCAAACTTTTACTAACACGCGTAAACACGGAATCAGCAAAAGGAGCCCCAAGGGTGGCGCCAACAAAATCAAACCTCCCCTTTATAGTCGCGTCATACGTCGTGAGCGTCATCGCGCCGGAGAACGACCAGATTTTGGTATGTTACGTGTGTACGCAAAGCAAGCCTGCCGAGCTTCTCGACAAGTTCAACAAGGAACTCGACGAGGAACTCGACGGGCTTGGCACGTCGAGTTTCTCTGTCGTGTGTACGAGGCCTCAGAGTCTGCCAATTAACATTGCAACTACCTGGCCCAAACCCTCTCTCCCAAAGTTCTGTTAATAAAAATAAAAATATCTTTTGCATTCAAGAAGTGTCTGGTGCCCAATAAATCTACCTTGCATTACACCCACTATGTCTTGCAACCCACCATATACAGAAGGATGTCAGCTATCTCTGTACTTGGAGGTTCTCACTAGACTGAAGGAGGCCCGGGACCACGCTACAGTAGCTTCCAGCTTCCACAGGAATTATTTACCTACCATATACTGTACATGCCTGCACCCCAGATGCCACACAGTTTGCAGACACTGACCATGGACAAAGTCCAACTCCACTAAACATCTTCAGCCCTTTTATGCCTTGTACACACGCATACCTCCCAACCGTCCCGGATTTCACGGGAATGTCCCGCCAGTCACGGTAAATCCCGCGGTCCCGCGAGCAGTGCTAGTGTCCCCCCATTTTGCGCCCCCCCGCGATTACCTCGATTCGCGGTAAATCCCGTTGACACCCCCCCACTCAACAACTTTGATCCGCGGAACCCCCCCCCGCTCAACAACTCTGATCCACGAAATCCCCCATCCCCCCCCCCCCCGCTCAACAACTTAGTTTGTGGGGTATGCTAATTTGTCCCTCATTCTGAAGTTGAAAAGTTGGGAGGTATGCACACGGCCGGACTTTCCGAGAAGTCCGACGGACCTTAGATAGCGAACCTGTTCTCCTTCTTTCCGTCGGACTTCCAACAGACTCACAGCGGACTTTTGCACTTTTTTAGCGCCACTACCCCTTTACATACAACACTAATTCTCAGACCCCATAACTGGGGTACTCTAGGGGGGCAGCAGCCTTACCCGGCACCTTAGCGTGGATCTACTAAACAGGGGTTATAAAAGTCTGACCGTGTGTACGAGGCATAACAAGCGCTGCAAGCAACAGATCACTAAGGTGGTGGACCTAGTGGACTCCCAGCAGCGTCGATCATTCAGATGGTGATTCTGCTTTCTTGCAACCCGGATTGCACAGTAAATACAAGCTGCTGGCTGCTGCAGTATCCCCGCATTTAAAAAAAAATATTATAACTAAGGCCATTCATCAAGAGTTGGGCCCGATCAAAAAAGATCTAGAAATGCATACACAGCAAACCTGAGAGCCGCAACACAGAGTGGGTGTGCTTGATGATTCTGTTCTGCAAACACAAACTGCAACTAAATTCTTGGCATCCGGCCTCTCTAGCCTGAGAAATTAGATACTGATCTCGGCACAACAACCTTAGATTTCTACCCACAATACTTGGCACGTATTTCTGCTCACGCTATTCCTCAAGCTCTGGGTCTTTCTTAGCAGATTATAGCCAGATTCAGAAACACTGGGCCAGATTCACAAAGAGATACGACGGCGTATCTCCTGATACGCCGTCGTATCTCTGAGATCCGACGGTCGGATCTATGCGACTAATTTAATAAGAATCAGGTTCCGCATAGATCTCCCTTAGATCCGACAGGTGTAAGTGACTTACACCGTCGGATCTTAGGCTGCAATCTTCCGCTGTCCGCCAGGTGGCGTTTCATGTTTTACTTGCGACGAATATGCAAATGAGGACATACGCCGGTTCTGAAACGAACGCTCGCCCGTCGTTTTTTTTTTACGTCGTTTGCGTTAGGCTTTTCCGGCGGATAGTTACCCCTGCTATATGAGGGGTAGCTAATGTTAAGTATGGCCGTCGTTCCCACGCCGAGTTTCAAATTTTTACGTCATTTGCGTAAGTCGGTCGGGAATACGGATGGCCGGAATTTAAGTTGCCGCCGAAAACAATGATGTCATTTGGAGCATGCGCACTGAGAAATATCGCCGGCGGCGCATGCGCAGTTAAATTGGAGCGGGAACGCGCCTGATTTAAATTGTACACTTCCCCTAGCCGCGGAATTTGAATTCCGCCGGGGGAGTTACGATCCACCGGCGCAAGTTTGGAGGCACTAGCATCGCAAAAGTGCGCCGGCGGATCGTAAATCACATAGATTACGCGGATCTAAAGATCCGCTAATCTATGTGAATCTAGCCCACTGGCTTAAGTTTGTGCGGGCGTAGCGTATCTCAGATACACTACGCCGCCGTAACTTAGAGAGGCAGGTACTATATTCACAAAGAACTTGCGTCCTAAGTTACGGCGGCGTAGTGTAAATGGGCCGGCGTAAGCGCGTAATTCAAAGTAGGCTGTAGTGGGCGTGTTGTATGGTAATGACTCGTGACCCCACGTAAATGACGAGCCTAACAAACGGCGCATGCGCCGTCTGTGGACGTATCCCAGTGCGCATGCTCAAAATCACGTCGCAAATAGTCAATGCTTTCGACGTGAACGTAATCTACGCCCAGCCCCATTCTGAATCGGCTTACGCAAACGACGTAAACAACGTGAAATTCGACGGCTGTTCCGACGTCCATACTTAACATTGGCTGCACCATCTTTTTGGTGGTTTATCTTTACGCCTGCAAAACGCCTTACATAAACGGCGTAGCTTACTGCGACGGGCGTACGTACGTACGTACGTACGTACGTTTGTGAATAGGCGTATCTTGCTCATTTACATATTCTCGGCGTAAATCGACGTACACGCCCCTAGCGGCCAGCGTAAATATGCAGCTAAGATACGACAGCGTAGGAAACTTACGCCGGTCGTATCTTAGCAACAGAGGAGCGTATCTCAATTTGAGCACGCTTAAAGATACGACGGATCGGACGCGGATTCGGACTTACGACGGCGTATCTACTGATACGCCGTCGTAAGTCTTTGTGAATCTTCCTATTAGAGTGCAGAAAGCCCACTGCCTGGGTCCTCCATGAGAAGACAACACTCAGTCATCGTCAGCTACTAACAGTGGCGGTGCGTCCATAGAGGGCGTAGGAGCGCTGCCCCCTCTCTCCTGCTCCTGTCAATCACCAATAGATAGATTCATGCATTGCATGAATCTATCTATTGTCGCAGCTGCCGCCCCCTATTCAGGTGTCCATCCCATTGTTGAGCGCCAGCCATCTGAATTACAGCGGTGGGGGTGTTTGGGAAGTGCCTGATTAGAGCCATCTGCATCTGTGGGCTCTAATAGGCTTCCAAATTGGTAAACAGCGGGTGCACTGCTGCGCGTTTGCTAATTACACAGTGCTGTGTTAGGGAATTGCTTCCCTAACACTGACCGGCCTCTCAGGCAATCAGGTGCACCGGGTCTGGTTACCGGTCACCTGATTGGCTGAAGCGTCAGGCACTGCGATTGGACGCCTATCAGGCGTCCAATCATAGCAGAGATGACATGAAGAGGACAGGAGAAGACATCGAGGACTCGTGCCGGGCGGGGGGCAAACTGGCAGCATTTGATGGGGCAAACTGGCAGCATTTGATGGGGCAAACTGAGAGCATTTGATGGAGCAAACTGGCAGCATTTGATGGGGGAAAATGGCGGCAATTGATGGAGCAAACTGGCGGCAATTGATGGGGCAAACTGGCGGCAATTGATGGGCACAGTGACTGCGTTTGATGGCACAGCGGTGTCAATTGATGGGCACAGTGGCTGCGTTTGATGGGCACAGTAGCTGCGTTTAATGGCACAGTGGCTGCGTTTAATGGCACAGTGGCTGCGTTTTATGGGCACAGTGGCTGCGTTTGATGGGCACAGTAGCTGCGTTTGATGGGCACAGTGACTGCGTTTGATGGGCACAGTGGCTGCGTTTGATGGGCACAGTGGCTGCGTTTGATGGGCACAGTGACTGCGTTTGATGGGCACAGTGGCTGCGTTTGATGGGCACAGTGGCTGCGTTTGATGGGCACAGTGGCTGCGTTTGATGGGCACAGTGGCTGCGTTTGATGGGCACAGTGGCTGTGTTTGATGGCACAGTGGCGGCTATTGATGGGCGCAGTAGCTGGATTTGATGGGCACAGTGAGGCTGCAATTGATTTATTTTTTTTATTCAGTTTGTTTGCGCCCCCTAAAAAATTTTGAGCACCAACCGCCACTGGCTACTAATGAGTACAAATAGTCAGAGAGAGCATTACTCTTATTTGCGGAATATCTTGATAAAATTTGGATCTACAAGACCTTCACTCCTATCTTCCAACAACTGGTTCACAATAGAGTGAGATTCACCCTTGCATATCTAGTGGTATTCCAGATCCACATGCTGGCAATGACAAAGTGACAACCTTTACATCTCTGGAGATCATTGCGGTTGGTCCTCCTCACGCCTGCTGTCTCCATATTGTGACACCTGTCCAGGCAGCCAAAGCCATCAATACCTGAACTGCAAGGAGTTACAAGCAATGCTGCTGTTTTTCTTTTTCATTCACCCAGCATGGCCTATGCTAGGCCGTTTAATGGCGGTACACAACGTATTTCTTCTTTAATGTTTACTTATGCTATCAGCATTCCACAGATTTGCAAGAACTTTTTTGCTAGCTCATCCTGACTTAGTGGGCCTGGTAAAACAGAGATCTTGTAACCAGTGAAACTGCGCCCCCCCCCCCCCCATTTTTAAAAAAGAATCAATGTGCCCAACCGTGTGCCCCTTAGCATAAAATGTGCCTATTCATGTTGCCCATCAGAGCAAATAAGTAGCATGCTGATGGGCACATTTTATGTTAAGGGACACTCTGGTGGGCACAACAAATTATGCCCATCAGTGTGCCCCTTAACAAAATATGGCCATCAGAGTGCCCCTTAACAAATTATGCCCATCAGTGTGCAGCTTAGAAAACATGTGCCCCACATACCTTGAGCTCAGGAGTAGTCAGCACGAGCTGCAGTGTGGCGGAAAGCTGCGAGATATATCTCGCAAGTGAGAGTCAGGACAAGAGCCAGGAGCAGGGAGCCGGGAGCCATGAGTAGCAGGGGGTAGCAGAGCGTGCACGTGATGTCACACCCGGCCGGGCACTCTTGTGACAGAAAACCGGGAGCCGCGAGTAGCAGGGGGTGGGGCGGAGCATGCACGTGACGTCTCACCCGGCCAGGCGCTCTTGTGACAGAAGACTGGGAGTGAGAGCCACAGTCAGGAGACGGGGCGCACACACGCAACGTCACTGGTTTTTGGGAAACCCGCAGTCCCAGCAAGCCAGTGACATTTTATGACTGCTGTTTTAGAAGGTAAATGGGGGCCCCACAATAATCTTGCATTACATCATACTTGACAACTGTCCCGGATTTGCTGGGACTGTCCCGGATATCTACCAGCGTTTATTGTAGATAAAAACAGGAGATGAACTCTCCATGAATGCTCCAAGTTAAAAACTTTGTGAGCATTCCCCACCAGCAAGATGGTCGCTGCGTCCCAGCATACAGTGGCGTCTCCTCACCGACTCCTCCCTACGTAGTTTCGTCACAGAATGACGTTGTGAGACATTAAGGAGGTTTGAATATTCTGAATGTAATTCTAACAATTTGGGGGTATGCAATTTTTCGCTGGCAATTTGTCAGGAAAATGGCTGGTGTTAGCGCTACAATCATCACGGCACCATGGTTGTTATGAAGTCAGGATGATTGAGTAACAGTATTTCTATTATTACATTGTAATATAAAATGAAATAGTTCAACTCACCATAGTGCAGAATCAGTGGGAACCCTGAGCCTGTCTGTTGCCACCATCGCCTGCCTCCAGATGCAGCTTGTCACTTGTCACTTGCCACGCCACCTGCCTTTAGATGCAGCTTGTCACTTGCCATGTCGCCTGACACCAGATGCTGATTGTCACTTCCCACATCACCTGCCACTAGATGCGGATTGTCACGTCACTTGCCACTAGATGCGGAATGTCACTTGCCATGTCCCCTGCCTTCAAATGCAGCTTGCCACTAGCCACGTCACCTGCCACCAGATGCGGAATGTCACTTGCCACATCACCTGCCACCAGATGCGAAATGTCACTTGCCACGTCGCCTGCCACCAGATGTGGATTGTCACTTGCCACATCACCTGCCTTTAGATTCAGCTTGTCACTTGCCACAGTGCCTGCTACTAGATGCAGATTGTCAATTGCCACATCGTCAGCCACCAGAAGTGGATTATCACTAGCCAAGCTGTCTGCCACCAGATGTGGTCTATTACTGCATTGGTGGAAGCGCTGGTCTATTGAGAACAGAGGTAGGACACTGTGCAGTGGTGGGTGTTATCATCTCTCTGCTCCCCGCAACACCTCCGACATTGAGGAGGCCTGTTTGTGAGGGCAGAAGAGAGGTGATATGGAGCGGGTAGGGCGAGATGATGTCATCTCTTTGCTCCCTGCCGCACCTCCAACTTTGAAGCAGCCCGGCTATGAGGATAAAAGAGCTATGAAGCAGGGTGGGCCAAGAGAGATGTCATCTCCTTGCTCCCTGCCGTGCATCTGACAGGGCAGCCTTCATGGCCTGGCTGCAGAGAGGCCACGGCTGGGCACAACATGCATCCCCCATCCCAGAGAAGAACAAGGGAACGTCCATACTAACCTATCCTGTATCAATGCTATTGGTAGACACTTCTAGTCTAACCTTTTCTCTGTTCACTTTTAAAATTCACGAGGGGATTGCAAGGAGTGTCTTGTACTCCTGCTGTGGCATTCTCCTTGCCTGTCTGTCCACCTGCAAGGTGATTGATGTGGCCAGACTCTGGGTGGAGACCAAATCTGATTTAAGCCAGCCAAGCCTGCGGTCTCGTGATTGTGATAGCATGTGTAATACCTGATCAAGCTGCCTGTCGGTCTGCTCTGCTAGATTGGATTACCTTGTTGATGGCCTCAGATGGGATATCAGCTATTCTCTGAAATCTGCCTGCCTTTGACTTTTGACCCTGACTATTCTGAACCATGCCTGTCTGTCAACGGCAGGTATCTGTTTGCTTTGCTCAGTTCACACATGCCCTGATGTGGTAGTCAGGCACTGTAGCATTCTTGGGGGCAACTGAGTACCGGTAGGCCTACTTGCCTTGTGGGAGAGGGGCTGCTAAAGGTGAAGAACACAGAAGCCAGCTATAATGTCTGACCACCTGCATTAGAGATAAGTGTGACTGGGGTTCAGACTTTCAAGACCAAATCCCTGGAAGATCTAGCCTACTTAAATGCAGAAATCTCTGATGTAGACCTATGGAGAGTTTTTAACCACTTAACCCCCGGACCATATTGCTGGTCAAAGACCAGAGCACTTTTTGCGAATCGGCACTGCGTCGCTTTAACTGACAATTGTGCGGTTGTGCGGCGTGGCTCCCAAACAAATTGGCGTCCCTTTTTTCGCACAAATAGAGCTTTCTTTTGGTGGTATTTGATCACCTCTGCGGTTTTTTGTTTTTGCGCTATAAACAAAAATAGAGCGACAATTTTGAAAAAAATGAATATTTTTTACTTTTTACTATAATAAATATCCCCAAAAAATATATATTATTATAAAAAAAAAAAATCCTGAGTTTAGGCCGATACGTATTCTTCTACATATTTTTCGTAAAAAAAAATCGCAATAAGCGTTTATTGATTGGTTTGCGCAAAAGTTATAGCGTTTACAAAATAGGGGGTAGTTTTATGGCATTTTTATTAATATTTTTTTTTTACTAGTAATAGCGGCGATCAGCGATTTTTTTTTTCGGTACTGCGACAATATGGCGGACACTTCGGACACCTTTGACACATTTTTGGGACCATTGGCATTTTTATAGCGATCAGTGCTATAAAAATGCATTGATTACTATAAAAATGCCACTGGCAGGGAAGGGGTTAACACTAGGTGGCGGGGAAGGGCTTAAGTATGTTCCCTGGGTGTGTTCTAACTGTAGGGGGGTGGACTCACTAGGGGAAATGACTGATCGCTGTTCATACATTGGCCCGGATTCAGAGAGCAATTGCGCCTGCGTAACCATAGTTACGCAGCGCAATTGCTGACTTGCTCCGGCGTTACGAATGCTCCTGATTCAGGAACATCGTAACGCCGACTGCAGCCTAAAATCTGCGTGGCATAAGGCTCTTATGCCACGCAGATTTTAGGCTGCATTCTTGCGTTGACCGCTAGGGGGCGCTCCCATTGTGCTCAGTGTATAGTATGCAAATTGCATACTAACACCGATTCACAATGTTGCGCGGGCCCTGCGTACGCAAGTTACGGAGTTTCCGTACGGCATCTTTAGCTTAAGGCTGCCCCTTCTAATAGTAGGGGCAGCCAATGCTAAAGTATACCCGCCGTTCCCGCGTCGTGAAATTTGAATTTCACGTGGTTTGCGTAAGTGATTCGTGAATGGCGCTGGACGCCATTCACGTTCACTTGGAAGCAAATGACGTCCTTGCGATGTCATTTGCCGCAATGCACGTCGGGAAAGTTTCCCCGACGGAGCATGCGCTCTACGCTCGGCGCGGGAGCGCGCCTAATTTAAATGATTCCCGCCCCCTACGGGATCATTTACATTAGGCGCCCTTACGCAGGGCAATTTTAACCACTTGGGATCCGCCTGCCGTCAATTGACGGCTACAGTGCGGATCCCAATTTCCAAACTGCCGTCAATTGACGGCCGCCCCTTTGGGCGTTCCCCGCGCGCGCTCCAGAGCGCGCTGCGGGGAAAATCTGTGTTGGCCGTGTCCCTCGGACACAGCCAATTACAGATCGCCGCGAACGGCCAATCAGAGTGGCCGTTCGCGAGGCGATCTGTGCGGCCAATGAGAGAGGATCTCATATGTAAACATATGAGATCATCTCTCATTGCCGTTTTACACAGAGACAGCGGTGCTGTCTCTGGAGAGGAGACCGATCTGTGTCTCTTGTACATAGAGACACAGATCGGTCACCCCCCCCAGTCACCCCCCCCCTCCACCTACAGTTAGAACACTAAGCAGGGATACATTTAACCCCTTCCTCACCCCCTAGTGTTAACCCCTTCAATGCCAGTCACATTTATACTGTAATTAGTGCATATTTATAGCACTGATCGCAGTATAAATGTGAATGGCGCCAAAAATGTGTCCGATGTGTCCGCCATAACGTCGCAGTCCCATTAAAAATCGCAGATCGCCGCCATTTCTAGTAAAAAAAAATAATTAAAAAAAAATAATTCTGTCCCCTACTTTGTAAGCGCTATAACTTTTGCGCAAACCAGTCGCTTATTGCGATTTTTTTTTTTTTTTTTTACCAAAAATATGTAGAAGAATACGTATCGGCCTAAACTGAGAAAAAAAAATGTTTTTTTTTTTTTAAATTGGGATATTTATTATAGCAAGAAGTAAAAAATATTGTATTTTTTTCAAAATTGTCTCACTTCTTTGTTTATAGCGCAAAAAATAAAAACCGCACAGGCGATCAAATACCACCAAAAGAAAGCTCTACTTGTGGGGAAAAAAGGACGTCAATTTTGTTTGGGAGCCACGTCGCACGACCGCGCAATTGTTATTTAAAGCGATGCAGTGCCGAAAGCTGAAATTTCACCTGGGCAGGAGGGGGGTATATGTGCCCAGTAAGCAAGTGGTTAAAGAGCGCACACGCAATTTATGGAGCTACTGCTCCGTGAATCGCGCGCAGCGCAGATAATTTGCGGGGGCGCAGGGCAAAAACGCTGCCCTGTGCCTCCGTAAAAAAGGGGCAAATTCTACCTGAATCTGGGCCATTGTATGAACAGACGGTCAGGCATTTCTCCCCTGACAGGACCGGGAGCTGTGTGTTTACACACACAGCTCCCGGTCCCCGCTCTGTAACGAGCGATCGCGGGTGCCCGGCGGTGATCGCGACCGCCGGGCACGCGCGCGGGAGTCAGAAGCACCTAGTGGCCACTTCCCCTGCCGACGTAGAGCTACGGGCTCTCGCGCAGGAGAGCCGACCTGCCGCCGTAGAACTGCGGCGGCTGGTCGGCAACCAGTTAAACAGCCAAAGCCCCTGGACAAGATAGACTTATTTCAGACTTTTACAAACTCCCCCGCCGTGACCTTGATAAATAAGAACCTTTACAAACATCTTAAGCAGAAACATTGGATGTAATGATGAGAAACTGGGTGAACTGTAAAAGAGAATGTCAAATGGATGCTTTCATCCAGCTGTTACTTATTTATTTTTGGAAACGTTTTGTCAAATGAAACACAAAATAAAAAAACCTATATCCAGTATCTTAGCTTATTCTACTTGAAAGTTTCAGCACGGCCCCGACATACAGGTAGGTTAACGCAAACCTGCGGGGGGGATGAAAGTATAAAACTGGCAGATTGTGAGAAGCATTGGCTGTCAGCAGGCGCCACTTATCTTCACATTCGCCCTGCCAGCATTGCCCAGAGCACCCACTACTGCGTCATCGTTTCCTGATAGATGCGTGCCCCCACCCCACAACGCAATGCCCAGGGCCTGAGCCACATGGTCACTGTCACACGGCGGAACGGGAGAGTACAGGCACTTATGCAAATTGAAAGCATTGGAAAGTCACCAAAAATGATCTTAAAAAGTAAAAAAAAAAAACGCGTTAACCGTTTGTCTGGGTATTTTTCCAAAAACATAGTTCAAAGGGTTATTATCAAGCACCAATACATCTTGAGCGTCCTTAATGACAGCACATTATTATTTTTTATTGAACCTTAAAATATAGAAGAGAGCACACAGATCTGGCGCCATATCAATAAATTCTAGGTGCTGACAGATGGATTGCGCCTCCTGTCTAGCAATCCCCCCTCCCTTACCCTCCAGGCTCGCATTAAATGTATGTCTTCTGCTATTTCTTGCCTCTCCTTTGAAAATGCTAGTTGCCTGCTTATCATGTTGATATTTTGGCTTCAGTACTTTAAGTCGCAGAACCAGAAGAAGCCTACAGATAAGGAACTGTGATGGATGTGTATCAGTTCTGTCACACAGCAAGGCGTAATGCTAAACAGGGGAAGTGAGACAGATTTACTACTAGAGTTCAGCTTCATTCATAATTTCCTTCCTTTCCGGCTTCAAAGTACCACTGCGACAGAATCAACCCTGCTACTTCTTAAAGGGGTTGTAAACCAAAAAAAAATAAAAAATAACAAACATGTTATACTTACCTCCACTGTGCAGCTCGTTTTGCACAGAGTGGCCCCGATCCACATCTTCTGGGGTCCCTGGACGGCTGTCTCTGGTCTTCCCCGCACAAACTACACACGTTCATGCGAGAGAGCTTGCATTGTGTGTAGTCCTCGCGGGCGCGCTCCCGCGATACACAGCCATAGCCGCTCACTGTATCACTCGGCCCCGTCCCTCGGCGCACCGCATCACTGGATGTGATTGACAGCAGCGCCAGCCAATGACTGTGCTGCTTTCAATCCATCCACTCTAGCCAATCAGCGGCCAGGCTGAGCGGCAAAGGGGATTTCGGGACCGAGCGCGGGACTTTCGAGGGGTCAGGTAAGTATAACAGGGGGCCTGGGGGGCCGGTATACTCTGAAGTTTTTTCACCTAAATGCATAGAATGCATTAAGGTGAAAAAAACGTTTTCCTTTACAACTCCTTTAAAGGGAATTTCCACCCTAACACCCTTCTCTTATTTGCGCCCTTTTTGTCTGTTAACCACTTGTCAACCAACAATGTGCCAGTACAGATTGAAAGGGTTCAGGGCTGGTGCAACCATAAATCTAGGAGGAAAGATTAGAGGAACTGAATTTAGTTTCTCTTGAGAAGAGGAGTTTAAGAGGGGGTAATCAACATGTATAAATATATAAGGGATCCATATACAGTAGTGAACTTGGTGTTGAGTTATTCACTGTAAGGTCACCACAGAGGCCAAGGGGGCACTCTTTACGTCTAGACGAAAAGAGATTTCGGGCTAGATTCACGTAGATCGGCGCATCTTTAGAGCGGCGTAACATAGAGAGTCAAGAACAGTATTCACAAAGCACTTGCTCCCTTTGTTGCGCCGGCGTAACGTAAATTTGCCGGCGTAAACATGCCTAATTCAAAGTAGTAAGGTAGTGGGCGTGATCTATTAAAATGAAGCGTGACCCCATGTAAATGAAGGGCCGAACGAACGGCGCATGCGCGCGCATGCTCAGAATCACGTCGCATATACTCCCTAAGATACGATGGCTCAATGGCTACGACGTGAACGTAACCTACGCCCAGCCCCATTCACGTACTACTTACGTAAACGACATAAAATACGACGGTTGTTCCGTCGTCCATACCTTTGCATGGCTTGCGCCTCCTATATGGTGGAATAACTTTACGCCAGACGTACGCCTTACGTAAACGGCGTAGATTACAGTGACGGGCGCAAGTACGTTCGTGAATGAGGGTATCTCCGTCATTTGCATATTCAACGCGTAAATCAATGGAAGTGCCCCTTGCGGCCAGCGTAAATATGCGCCCAGGCTCCGACGGCGTAGGAAACTTACGTCGGTCGGATGAAGCCACAATTCAGACGTATCTAGCTTTAAGAATCAGGCGCATAGATACGACGGCGCATCCGTTCACTTACGCGGCGTATATAAAGATGCGTTGGCGTAAGTGGTTTAAGAATCCGGGCCTTCATCTCCAAAAGTTTTTTACTGTTATGCTGCATACAGACGATCGGACATTCCGACAACAAAACCGTGGATTTTTCCGACGGATGTTGGCTCAAACTTGTCTTGCATACACACGGTCACACAAATGTTGTCGGAAATTCCGAACGTCAAGAACGTGGTGACGTACAACACGTACGACGGCACTAGAAAGGGGAAGTTCAATACCAGTCGTGTTAGTAGAAGTTTAGTGAGAGACAATTCGCGCTTTCAGCCTTGTGCTTTTTAGTCCATTACAGCGTGACGAATGTGCTATCTCCATTATGAACGCTAGTTTTACCAGACCGAGCGCTTCTGTCTCATACTTGAGAATTGGCTACACACGATCGGAATTTCCAAGAACGGATTTTGTTGTCAAGAAATTCCGACAGAAAATGGAGCCTACACACGGTCGGAATTTCCGACCAAAAGCTCCCATCGAATATTTGTTGTCGGAAATTCCGAGCGTGTGTACGTGGCATAAGAGCTGTGAAAATGTGGAATAGACTCCCCCAAGAGATGGTTCTGTTTAGCTCAGGAGATTGTTTTAAAAAAGGCCTGCATTCCTTCCTAGATACGCATAATATAACTGGATACTAAAATTTATAGGCAAAGTTGAGTGGGGGGTCAGGAAGAGGTTATTTCCCCCCCTTGGAGGAAATTGGATCATGCTTTATTGTTTTTTTTCCCCTTCCTCTGGATCAACTGTGGGCATTGGAGAGTGTATATGGAGTTTTTTTATTTATGTTTTTTTTTGTTTTCCTCTGTTGGTTGAACTTGCGTCTTTTTTCAACCAGATTAACTATGTAACTACGAGGCAGATGCAGGTAGTTGTTATTAGCACCACTTGTATAAACAATGAGGAAGGACATTTGGTTACAAAGGATGAGGAGATGGCAAAGGTATTGAATTTATTCTTCTCCTCAGTCTTTACGAGGGAATCGAGGGGCTTCAGTAACCAAAACTCCAATGTCTATCCTCATGACACATCACAGGAAGCACCTCCATGGTTAACAGAGGACAGAATTAAAATTAGGGAAACTTAACATGAATTAATCACCGGGACCAGATGGCTTGCATCCGAGGGTACTTAGGGAACTCAGTCAAGTAATTGCCAGACCATTGTTCCTAATTTTTACTGACAGTCTACTGACTGGAATGGTACCAGCTGATTGGAGAAAAGCCAATGTAGCACCAATTTTTAAAAAAGGGCCCAAAATACATCCCTGAGAATTACAGACCAGTTAGCCTAACATCAATAGTATGCAAGCTCTTGGAGGGGATGATAAGGGACTATATACAAGATTTTAGTAATGAGAACGGTATCATTAGCAGTAATCAGCATGGATTCATAAAGAATTGTTCTTGCCAAACCAATCTATTAACATTCTATGAGGAGGTGAGTTTCCATCTAGATAAAGGAAGGCCCTGGATTTTGCAAAAGCATTTGACACAGTTCCCCATAAACATTTACTGTACAAAAGGTCCGTTGGCATGGACCATAGGGTGAGTACATGGATGGAAAACTGGCTACAAGGGCGAGTTCAGAGGGTGGTGATAAATGGGGAGTACTCGGAATGGTCCGGGGTGGGAAGTGGGGTCCCCCAGGGTTCTGTGCTGGGGCCAATCTTATTTAATTTGTTCATGAACGACCTGGAGGAAGGGATGAACAGTGCAATCTCTGTATTTGCAAACAATACCAAGCTAAGCAGGGCAATAACTTCTCCGCAGGATGTGGAAAACTTTCAAAAAGATCTGAACAAATTAATGGGGTGGGCAACTACATGGCCATTGAGGTTCAATGTAGAAAAATGTAAAGAAATGCATTTGGGTGGCAAAAATATGAATGCAATCTATACACTGGGGGGAGAACCTCTGGGGAAATCTAGGATGGAGAAGGACCTTGGGGTCCAAGTAGATGATAGGCTCAGCAATGGCATGAAATGCTAAGCTGCTGCTAACAAAGCAAACAGAATATTAGCATGTATTAAAAAGAGAATTAACTCCAGGGAAAAAACAATAATTCTCCTGCTCTACAAGACTCTGGTCCGGCCGCACCTGGAGTATGCTGTCCAGTTCTGGGCACCAGTCCTCAGGAAGGATGTACTGGAAATGGAGAGAGTACAAAGAAGGGTAGCAAAGCTAATGTAGCACTACCCCGGAGGAGCTGATGGTTTGTTTTGGGTGGCACATTTACCTCGTGGCTCTTCGAATTCCTAGGGGTGAATGGTGCATATAGCAGTAGTAAAGGAATGTCCACAACAGGTGTCTTTTGCTGTGCTCTTTATTACCCAGCTGGGTAAAAACAATAAACTGGTGGTGAAAGGATAGAGTTGAAGGAAGAAGAACAGCAGATTCAGGTGTAGTAATAGGGAAACAGTCCTGCTCCCACATGTAACACTTTCCGCACCACTCCTGCCTGAGTGGGCTTAGCATACCCCAACAGGCCTCTCTCACTGACCTGGCAGCTGGAGTATCACTCGAACATTGAGCTTGAGGAAAAGTCTCTGCCACAGACCCTCCTGGAATGAACTTGAACTTGAGGAAAAGTCTCTGCCACAGGCCCTCACTGATTACAATTACGGAGACAACCCTCCTTAAGGAATTGCGCCTGGATCTCCTTCTTATTGTCGCTCAGGTACCGACTGACAGGTGATCAATCCTTCAGTGTCCGGCTACCTTGATCCCCGGTGGTTTGTCGTAATCCTTTTGGATCGCCAGCCTTTCATTGGCTCTCCGCAGATGGACTCCCCACCGAACAGCTATGCCGTTTGGGATCTTCAAAAATGGGAACCCAGTCGATCACTGGGTCCCCCCTGCTGCTCTAATGCTCTGGACCAACATGGTCCCGGAACCAGGAACATCGCGTGGCACGCACACCCCGGCCAGGTAGGCCATAACACTGGGGCGCCGTGATGTGGCCACCCTAAGGGTGGGTGCCACACTGGAAGAAGACCCAGAACTAATGGCATCTGCCCCATAAATACTCTCCCCCAGCATGCACAGCGAGGCTCAAACCTCCTGATTGGCTGCTGGGGAAAAGCACCCAAACCTTGACTCCACTGCTGCCATCTACTGCACTGGGGTGGGAAGAACACACCAGTACAACAGAATGAGCCCACAGCACAGGCAAGCTGAGACAGAGACCTTGTTTTGAACATAACAATTTGGACCAGAGTCTACTAATGCTCTGATCACCCTCTAAATTTCAATAGCACTGGTACTTGGAGTTAACCAGGAGCTACACTAATAAAGGGCCTGGAAGATATTAGTTATGAGGAAAGGTTGCGAGCACTGAACTTATTCAGAGACGCTTGAGAGGGGATATGATTTCAATATACAAATACCGTACTGGTGACCCCACAATAGGGATAAAACTTTTTTGTGGAAGGAAGTTTAACAAGACACGTGGCCACTCATTAAAATGAAAAGAAAAGAGTTTTAACCTTAAACTACGTAGAGGGTTATTTACTGTAAGAGTGGCAAGGATGTGGAATTACCTTCCACAGGCGGTGGTCTCAGCAGGGGGCATTGATGGTTTCAGGAAACTATTAAATAAGCACCTGAATGACCACAACATACAGGGATATACAAGGTAATACTGACATATAATCACACACATAGGTTGGACTTGATGGACTTGTGTCCTTTTTCAACCTCACCTACTATGTAACTATGTATGTATGTAGCTATGTATTACTACAAACTGGAGGTAAATAAGGCCAAGTTGGCTTAAAGAGACAAGCAAAGTGCCTGTCACTGTACGCAGTGTAGCAGAACGGAATATTTGCCACCACTACCCTCTCCCTGTCATTGGTCGTAAAGGAATATTAACAGCCGACAACCTCCTAGCAACCAGTGATGGCGCTGAGGGTGGAGCCTGATGGGGGAGCTGATACACTAGTGTAGCGCCTGTGTACTTTCTGTACAGGTGCTATTTTAAATTTAAGGTGGGATGAGAGAGTTTGTTAGCTCTCATCCATTTGATTGGGCTAAATTGGGCCTCTGCTTTAGCTGGGCTGTGCTGTGGGTCCATTCTGTTGTTTCCGGGGTGCTATACCACCCCGGAGCGACAGGTGGCGCCAGTGGAGTCCAGGCTAGGGTGCCTTTTGCCAGCAGCCAATGGGGAGGGTTTTTCCCTCGCGGGGCATGCTGGGGGAGGGTGCTTCTGGAGCAGACGCCATTGGGCGGGAGTAGTTCGTCTTCTGGTGCTGGTTCCTGGTGCGTCACCCACCTTTAGGGTGACCGCACATCACGGCCCCTGGCCAGATGGCCTGCCAGGCGGGGGTGCGCATGCCACGCGATGTTCCTGGTTCCGGGACCGTATTGGCCTTGAACATTTAAAGCTGTGGCGGGGCCCCAGTATTCGACTGGGTCCCCAAGTTCTGAGGAGAGGATCCCAAGCGAGATAGCTGTTCGGTGGGGAGTCAGCCTGAGGAGAGCCAAGAGAGGCTGGCAATCCAACAGGGCCTAGACAATCCATCGGTGATCGAGGTAACCTGACACTGAGAGGTTGGATGTCAGCAACCTGTCAGTCGGTAACCTGAGGAGAAAACTACCTGAGGAAAATTCTACTAAGGAGGATTGTCTCCATGATCTAAGTTCTGGGGAGGGTCTGTGGCAGAGATCCTTTCCCTCGAAGTTCCGAGTGATAATCTCTTGCTGCCAGGTCGGTGTGAGAGGCCTGTCCAGGTACACTATACCCACTCCGGCTGGAGTGGCGACGAAAGTAGAAGTGTCGTTGGAAGCAGGATTGCTTCTGTGTTGTTGGGCCTGAGTCTGCTATTTCTTCTCCTCATGCATCTCTACTGTCTACCTCAAGTTTGTCGTTTACCGTGTTGGGTAAAATAAAGCACAAGAAAAAAACACCTGCTGATTGGACATTCCATCATTGCTGCTCTCATCATCTACCCCTAGACGCTCACAGAGGTAACACGCCATTCCAATCTATAACCAGCGGCTCCTTCGGGGGTGAGCACTAGTCCTTGCCTTGTAATTGACAGCAGATAGTGGGGAGATTCTAGAGCAAATAGCAGGCTGTCTATTGGCTAAGGATCAACCCACTGCCTGCTGTCAATAACAAGGGGAGTGGACCTGATGGAGAACTTGTGTCTCAGCTTCCCCATCAGGCTCCACTCCCCAGGTACAAAAGGAACCGCAGTTACAATGAGGGCAGAATGCCTATATGGATGCTTTGGTTTCAGTGTACCTCCACACACGGTGCATGCCCTAGCTTCATGTACCTGTCTACAATAATAACATGAATCTGTTGCCCACACAGACATATGTTGTGTGGTGGCACATCGGAATGCTAAAGAGCGTCTTAGACAATCTTTGCGAATTCCGCTGATTGTGAGGGAACACGTTTCTGCACCATATCTGAGAACAGACTAGACTTTCATTTGTAGCAATCCTTTCTTCATGCCTAGAGGGAGATGGTTCCTTATCAGCTCTTTGTTTGACCTTGGCGATTCCAGCTCTGACGTCAACATTGTTGACTTTCTTGGATTTAGATACAATTTAATTGTATGTGTGTTTGGAGTTAAATTCTGTCTCATTGATGGTGCTAAATTTGTCTCAGTTGGCTGCCAAGAGGCATGGAGGAAGGGGGGGGGGGGGGTGATTGGGACGGTTGCAAATACAATATAATTTTAGTCTGTGTCACAAATTTGCACTGAGCTCATTATTGAGTGAAACGCGTTAGATTGCAGAGGTTCTGGTGGATCTGTCTTTAGAGGAGGATGTAGGATCCAAATGTAGCGCACCCAGGGCCGGCCTTAGGTGTTCAGGCGCCCTGTGCGAGCTAATCCTGTGGCGCCCCCCCCCATCTTCAACCCTTGCCCCCTGGTCACCTAAACATACACAAAGAGTTAACAGTTAATTTCATGTGCAAACAATTACAATAATAAATAACTTAACCCCTTCCCTGCCAATGGCATTATTACTGTAACAGTGCATACTTTTCACACTGATTACTGTAGTAATGTCACTGGTACCCCCAAAAGTGTAAAACATGTCAGTTAGGGGTCCGATCTGTCCACCGCAATGTCGCAGTCCCACAAAAAAATCGCAGATCGCCGCCATTACTAGTAAAAAAAAAAAGACAAATCTTTCCTGTAGTTTGTAGACGCAATAACTTGTGCGCAAACCAATCAAAATACGCTTATTGCGATTTTTTTTTACCAAAAATATGTATCAAAACATTGATCACTGCAAACAGGAGGGGTACAGGAGGGATGAAGATGACAGGGGGATGACGGGGGTGGGGTGGTAGGGGGATGACATTGGAGGGGTGGTAGGAAGCTGGCAGTGGGGTACAGGGGGGGGTGGTAGGAAGCTGGCACTGGCCCTGCTGCGACTCACATATTGTGAGCTGTGATGGCCGCACCGCCCCCTGTTGCCCATGGCGCCCTGTGTGGCCGCACAGCTCGCACACCCCAAAGGCCGGCCCCCTGAGCGCACCCCCTAAAAAGCTGCAAGTGAAATGGGATCCCCCACCCTGCACAGCCGGGCACACCAAATTTTCTCCCAGGGTCAGAAAACAGTCCAGCATTTTGTTTTGTTATTATATTGAAGAGATTACAACTTGGATGGGGAGTAGGGGTATTATGGGATGTTCACTTGACTTAGACAACTTTGGGGACAACTTTTCCTATATAAACTTATCTGCTTCCTCCAGCACACTTTCTTGCAGAACTCTGACATACTGATTAAAATGATCTGACACAGCACCCGAGGCCCCTTTAACCACTTAAGTCCCGGACCATTTGGCTGCCCTAAAACCAGAGCACTTTTTGCGATTCGGCACTGTGTCGCTTTAACTGACAATTGCGCAGTCGTGCGACGTGGCTCCCAAACAAAATTAACGTCCTTTTTTCCCCACAAATATATTATGTATATATTAAATAGGTATTTAAACACCTCTGCTGTTTTTATTTTTTGCGCTATAAACAAAAATAGAGCGACAATTTTGGAAAAAAAAAAGAAATATGTTTTACTTTTTGCTCTAATAAATATCCCCGAAAAAAATATATATAACATTTTTTTTTCTCAGTTTAGGCCGATACGTATTCTTCTACATATTTTTGGTAAGAAAATCGCAATATGCGTTTATTGATTGATTTGCGCAAAAGTTATAGCGTCTAAAAAATAGGGGATAGTTTTATTGCATTTTTTATAATATTTTTCTTTACTAGTAATGGCGGCATTCATCGATTTTTTTTATTGTGACTGCGACATTATGGTGGACACTTTTGATGTCATTTTGGGACCATTGTCATTTTTACAGCGATCAGTGCTATAAAAATGCACTGATTACTGTAAAAATTACACTGGCAGTGAAGGGGTTAACCAGTAGGGGGCGCTGAAGGGGTTAAGTGTGTCCTAGGTAGTGCTTCTAACTGTAGGGGGGATGGGCTGTGTGTGACACGACAGTGATCACCACTCCCGATTACAGGGAGCGGTGATCAGTGTCCTGTCACCAGGAAGAATGGTGAAATGCTTGTTTACATCAGCTTTTCCCCATTCTTCCTTTCCGTGAGTCTGACCGTGGGTCCCGTGGACTTGATGTCCGCGGAGATACCCGCAATTGTCTCATGGAAAGGAAGAACATGGAAATGACCTGCCCCCTGCCAGCCCATTTTTCTATGGATTGTTTGGGGCCCTCATCATTACTCCAAGCAGCTCATTCCAGACTCCACCCTCTACTTCTCTTCATCCAAGGTTCCAGAAAGCAGAGGGAGCCACCAGAAAGAAATGCTTGCTGCTTAGTCATCCCTCCTCCCGGAGTCACTCAGCCCTGACCCAGATTCAACCCAGGACTAGCTCTCAGCCAAACCAATTTATGTACACTAACAACTATGTACACTAGCACACTAGAGGGAGCTACACAAAACTTTATTTTAGTTCATACAATGGAGAGTGGCTTCCTTTTCGTCTTTTTATGTGTTGTGCTTCTGGACTAACGGTCAGCCAGAACTGCCTAACTGGGGAGCTCCCTCAATGGTCCCGACAGCCTAGTACTCCATCTCCAGTTCTTCCACCCGACAACTCCTCCCCGGCCTGGATGACCCTGGGTATTTCAAGGAGGCCTGTTTGGGGATTAGTCAGGGCTCCCTGAGTCACCCCAGACAGCTCCACCTCTCTTCCCCTCCACTGCTTCTAGAATCCTTCAGAAAGTAGAGGGAGGTGACAGTGGAATAATTCTCTCTGTGAGTCACAGCTGCTGCTCTGAGCCACTCCCAGCCCACACAGATCAAAACAAACAGGCCTAGATTTTAGCCAGCTAGCTTCCAGCCAGGCCTGCCTAAATTTACCTGTACTAAAAAAATCCTCACTTCTAGCACCTACCTAGGTAGAGGGTGCTACTCTAAAGTTAGACTCCATTCACACTTGTACGACTCCAAAGTTTTCCAGACTTTGGATTGCAACTTTGATGCAACTTTGGATGGGTGCAACTTGGATACGACTTTGGCGTGATCATACCTCCCAACTTTTCAACTTCAGAATGAGGGACAAATGAGCATACCCCCCAAACGAAGTTGTTGAGCAGGGGGCGGGGGGGGGGGGTCCGCGGATCAAAGTTGGTGAGCGGGGGGGGGGTCCGCGGATCAAAGTTGTTGAGCGGGGGGGATTCCGTGGATGGGAGTTGTTGAGCGGGGGGGGGGGGTTGTCGCGGGAATTACTGTGAATGGCGCGGGGGGGTGTCGCAAAATCACGGGACAATAGCACTGCTTGCGGGAACGTGGGATTTAGGGATTTACCGCGAATCGCGGGACATTCACGCAAAATCCGGGACGGTTGGGAGGTATGTGTGATAATGGGATAACTGTTGTATTGTATAACATTCAGGTACAACTTTCATGCAACTTTTAAAGTTTGACATTGAAGTCTATGTCCCTCAAGCATGACAGTTGGACCAAAGTAGTGCATGAATTACTATGAAGTTGCTGCAACTTTAAGGCCCCTTTCACACTTGTACGACTCCAAAGTCGTGCGACTTCCGCCGCGATTTTGGATCAGTACTACTTTGCCACAACTTTGGCGTTAACCAATGAAAACATACATGGTGTGAGGTAATTCCTTTTCCTGCCATAATTGTTTCCAGTTCCTGTTTGCTTCCTGGTTGTTGTGGTGTTTTGTGTTGTGACAGAAAATGTTTGCTACAGTACTCAATATATTGCCACAGCAGTTGTCATTGCTACTGCAGCAGTAGCAGTGCATGAGGAAGAAGAGGAGGAGAAGAGGAGGACAAGGACAAGGACATCTCTTTTTTTGGGCTGTTTGGAGCACATTGTTCCTGAGGGAATAACCAGGAAGTGAATGTGCGCTAGAAAAAAGTGCTTGGGAGGGGCTACTATGTTGAAAGGATTGGGTGGGACAAGGGTCAAAAAGCTGCTTGTGCTTACAAAGTCGTACTGAAATCATGTCTATATTATTCAGGTAAGAGTTGCATGCTACTTGAGGGTTTAACATTGAGGTCTATGGACATCAACTCGCATGGAAGTTGGACCAAAGGAGTGCAGGGACTACTTTGAAGTCGGCACAACTTAAAGTCGTGCCAGTATGAATGGTGTTCATTGAAAATCATGGAGAATGACTTGTCATGCGATTTTGCAGTCCAAAATCGTGGGACAAGTCGTATAAGTGTGAAAGGGGACTAAGTCGCCACTATATGAGCAGTTATCATTGGAAAACATTAGAAACGACATGTAATGCGACTTTGATGTCCAAAGATGCATGACAATTCGCACACGTGTGAATGGAGCTTTTAGCTACCATGCACAGCTACACCACTTACCGACAGCCAATTGCAGATTGACGTCGGAAAAGTGGTATCAAAATCCTGACTGGACGTCATTTGACGTCCTCACGATATTGAGCCGCTGCGCTCCCTCGGGGGTGTGCATCGCGGCGATCGTTGTTGCAGGGTGTCAGTCTGACGGAGACTCTTTACCACGTGATCAGCCGTGTCCAATCACGGCTGATCACGATGTAAACAGGAAAAGCTGGTAATCGGCTTTTCCTCACTCGCATCTGTCAGACGCGAGTAGAGGAGAGCCGATCGGCTGCTCCTCTGACAAGGGGGGTTTGTGCTGAACGATTATCAGCACAGGCCCCCTGAGGATGCCCACACTGGACCACCAGGGATGCCACTGGACCACCAGGGATGCCCATTGCAGGTATGCCACCCTAGACCACCAGGGATGAAAATTTACAAAAAATGGATGCCAATCAGTGCCCACAATGGATGCCAATCACTGATTGGCATCTATTAGTACAACATACATTAGTGCCACATATAAGTGCCCATCTATGCCGCCTATCAGTTCCCATCCATGCCGCCTATCAGTGCCCATCCATGCCGCCTATCCGTGCCCATCCATGCTGCCTATCCGTGCCCATCCGTGTCGCCTAACCGTGCCTATCCATGCCGCCAATCCGTGCCCATCCGTGCCGCATATTAGTGCCCATCATCAGTGCCCATCAATGCCATCACATCAGTGCCACCTCATCGGTGTCCATCAGTGCCGCCTTATCAGTGCCCGTCAGTGCAGTACCATCAGTGCCCATCCGTAAAGGAGAAAACATACTTATTTACAATGTTTTATAACAGAAACAAAAAAAAACATACTCTACTCCTTTAGTTATCCGACAAGCACTGACCTCGGAATCCTGAAGAAAGACAGTGGGGTCCTACGGAGCAGTCTACACTGCTGCTGCACGCTATTTTGCGACAGCAGCGCTCACACACAGGGTTTGATGTTTTATTGATAGCAGAATTTTTTTTTTCCGTTAACCCCTTTAGCGTTTTTTTTTTTTTTTAACCCTTTGCCTGTGACCATGGGCGAGCTTGGACCAATACGCACCCAGAGTCCGCTGGCTGGTAGTACATAGCGTAGGCTGGCAGAGAGCCCTTGCCACAGAAACGCACACATACATTCCGGCTGTCTGAGCCTCACTCGGTGATTAAACTGTCCTCGGACTCACAATGAGTCATTCTGCAGTGCAGAGGGAATTCTGCGTCACCGGGAGGCGGGAGGGGCTGCGAGAAGGGAACGCAGACAAAGACCACAGGGAGACACCCATCTATATGTGATTATTGCATGTCAGCTATGAGACATCCAGCAGCTGTACACAGATTGATCAAAATACAAATCCTGTCCTTTTCTATGGGGGGGGGGACACATTGCCTGGCAGCACTGGGGCACTGGCTTTACTTCTCAGCAGGGATGCTGAATAAAAGCATAGGAGCAGATTTACTAACTTCTACCTTAAAGGGGTTGTAAAGTCTCATGTTTCATTTTTTACTTTTTCCTACAGGTAAGGCTTACCTGTAGGTATAAAGAATATCTCCTAAACCTGCACGGTTTAGGAGATATTCCCCTCGCAATGCGCCGCTGATTGCAGCGGCGCATGCGCAGGGGGGATCCTCGGCTGAAGGGCCGGCCATGCCGGATTGAAATCTCCCGCGCGCATGCGCGGGAGTGACGTCATTGCCGCTCCAGCCAATCACATACCCGGAAGACACGCTCGGCTCGGCGTGGACCAGGTAAGTTCCCTACCTCGTTCTGAGGTAAGTATTTCATAATGAGCTAATATGCGGTGCATACTAGCTCATTATGGCTTTTGCCTTGCAGGGTTAAAAAAAAAATGTATATGCGGGTTTACAACCGCTTTAATGCATCCTATGTACTATGCATCCTATCCTTAACCACTGAAGCCCCAGACCATTTTGTTGCTAAAGGACCTGGCCCCTTTTTGTGATTCGGCACTGCGTCGCTTTAACTGACAATTGTGCGGTCGTGTGACGTGGCTCCCTAACAAAATTGACGTCCTTTTTTCCTAGGGTGACCAGTCCCCGGACGGAGGACACTGTCCCCAGACCAAGTCTGTCGATGGTTTTGTCCCTGGATTGGATTTGAACAGGGGCTGGGGCAATTTCAAAGACAGTGGGGTAGATTCAGGTACCTGCGATTTATGTTACGGTGGCGCAGCGTATTGTATTTACGCTACGCCGACGCAACTTACAGGAGCAAGTGCAGTATTCACAAAGCACTTGCTCCGTAAGTTGCGGCGGCGTAGCGTAAATGGGGCCGGCATAAGCCTGCCTAATTCAAATGTGGAAGGGGGGCGTGTTTTATGCTAATGTATCATGACCTGACGTGATTGACTTGTTTTACGAACGGCACATGCGCCGTTCGTGTACATATCCCAGTGTGCATTGCTCTCAAGTATGCCGCAACGACGTATTGGTTTCGACGTGAACGTAAATTACGTCCAGCCCTATTCACGAACGACTTACGCAAAAGACGCAAACAATTCAAATTTCGAAGCGGGAACGACGTCCATACTTAACATTGGCTGCGCCTCCTAATAGCAGGAGCAACGTTACGCCGAAAACGACTTACGCAAAGACGTAAAAAACTACCGCCGGGCGCACGTACGTTTGTGAATCGGCGTAACTAGGTAATTTGCATAAAATGAGAAGGGGGAAAAAAAAAAGGGGGTAACCAAAAGGACCCCGGGGCTTTTGAACGGTGCAAATAGATAATCAGACAAAATTTGATTATAAAATTAGAAAATATAATTTATTACACAAATAATTAATATGCCATAAATACGATAAATTTGAAATACATCTCGATTAAATACGTGATATCAAGACGAAGCATTGTTTAAGTCAGCTCTACATGTTTCACTCCGACGAGTTTCTTCAGGAGCTTTCAGACATACAATGCTAAATATCAAAAGAAAAAACAACAAGACATATAATTAAATGACTGTTGAAAACAATCATTTATATATCAATACATTTTGGTAAATAATGTCAAAAAAGGGGAAAAGAAAAATATTGATCATGAATACATCAGTTATTGTAGATAATGCATGCTCAAGGATCTCAACTACATATAAACAGGGGCCACAAGTAAAAACAATAATATTTACTTACCAAAAAGGTAAAACAGCAAAAGACAGCAGACCATACAGGAAGGAACCAGAGTCCTCAGGGAAAACAGAATAGTTCAGGAGAACCACAGCAGGATTTTAAGCCATTAATAGAATTAATCTGAAAAATCAGGAAAGCACATGTGGAAACACATATGCAAACTACTCTCAGTTGTATTATGCAACAGTGGGTAAAGAGAATATACACTCCAAAAACTTGTTATAATGAACAATATATGTAATATATATACCTGTCAATAGTAAGCAAAAATGCCTATTGTCAGTAGAAACAGTCTAATGTTTGCCATAGATATGGATTGAAAGAGGATGAAGGGGAAGGAAGACACTCTCACAGCCCCTCAAATAACCTGATCAAAAAGCGGCATCCGCTCTGTTAAGAAAAAAGGGGAGAAATAAAAAAGTATATTATAAGTAAATAGGGATAGTTCAGTGCCAAAAAATGCACAGAACAAACAAATCCCTAAAAAAAAAAATTATATTTTCTAATTTTATAATCAAATTTTGTCTGATTATCTATTTGCACCGTTCAAAAGCCCCGGGGTCCTTTTGGTTACCCCCTTTTTTTTTTTCCCCCTTCTCATTTTTTCTTATCATTGGGGTGAGGTGCCTGTGACTACTGATACTTGTCCACAAAACGTATTCTAGGTAATTTGCATAATCTACGCTGAAAACGACGGGAGCGCCACCTAGCGGCCAGCGTGAGAATGCACCCTAAGATACGACGGCGTAAGAGACTTATGCCAGTCGGATCTTAGGCTAATGTCGGCGTATCTTGCTTTCTGAATACAGAAAGAAGATACGCCGGCGCAGATTTGAATTTACTGGTCTCCGGATTTCATTTTAAAAATCTGGTCACCTTATTTTTTCCCCACAAATAGAACTTTCTTTTGGTGGCTTTTGATCACCTCTGCGTTTTTATTTTTTTTGCGCTATAAACAAAAATAGAGCGACAATTTTGAAAAAAAAAATGCAATATTATTTACTTTTTGCTATAATAAATATCCCCCAAAAATATATAAAAATCATTTTTTTTCCCTCATCTTAAGCCGATCTGTATTCTTCTACATATTTCTGGTAAAAAAATCGCAATAAATGTTTATTGATTGGTTTGCGCAAAAGTTATGGCGTCTACAAAATAGGGGATAGATTTATGGCATTTTTATCATTTTTACTAGTAATGGCGGTGATCAGCGATTTTTATCATGACTGCGACATTACGGCGGACACATCGGACACTTTTGACACATTTTTGGGACCATTGTAATTTTTACAGCAATCAGCGCTATAAAAATGCACTGCTTACTGTGAAAATGACACTGGCAGTGAAGAGGTTAACCTGTAGGGGGCGCTGAAGGGGTTAAGTGTGTCCTAAGGGAGTGATTCTTACTGTGTGGGGGGCGTGGCTTGGCGTGTGATGTCACTGATCGTCGTTCCCTATGACAGGGAACAGACAATCAATGACAGTCTGACTAGGAAGCACGGGGAGAGGTTTGTTTACATTTACCTCTCCCCGTTCTACCTCTCTGTGACCCGATCGCAGGACACTGGTGGCGATCGGGTCCGCTGTTCCTGTGGGGACGGTCACGGAGAAGAGGGGATCTTAAAGGGGACGTACATGTACGCCTTTTTGCCCAGCTGTGTCATTTTGTCAACGTATATCGTCGTGCGGCGGTCCTCAAGCAGTTAATTGGTTGCCGACCAGCTGCCGTCGTTTTACGGGCGGTTTCACAGTGCCACGCTAAAATCCGGTCACAGCATGGGTGCAGCACAGTGTACGCGTGCTTTTTGTGCGGGTTACCCATGGTTTCCCATAGACTTTTATTAGAGCTTAAGTTTTTATTGCGATTTCTGAAAGTGCACTAAAGATACAGCATGCAGGAATTTTGGTGCCCTTTCAGAAAAAAAAAGTTGTAAAACCCGCATAAATCTAATAAATGCCCTATACACACGATCGTAATTTCCGATGGGGGTAAAACCCGATGGAATTTTCCATCGGAATTCCGTTCAAGGTGTCTTGCATACACACTGTCAGACCAAATTCTGACCGTCCAAAACGCGGTGACGTAAAACACTACGACAAACCGAGAAAATTAAGTTCAATGCTTTCAAGCGTGCGTCGACTTGATTCTGAGCATGCGTGTTTTTTTCTCCGTCGGAGTTCCACACAGACCATCGGAAAAAAAATAAAACATGTTCTATTTCTCATCCTCGGACGAGAGGGCGCCCGTGATAGGCGGAACACAGAACAGAGGCGCTGCTGGGAAAATGTGTGTTCCGCCTATCACAGGACAGTCTGAGGAGAAGCAGCAGGCGGAGACTGTCACCGGCCTGGAAGCCAGAAGCTGCAAAACGTGAGTGATGGCACAGTGGGGGGGCAAGTGATGGCACAGTGGGGGCAATTGATGGCACAGTGGGGGCAAGTGATGGCATTGTGGGGGCAAGTGATGGCACAGTGGGGGAAAGTGATGGCACTGTGGGGGCAAGTGATGGCACAGTGGAGGCATGTAATGTAATGGCACAGTGAGATTTGAAAAAAGCCTGTTTCTGTCAGCTGTTGTTTCTGTCAGCAGTTGTTCCGGCTACCCCTCAGCTTCCAGAAAGACTAGAAGGAAGGGGGTAGTCTTATATGGCGAGTATATCCCAAAACCAAAATTTTTCCTGGAAAATTAGGGGGTCGTCTTATACGCCCAGTCGTCGTATACGCCGGCAAATATGGTAATTGTTTACTTTTAGCAATTTACAAAATGCAAAGTGAGGGAACAGAAGAAAAATCGAAAATCCAATCAATATTTAGTGTGACTACCCTTTGGCTTCAATTAGTTTGCACACTTTGCACACTTTGTACACTTGCAAAAAGTCAGGGATTTTGTAGGATTAGAGTCAGGTGTATGATCAACCAATTATATCAATCAGGGGCTAATGATCATCAATTTCAAATGTAGGTGGAAACACAGTCATTAACTGAAACAGATGTGTGGAAGGCTTAAAACTGGGTGAGGAACAGCCAAACTCTGCTACTAAGGTGAGGTTGTGGAAGTCAATTTCATGTCTTAGGTCATACACCATGGCAAGACTGAGCACAGCAACAAGACACGGTGGTTATACTTCATCAGCAAGGTCTCTCCTAGACGAAGATTTCAAAGCAGACTGGGGTTGCAGGATGTGCTGTTCAAGCTCTTTTGAAGAAGCACAAAGAAACAGGCAATGTTGAGGACCGTAGATGCAGTGGTCCGTTAAGGAAACTTAATGCAGTAGATGAAAGACACATCATGCTTACTTCCCTTCCACATCAGAAGATATCCAGCAGTGCCATCAGCAAAGAACTGGCGTAAATAAGTGGGACCAGGTACCTCCATTTACTGTCTTGAGAGGTCTGGCCAGAAGTGGTCTTCATGGAATAATTGCGGCCAAAAAGCTTCCAACATAGAAACAAGGCTAAGGGATTCAACTATGTATGAACACATAGGAACTGGGGTGCAGAAAAATGGCAGCAGGTGCTCTGGACTGCTGAGTCAAAATGTGAAATAGTTGGCTGTAGCAGGAGGCAGTTTGTTTGCTGAAGGGCTGAAGAGCAGTACAATAATGGGTGTCTGCAGGCAACTGTGAAGCATGGTGGAGGTTTCTTGCAAGATTGGGGCTGCATTTCTGTAAATGGAGTTGGAGATTTGGTCCGGAACAATGGTGTCCTCAATGCTGAGAAATACAGGCAGATACTTATCCATCATGCCATACCATTAGGGAGGAGTGTGATTGGCCCAAAATGTATTCTGCAGCAGGACAACAACCCCAAACATACAGCCAATATCATTAAGAACTATCTTTAGTGTAAAGAATAACAAGGAATCCTGGAAGTGTTTTGGCCCCCACAGAGCCCTGATCTCAACATCATAGAGTCTGTCAGGGAATACATAAAGAGACAGAAGGTTTTGAGGCAGCTGACATCCACAGAAGATCTGTGGTTAGTTCTCCAAGATGTTTGGAACAACCTACCTGCCAAGTTCCTTCAAAAACTGTGTCAAATGTCCCTAGAAGAATTGATGCCGTTTTAAAGGCAAAGGGTGGTCACACCAAATATTGATTTGATTTGGATTTCTCTTCTGTTCATTTACTTACTTCCCATAGACCTCAAATGTAATGCAGACCCACTTTCCACTGCCCAGTGAATTCCCAGTGTAGTGCTACTCCGGTAGAAGCCACTATATAGGTTGGGTCCTTTGTTCTGTGCTTCAACCTTTTTAAAAACCTCAGCCCCTCTGACACACCAGGTTGAGTGTACAAACATACAATATCACAGGAAATCACTGAAGGTAATACTTGGTACCCAATAGTAGTGCTAAATTAAACAAAACAGGCACCAAACCAGTTAGTAAAGGCAAACCTAATATATTGTCAACCAATATGATTGGTAACTAGGCAAGCATAAAATGGTTTAACAATGGTAACAACACAATTTAGCATGCAAAGTGAACAGTAGGGACTAGGCATAAGATGACATTTGGTGCTCAGATCAGCATAAACAGTAGCAAAGCCACCTCAAGTCCAGCAGTGAGCAGTAGTAAACTGTGGAACTATACTGCCAGAGTGCATTTATGGCAGCAATGCTAGTCCTGGACCAACTGGGTATGCACTGTCCTAAAGAAAAGGAGGATGATAGTGGAGGAAGCAGGGGAACAATTAAGCTTGCAGAATAATTATTATGTGGAACATTGGAGATGTTTTTGCTGCCGGTTATTGTTGGGGCCCTTTGAGAGCGTTGGTGCACTTAACATCAGTCCCAGTTAACCTGCATGCAGTATAGATACAGTAGAGGTATGGTATAGTCTCGGCACAGGTGCAAGGTAGTTGTAGTTTAAAAAAAAAAAATTATATATAATTTTGCACATTTGTATTGGGAGTGTGTACCTTGCTGCCTGCTTTACATGTTGTATATTTTAGTTTCTCGCAAGATCTTATTTGAATAAGGTAGTTGTAGTTTATCTGTGGTAAAGGTTCGGTATAATGCTGTAATTTCAGGAGCATCTAGCGATCCTGCTTCATCACAGTTGCTGGCCTCATTCTAGGTTTTGGCTGTGATACATTCTCTCTGTCTGTCCACCTGCAAGGTGATTAATGTGGCACGTCTCTAAGTGGAGATCAAACCTGATTAAAGCCAGCCAAGCCTGCAGTCTCTTTCTTGTGATAGCTTATGTAATATGTGCTCCAAGCTCTATGCCTGTCGTGCTCTGGTGTTTGTATTTCCTCGCGACAACCTCGGATCAGATATCGAATCTTCTCTGAGCTCTTTTTAATATTATTATTATTATTATAATAAGGTTGGTAGAGGTTCAGTCTAGGTTTGGAATACGTGTGGTATAGAGTGCAGTAAGGGTGTGGTATGAATTGGGTACACTTGGTGTTTTGCTCTGTGTGGTTCAATCCTTGCTAGCAGTATCAGAAATGTATGAATCGCCCTTCCACCAGTCCCCGGGATGCTGCAGGGACCTCTTGCTGTAGGAGGGGGGCTCCCTTGGTCGCTTACTGAAAGCGGTGGGAAGCAGGGGATGAGCTCCAGTCTCCCTGCAGCAGCAGTGCAGGTGCTGTGATGTGGGTGGTGCTGAGCTGCCCCTGGATGTCTTGGGCCCAGATGTCCACTGGTATGGTCTCCCGCTGGCAGGCAAATGTCCAGACAGAGGTGCTTTCTCTCTCACTCCTTCCCAGGCAGTTTAATAAAAATCTGCTCTTCACTCCTCCTACTGCATTGGGATCTATAGTGTAAAGAGTTTATTTGTCTCATTATAGGACTGCTGTCTTAAACTACAACTCCCAGGATTCTCAGCGCTCTGTATAGAAGTCTATGGGCTTCTCTCTTTTCTCTTCCCCTGCTGGCCGGAGGAGAATGGTGCAACAGTATCTTTGTAGAGGGAAAGCAGAATAAAAGGCAATGGCCCAGATTCACAAAGCACTTGCGTCAACGTATCTCAAGATACGCCGCGTAAGTGCAAATGTGCGCCGTCGTATCTGTGCGCCGGACCCACAAACTAAGATACGCCTAAAACTAGGCTTCATCCCGCCAACGTAACTTGCCTACGCCGGCGTAGGGTGGGCGCACATTTAGGCTGGACGCATGTGGCGCTCCCATTGATTTTCTATTCAAATATGCAAATGAGGGAAATACGGCGATTCACAAACGTACGTGCGCCCGACGCAGGCTACGCGATGTGCGCGTAAGTTGTACGTCCGGCGTAAAGTTAAGCCCCATAAAGGAGGTGTAACCCAGCAGCAGACATGCAAAGGTCTGCACCAGGGAACACAAGCTGGCGTATTTTAAGGAGTTTATGTTGGATGTGTGTATGGCTGGGCGAAGGTTACGTTCACGCCGTAGGCAGTGATCCGGTGTATTTTAGGCAGTTGTTCCGATGTGGTTATGAGCATGCACAGAGGGATGCGTCCTCGTCTCGGCGCATGCGCATTTGGTGATATGTATCTGTCTGGCGCTCGGCCCATCATTTGTTTGGGGTCACGCCTCATTTGCATGGCTCACGCCCACTTCCACCTACGCCGAATCACGCCTTCGAAACCAAGCGCAGTTTTGTCAGCATTGGCTTTGTGAATTCCATGCTTGCCTCTCTGCGCTGCGTCGGCGTAGCGTATATTATTTGCGCTACAGCGGTGTAATGTGCGCCCGCTCTCTGTGAATCTGGGCCAATGTCTCCTTCTGCATATTGCTGTAGCCCAAAACCTGGCTACACTAGGTAGAAGAGCCATAAGAGAATCTACTGTATATAAGGTTTTTGTAAGAAAACCTACACTTCAAGCCCCACTTGTGAATTACAGGCTATTTTTCAATTCCCAGCAGGTAAAGATGAGCTGTTGTTGCCGCTGGTTTCTCAGACAACTGACCCGTGTAATGGCCACCACTGACCTTCCAGCTGAGAGTTTGGAAGCATTTATTAATCATTCTGTCTGTTTTAAAGTCAAAGAGCATCTTAACCACTTAAGGACCGGACCATTATGCAGCTTGAAGACCGGGCCACTTTTTGCGATTCGGCACTGCGTCGCTTTAACTGACAATCAAAATTGGCGTCCTTATTTTTCCTACAAATAAAGCTTTCTTTTGGTGGCATTTGATCACCTCTGCGGTTTTTATTTTTTGCGCTATAAACAAAAATAGAGCAACAATTTTGAAAAAAATGCATTTTTTTTCTTTTTGCGATAATAAAAGAGCGGAGAGAGGGGGTTGCTGACAGAGGGGGGCCGACAGAGGAGCGGGTTGCTGACAGAGGAGGGGGCTGACGGGGGGGTTGCTGACAGAGAGGGGTTGACAGAGGAGGGCGTTGCTGACAGAGAAGGGGGTTGCTGACAGAGAGGGGGCTGACAGGGGGGTTGCTGACAGAGAGGGGGCTGATAGAGAGGGGTTGCTAACAGAGCTCAGTCTCTAGCATCAGGAGTCAGCACACACAAAACCTTCCTGCTCTCCCAGCTCTGCATATACCACAGAGAAGGGGCAAGTTATCCACGGCCCCTCAAGCCTGAAGTGTGCATCAACACCAGGAGCCTGACCTGCCACTGTGAGCTATAGACAATTCTCTTCTGTGGGGGGAAGAGAGCTCTGTGGGGGAATGGGTATGCATACTGCCATAGCACACGCCTTGAATCTGCACCCTGTACATAGCACACGCCTGGAATCTGCACCCTGTACATAGCACACGCCGGGATTCTGCACCCTGTACATATCACACGCCTGGAATCTGCACCCTGTACATAGCACAAGCCGGGATTCTGCACCATGTACATAGCACACGCCTGGAATCTGCACCCTGTACATAGCACACGCCGGGATTCTGCACCCTGTACATATCACACGCCTGGAATCTGCACCCTGTACATAGCACAAGCCGGGATTCTGCACCATGTACATAGCACACGCCTGGAATCTGCACCCTGTACATAGCACACGCCGGGATTCTGCACCCTGTACATAGCACACGCCTGGAATCTGCACCCTGTACATAGCACACGCCGGGATTCTGCACCTTGTACATAGCACACTCCTGGAATCTTCACCCTGTACATAGCACACGCCTGGAATCTGCACCCTGTACATAGCACACGCCTGAAATCTGCACCCTGTACATAGCACACGCCTGGAATCTGCACCCTGTACATAGCACACGCCTGGAATCTGCACCCTGTACATAGCACAAGCCTGGAATCTGCACCCTGTACATAGCACACGCCTGGAATCTGCACCCTGTACATAGCACATTCCTGGAAAAATTTCTGCCGTTTCCCCTTTAAATATAAATACTTGCAAGTTGCGACTAAGCCCCTTCCCTTGATGACATTGTCAAAAGGGGGCAGGGCATGGGTGCTGATGAGAGGCAGGGCATTGGGGCTGATCAGAGGTCTGAAGGTACAGAAATTGTGGTGTTTCGGTCTGCTTGCTTATCAGTCCAACAAATGGCCAGAATGGAGTAACAAAATGCACCCCCCCCCCAATTCAATGGATTTCAGCGCAAAGTTTGCAAACTTCAAGCAAGATTTTTGAAACTTTATGAACTGAAACCAGATAGATTCGCTCAAACTTTGTAATGAGGTATCGGTGGCCTCTCCTACTTACTGCTGGACCACCGATACCCCATGCAAATGGAAATACAAGCAAATGCAAGCGACCCACGGGCTGAAACGTTCTACATAGAAAACAGAACGATCGACCCCTGGGTGTACAGAAATGTTCCAGCAAGCTCTGTAGAATGGAAAGATTGGCTACACGCCCTTTTTTAAAACCTCTAGGCAATCTGATCATCGCTCCATCAGCACAAGCTGTGCTCAGATCCTTCGCTGGTATCGGGCTGATCATGGGCACCCATGGTGTGTACACACTGAGCATGTACATATGTGTTTATGGCTGTGGAAGCGGAGTATACCCACAAACAGAGCGGCTCAGACGCTGTCACACACGCTCTCCCAGAGCCGCAGAAGTGAGTCACCAACGACTCCCACACACCTCAGAGATTCACTTTGGTGGGTTAATGTAATATTAGCGCTGGAAACGTGTCTGGAATCAGCAGCAGGGGAAAGTGACAATGAGACGGAGCGCGGCGGAATTCTGATTGTATCAGCGGAGAGTTCTTTGTACTCCGTAGGGGGAAGCGCAGTACTGCATAAAACCATTCTCCCTGCAATCGCTGTCACCTCCAGCAGAGAGCTGATACATGTCTCCTTTTCCAGCCGCCTCCAATTCCTAGGGACAGGCTTTCAAGATTTTCCTCTAGAAGCTTTCGTGTCATTAACTGTTTTTTTTTTTTGTTAAATGGGAATTTTTGGACTATGTTTCCTATGCTACTGGGTCTATTTATCAAAAAAAAGTTTCACCCAAAATTTGCGCATTTTTTAACCACTTCCATACCAGGAACTTTCCTGCCCAAGCCAATTTTCATCTTTCAGCACTGTCGCAATTTGAATGACAATTGCGCGGTCATGCTACACTGTACCCAAATTACATTTTTATCATTTTGTTCCCACAAATAGAGCTTTCTTTTGGTGGTATTTGATCACCTCTGCGATTTTTATTTTTTGCGCAACAACTAAAAAAAGACCGACATTTTTGAATTTTTTTTATTTTTTTTATCTTTTTTGTAAATAAGTACGTTTTCTTCTTCAATTATGGGCACTGATATGGCGACACTGATGGGCACTGATAGGTGGCGCTGGTATGCTGCACTGATGGGCATTCATAGGCGACACTGATGAGCACTCATAGGCGGCACTGATGGGCACTCATAGGCGGCACTGATGGGCACTCATAGGTGGCATTGGGCACTCTTTGGCGGCACTGGTGGGCACTCATGGGTGGCACTTATGGGTGGCACTGATGAGTACTTATGGGTGGCACAGATGGGCAATTGGTGGGACCTAATCGGTAAAATCAAACAAGGGCTGCTTGGGGCCTAGTTGATTGACCATAGATCAAAAAGAGGGAAAGGTTGGGATTTTCAAGGCACTGATATGAGACAATGTATTAAAAAAGTCTCATATCAGTGCCTTGAAAATCCCAACCTTTCCCTCTTTTTGATCTATGGTCAATCAACTAGGCCCCAAGCAGCCCTTGTTTGATTTTACCGATTAGGTCCCACCAATTACAAATAATAGGGATGCTGGCACATTTTATAGATATTGTTATCAAACTTAATAGAGGCAATACTCGCAATTTTCAATGGCACAGATGGGCACTGATAGGTGGGCACTGGGCATAGATGGGCACTAAGAGGTGGCACTGATGAACACTGAGGGGTGGCACTGATGGCATTGCTGGGCATCATTTCAGTGCCCATGTTGCCAGTCAGTGCCCATTTGTGGGCACTGATTGGCATCAATTGTGTTAATTTTTTTTTTTTTTTATTGGTATTTTTTTTTTTTTGCTCCATTGAGCACCAGGGGGGCTTTCCCTGGTGGTCCAGTGTTTGCATCCGAGGGGGGCTGCGCTGATAAACAATCAGCGCAAACCCCCCCTGTCAGGAGAGCCGTCGATCGGCTCTCCTCTACTCGCGTCTGTCAGATGCGAGTGAGGAAGAGCCATCAACGGCTCTTCCTGTTTACATCGTGATCAGCCGTGGTTGGACGCGGCTGATCACGTGGTAAAGAGCCTCCGCCGGAGGCTCTTTACCGAGATCGGAGATGTAGGGTGTCAGGCTGACACCCCGCATCGCCACGGGCGCGTGCCGGCATGAAATCCTGCAGGACGTCAACAGTCAGGATTTCACAACCACTTCCCGGACGTCAATTGACTATTGACCGGGCTGGAAGTGGTTAAATCAAATCTTATGGAAAAATGTGTTAAAGTATGAAACGTGATAAAAAGAACCCCGTATATGTCGGCAAGATCTTCTTAATACATATTGCTGTATCAGTGTGCTATCGTTTTATCCACTTGCCAAACCGTCCCCCTACAGGGCACTGCACAGAATCATGCACGTACACTATATTGTCAAAAGTATTGGGACACCTGCCTTTACACACACATGAACTTTAATGGCATCCCAGTCTTAAGCCTCGTACACACAATTGGATTTTCCACGGACAAAGCCTCGGACTTTTGTCCAAGGGGCGTTGGCCGTGAACTTTTCTTGCATACAAATAGCAGAGAATTGTTGGCCAATAAACACAAAACAACATGGTTTTTCAGCTCTTTAGTGCCACCCTTTGGGCAACTTCGCCTAATGTTAGGTGGCATTGGTGGGCACTGATAGGCAACACTGATGGGCACTGAAAAGCGCCACTGGTGGGCACTGATAGGCAGGACGGGTGGGTGGCACTGATGGGCATTGATGGGTGTCACTGATGCGCAACATTGATGGGCAGCAGTGATAGCCAGCACTGACTGGCATAACTAATGTGTACTGATTGGTGGCACTTGTGGACACTGATTGTTGGCACTATTGGGCACTGATTTCTGGCACTGGTGGGCAGTGATCGCTGACACTAGTGGGCACTGATCACTGGCACTGATTGCTGGCACTGGTGGCGATTGTTGTAATCTAGGCACTGATGATCTGTGCCATGATTACACGTGTACATGTCTCCTGTGAGGAGAACCCGCTGATCGGCTCTCCTCGCCACACACTCTGACAATGTGAGGCGAGGAGCGTCAATTACCGGCATCTCCGTGTTTACATGTGACCAGCTGTGATTGGACACAGCCGATCACATGGTTAAAGAGCCGCAGCTCCATAAAGACATGATTTGATGACTCTGGTGTTGAGGAACTGGAGTGGCTTACACAGAGATTTGACCTCAGCCCTACTGAACACCTTTTGGGTGAATCAGGAGGCAAATTGCCAGCCAGGTCTACTCCAACATTAGTACCTGACCCCACAAATGCTCTTTTGGCTGAATGAGGACAAATTCCCACAGCCACACTCAGGGCCGCCATTAGGGGGGTACAGGCAGTATACCTGTAAGGGGCCCGGAGGTCCCCAGGGCCCTGGATGGCAACCCCCCTAATACCGCATCCTTTGGGGTGAGTCGTTTACTGACAAAAATGACTGGAGAGGATGATCCAGAGGTGTTTTTGACCACATTTGAAAGGACTGCTGAAAGGGAAAAATGGCCCAAGGAGCAGTGGGCTGGACTGGTGGCCCCTCTGTTAACTGGGGAATCGCAGAAGGCTTATTATGACTTAGAGCCTGACCAAGCAAAAGACTATGTGGTGCTAAAAACTGAAATATTGGCGCGGCTGGGTGTCACCCTGGCTGTCCGGGCTCAGCGTGTGCATAACTGGACTTTCCGGCTTGGAAAACCCCCAGATCTCAAATGTATGATCTCATTCACCTAAGCAGAAAGTGGCTACAGCCAGAGACTTTGTCCGCACCAAAGATTGTGGAACGTGTTGTGATGGATCGCTTCCTGAGAGCTCTTCCTACTCCCATCCAAAAGTGGGTAAGCCATGGAGACCCAGAAACGGCCGATAAGCTTGTTGATCTTGTTGAGAGGTACTTGGCTACAGAGAACCTGACTGCCTCTTCCAGAGAATCACAGACTTTCCACCCTAAGACCAGACCATCCCCAGTGGCGGGTAAGATGATTCCAAGGGGTGAGGGTGGAGAAAGAGAGAGGGTGGGGGTTCTCCCTAGTATCTAGAGAGAACAGCCCGGGAAGTCAAGGCCTCAAGAGGCAGCAAAAAGGATTGTTTACTACCGCTGCCGGCAAGAGGGACACATTGCAGAAAATTGTCCGGTTGTGGATGAACCCATGCAATGCGACTTTCTAAGGGACAGACTTCAGTCGCTGTTTGCGACAGTCGCATGCACTGCTATTCGGGGAACTGAGAAACATTTATGCAAGATGTGTATTAATGGTAAAAATGTTGTTGTGTTGCTGGATTCAGGTAGCCTGGTGGCACTGATAAAGGCTGAATTAGTTACTACAGGGGTCTCTGGGAATAACAAGGTAGCTGTTATTTGTGTGCATGGGGACACCCGAGAGTATTCTGTGACTACAGTGTGTTTTGAGGCCTCCAAAGGTACCCTCTCTCATTCGGTAGGGTTAGTGTCTCACTTACCACATGATGCCATTGTGGGAAGGGATTTTCCAAAGTTCTGGGAACTATGGGATTATCCTGAGCCCCCCACTGGTGCCTCTACATACCAGGAATCTGATAACCAGAATTCCTCTGAGAGTGGTGAGGACTCTCCAGAATTCCCCTTGTCGGTATTGGCAGGGGAGACTCAAGAAACTGGGGAGGAGCCAACATCCTCAGACGAAAACATGCCGTCTGTAGAGTTTTCTGATCTCGAGGTTCACAGGGAAAACCTTGCCACCGAACAGTTAAAAGACCTCACCCTAATAAAGGCACGGGAAAACGTAGTGAAAATAGATGGCGAGTTAGTGAACCCAGGTACGACCTGCACTTACCCGTACTTCATCATGGAAAGGGACCTACTCTATCGGGTGGCTCAAAGGGCAGAAGAAACCATTGAGCAACTTGTGGTGCCCAAACCTTACAGGAAGTTGGTGTTAGAGTTGGCCCATGGGCACATTCTTGGAGGTCATCCGGGGACAGAGAAAACCAGAGAGAGAGTGTTGCAGAGATTTTATTGGCCTGGGGTCATGAAGGAATGACATCATTGAGGTTCCCTTTGAGAGGATCGCCATGGATTTGGTAGGTCCAATAGTGAAGTCCACTAGGGGGCATCAGTACATTTTGGTTATATTGGACTATGCCACCCGTTATCCGGAGGCGATTCCTCTCCGAAATACCTCGGCCAAAACCATAGCCAAAGAGCTATCTCTAGTTTTTAGCCGCGTGGGTATTTGTAAGGAACTGCTTACGGACCAAGGTACACCCTTTATGTCCCGGATTATGAAAGAACTGTGCAAGTTGTTCAAAGTGACACAATTGCGTACATCTGTGTATCACCCCCAAACAGATGGGTTGGTTAAAATATTCAACAAAACCCTTAAACAAATGTTAAAGAGGGTGGTGGATAAAGATGGAAAGGATTGGGACTGTCTTATGCCCTATTTGATGTTTGCCATTAGGGAGGTACCCCAATCCTCTACGGTTTTCTCACCCTTCGAGTTGCTCTATGGGAGACACCCAGTAGGGCTGTTGGATATCGCCAGGGAAACTTGGGAAAGTGAGAGTTCTCCCCATAGGAGTGTGATTGAGCATGTCGCCCTGATGCAAGATAGAATTGCACAGGTAATGCCAATTGTAAGGGAACATTTGGCCCAAGCACAGTTGGCACAACAGAGAGTGTATAACCGTGGGGCCAAGACCCGTACCTTCTCCCCGGGGGATAGGGTATTGGTACTTATCCCTACAGTTAAAAGCAAGTTCCTTGCCAAATGGCAAGGCCCCTACGGGATATTGGAAAAAGTGAGCGAAGTTAATTACAAGGTCAGACAACCAGGAAGGCGAAAGCCCGAACAGATCTATCACATCAATCTGTTGAAAGCCTGGAGGGATAGGGAATCCCTAGTCGCAGAAACTTTGTCACCAGCTCAGTCTGATTGCGTGATTCCTGAGGTTGGAATAGCAGTCACCTTGTCAAAACCCCAACAACAGGAGGTTAAGGAGTTTGTGCTTCGCAACAAAGAGATTTTCTCTGAGCTGCCGGGACAAACGTCTGGGGTAGAGCATGATATTATTACTCCGCCCGGTGAAAGGGTGAAGCTAAAACCCTATCGCATCCCAGAGGCCCGACGGGAGGCAATACGGGAGGAAGTGCAGAAGATGCTTAAGTTGGGAGTGATAGAGGAATCCCAAATTGATTGGTCCAGTCCTATAGTCTTAGTGCCTAAACCGGATGGGAGTTGGCGTTTTTGTAACGATTTTCGACAACTGAACAAAGTTAGAAAATTTGACACCTACCCTATGCCACGTATGAACAGCCCGGTACATGACAACTCTCGGTCTCACAAAAGGGTATTGGCAAATTCCCCTGGCTAAATCGGCCAAGGAGAAAACCATGTTTGTAACCCCAGACGGGGCATTCCAGTATAAAAGAATGCCGTTTGGGTTACAGAATGCCCCGGCAACCTTTCAGCGGAAAATGGACCAGATTCTGAGGCCTCATCACAAGTATGCTGCAGCTTACCTGGATGATGTAGTTATCCATAGCCCAGATTGATCCTCACATCTGCCAAAAGTGCAAGCAGTCCTAGACTCTATCCGGGAAGCTGGGTTTTACGGCCAACCCAAAGAAGTGTACCATTGGACAGGAAGAGGCCAAATATCTTGGGTACACCATTGGGAGGGGAGTGATAAAACCCCAAGTCAATAAAGTCGAGGCCATACAGAATTGGCCACGTCCTAACAGCAAGAAGCAGGTACAAGCCTTTTTGGGAATCGCTGGTTATTATCCGCGATTTATTCCCCACTTTGCCTCTCAGGCTGTGCCATTAACCAACCTGACCAAGGGGAAAGACTCGGTCATGGTTAAGTGGACCCCAGACGCGAAGCAGCCTTCCAGGCCTTAAAAAAAAGCCTTATGTAGCCAGCCGGTCTTGTACTCACCAGATTTCTCCAGGGACTTTGTGGTACAAACGGATGCATCAGACGTGGGGTTTGGAGCAGTATTGTCCCAGGTCTGGAATGTGGAAGAACATCCGATCATTTATCTCAGTAGGTAATTAAAGTCCCATGAGGTAAATTATGCCACCATTGAGAAGGAGTGTTTAGCGGTGAAATGGGCTCTAGATTCCCTTAGATACTACCTGTTGGGTCGGCACTTTGACCTAGTTACGGACCATGCTCCCTTAAAGTGGATGGCCCAAAACAAGTAAACAAACATAAGAGTAAACAGATGGTTTCTGGCTTTACAAGAATTTAACTTTACTGTAAAACATCGCCCTGGCATCCAAATGGGGAATGTTGTCTACTTCTGCCTGCTGTCGAAGAGTGTCTCTACAAGATACAGGGATCTTCAAAGTACGTCCCTCCAGCTGTTCCGGAACTGCACATCCCATGAGATATTGTAAAACTCTGACATTTACAGACATGAATAGGTATTATAGGAATTGGAGTTCCTGAACAACTGGAGGGCCATAGTTTGGAGACTCCTGAGTGAGGAGATTCTGTAGTACCTAGTTATGAATCTTTATGGCACTGTAGAAAATCACTACAGGGTCTATTGCCATTTGTGCCTGCAGAAGGGTCTTTGCCTCCTGGGTTCCTGCCAGGAGATAAAGTAATTTGCCTCCTGACCTCCTGTCAGAATACAAGGTCTTTTGCCTTTGTCTCTAGGGCTCCTGCCAGGAGAGTGGGTTTTTTGCTTTGTGGGATCCTGCCAGGAGAAGAGGTCTTTTGCCCTTGCCTCCTGAGCTCCTGTCAGGAGAGGTCTTATGCCTTTGGTTACTAGACTCCTGCAAGGAAAGGTCTTTTGCTTTGCCTCCTGGGCTTCTGCCAGGAGAGGTCTTCTGCCCGTGCCTCCTGGGCTCTTGCCAGGAGAGGAGATCTTTGTCTCCTGGACTGCTGCCCAGAGAGGAGGCAGTGTTGGTGGTCTGTGCCTTCCAGGCCTGCTGCCTGTGGATGGTCCTTACTGGAACATTGTATATAGGAAGTATGTCCCTGAAGGTTTGCAAAAGTCAAGTGGGCATCAAATATCTGCCATCCCTATCCAAGTTATTAACCCTCAATAAATAACAAAAACAAAGTCATCGACTGTTCTCTGTCTCTGGAGTTCTAGTGACAATTCAGTGTGCCTGCCTGTGCAGGGTGGGGGATCCCAGTTTAACTGCGGCTCTTTTAGGGGTGCGCTACACTGCTTTTTACAGAAGGTCTTTGTCCTCCCTGAAGCTGCTACACCAATACAGATTGCCGGCCTTAGCTAAAAAGTCCATAGCCTATATTGACTGTTGGTAGTGGAGAGCTCTGCAATACATTTGTGTCCCTTTTGTTGATATCCTGTACCCTATACATTTCTCCTGAGTTTTCCTAATACTTTCTCTAAGTGTTCTACACTGAATGACCCCAATTTTTCCATCCTACAAAGAGTTGGGCATTCTGCCCTGAGGTTAGCAATGCTAGCCAACTGAGCTGCCTTGGGGGGGGGGGTCTTCCCCATCTGGTCAGTGGAAAATGGTACTAACTGCTACATAAATATGACACATTTTATTGAGACCAGAATTTCCCAATTGAAGTGATTTTGTCACTTAAAAAAATATATATATAGAAAAACAGCTCTGCCTGCAAAAGAAGAATGACAATTTTTGCCTCTCTGGCAAGTTCTCATTTTGCTCTTTTAAAAAGCTACAGCCTCTGAAATCTTCAGCAGGAAGTGTCAGATGGAGGTGCCCCCCACCACCCAATGTCGATCCTTCAGCAGCCTCTACATTAAGGTGACCAGATTATTAAAATTAATTATTATTACATTTTTATTAGTATTGGTGGCAATCAGCGACTCTCTGCCCGTCGCCGCGCAGCCTATAAGTCTTACTCTCCGGACCCTGGCTACTACTGGGTGGGGGGCGGAGGAAGATCACTCCGCCAGGGAAGCCAAGAAGATAAGCAGGCAGGCGGCTGGCCGGGACTTGAGCTAAGGCAGAAGAAAATGCGAGAGGAGCTGAATGGGCATGCACCTGAAACTGAAGAAATATTCCCTCTGCTCCGACCAGCACATGATCATCAGAAAGGGGCACAAAAAATACACCCCCCCCCTAAGCTAGTAGGAATTTGGGTGTGTAAATCAGAATTTGTTTTTATTTATTCTGCACTGACTGTCTTTGAAATTGCCCCAGCCCTTGTTCAAATCCAATCAGGGGACAAAACCGGGGACAGACCTGGTCCGTGGACAGTGTCTTCAATTCGGGGACTGTCCCTGGAAACTGGGGATGTCTGGTCACCCTACCCTACATTACTACAGGACATAGTACTGACATAAGGACCTGTGGGAGTACCCACTGCCAACAGCGCAGGAACAGGTACCTGATGCATGCAGAAATTATGGATGCTGAAGATTATGCTGATGGCCATCGCTCTTGAATAGAGCAAAGTGAACATTTACCATCATTTGGAGAGGTAAGTATGAAGTCTTCTTGTGTGAGGCTGTAAATATGGGAAATACAAGTTGGGAAATACAGGTGAATGAAGACATAAAAAGTGTTGCATAAACACATCGTATTTTCTGCTAAATCAGTCATTTTTGTATTACTATAAATATATAAAAAAGTAACCCTAGCAACAAAGTTCATCTTGTACTGGACTAACTGCAGCCAAATGAATTCTGATAGGTTGCCATGGACTCTTCACTTAGTACTTTGTGCACTACTTATTGAATGAGGCCGATGGTCTCCTTGAGTATCAGTTTTGCCCTTGGATAAAATGAACTAAAGGAGAGGCTGAGATGACAGGACGGGATGAAAGGTTTGGACAAAGAAAGAAAGGAGACTCGAGTCGGAGACAGACGTGGGCAGATGAACGGCAGGAGTCCAGAAGTTCTTTCTCTATTAATTAACATATTAATTACTCTTGTGATTACTAATCACCCTGAGGCTCTCGGTCTAATTTTCATGCAAGGCTTGTTCCTATGGAAACTCAGATGCACAAGACGAAATTTCCTCAGAAATCCTAAACGAGGTAAATGAAGATGATTACTTCCTTATTAAGGCGAGGGAATAATTCCAGAACTGCTTTGCTGGCAATTTATTCCTGAATCCCGTACGCCAAGTTCGATTTTTTTTTTTATGATACTACTTCTCCCCTGCCCAGAGATGTCAGACTGGAATACAAGACATATACAGTAGCCTGGTTCACTGGTCCACTGATTTTCCAGTTGAGGGCCCATCCTTATTAGCCTTTTTGTTTGCCTGTACCCGCAGGGCTGGGCTCTAGAATGGAGTGCGGGTGTGGAAGTCCAGGGCACCACTGCTACAAAAAACGAAGAAGTAAACCTGTAGGAGTCCAAAGGATGGGTTTATTGGGTTACTGAGTGCATCTGTCCAGCCAAAGAGGCCAAAGTTCCATCTTTATCTACTTTCCCTTTTCCTGTCCTTTTACTTTCCTTTCCTTTCCTTTCCCCTTCCTTTTCCTTTCCTCTTCCCTTCCATTTCCTTCCCTTCCATTTTCCCTTTCTGTTCCTTTCCCTTTTCTGTTCCTTTCCTTTTTCCTTTCCCCTTTCCTTTCCTTTCCCCTTTCCTTTCCTTTCCTTTCCTTTCCTTTCCTTTCCTTTCCTTTCCTTTCCTTTCCTTTCCTTTCCTTTCCTTTCCTTTCCTTTCCTTTCCTCTCCTTTCCTTTCCTTTCCTCTCCTTTCCTTTCCTTTCCTTTCCTCTCCTTTCATTTCTCCTTACCGACACTGAATTCCATAATCTGCCCAGTGTACAGGTCCACATCTTATTATACTACATGTCAATTAGTCGTTAACAATCTCCTTACATGAGAGTTCATCTGCAATACCAACTCAATATTGTCTGTTCATAACTCACTAAGCACACACGGCGATCTAATGTATTTACATAACGGCTCAGCTGCTTTCTCCTTATCTGTATTGAACTGTCAAGAAGAGTTATATTGGCTGCCCTGCATACAAGTACAGGCTTAAGACTACCCAAAGACAGGCAGGAAAGGGCAGAGGAAGGCTCGAATCACTAAGCAGTAAGGGTCATTATTTGCCATAACAACCATTATTTCTAGCCATAAGAGCCAATGGGAGATGGGCATGGCAGTCAAATAGCTGAAAGTAACGATTGTTGAAGCGAATAACAGTTTGAAGCTTAGCTATTGGGTCTTCTGAAGAGTAAAACGTATAACCACTGGACAGATTGTCGCACTTTGTACATGCTCTGATGTTTTTCTTGAGTTTTCTCTGTAATTTGAAAATTACAAATCGCCTCAGTATTACCGTAATGTTACCGGCCAGGCTGAGATGATTGATGATCATTACGAAATGACTGATGATCATTGAGAAAATGCAACAATTCTTCTTCTTTATGTTCTGTTCTTTTGCTTCAGTCCATATAAACTGATATTTCAGCTTTGTGTAGATCAGGTGTCTCCAAACTGCGGCCCGAGGGCCAGAAGTGGCCCTTTGCTAGCCCTTATCCGGCCCTTGGGGCACTATTCCTCCAACTGACACCAACAAGGGGGCACTATTTCTTCTACTGATATCAATGATGGGATACTATTCCTCCTACTGATAGGGGCCCTAGTCCTTCTACTGACCACCAACCCTGAGGCCATATTTATTCTCACTGGTGCTGGGCCCGGGACATTTTCTGCCCCTGCTGGCCACAATCCGGCCCTCCTAAAGTCTGAAGGACAATAAACTGGCCCTTTGTTTGAAAAGTTTGGAGACCTCTGGTGTAGATGCTGGAGCTTCGAAATTTGTCATGGATGACATTTGTGTATCAGAGTTCCCACCTCTGCAATAAAAGAAAGCCCAAGAGCTAAAGTCACACTCAGGCCTCGTACACACGACAGAGAAACTCGACGTGCCAAGCCCGTCGAGTTCCTCGTCGAGTTCCTTGTTGAACTTGTCGAGAAGCTCGGCAGGCTTGCTTTGAGTACACACGTAACATACCAAAATCTGGTCGTTCTCCGGCGCGATGACGCTCACGACGTATGACGCGACTATAAAGGGGAGGTTTGATTTTGTTGGCGCCACCCTTGGGGCTCCTTTTGCTGATTCCGTGTTTACGCGTGTTAGTAAAAGTTTGGTGAGTGACGATTCGTGCTTTTCAGTCTTTGTGCTTTCAGATTGATCTCTGCCGTTCAGTTTGTACTTGTGGGGGTCGTATCTAGGCAATCGAGACGTGCGGTCAGGTCGTATTGTTTTACATTGCGGTCCTGTCCCCGCGTTTTTCATTGTCAGGGTCGTTCTTCATAGGTCTTGCTGTTCTTCACTGCGGTCTGTTTAGTGCAATTCTGATTTGTCGTTCGTAACTAGCCTTGTAGCCATGTTGCAGGCACCTAGGCGTCGCCGACTTCGTGCTAAGCATCTTCTGTGTATAGGTCTGTTTGTTTATGACCTAGACGATGAGGAGTTCATGAACAGGAGGAGGACGCGTTCATGGACCAAGAATTGGTTGCTCCGTAGGAACCAATTCTCTCACATGCCTTTGCTGCGGGAGCTTCAGGAAAATAATCCTGTTGATTACAGGAATTTCCTGAGGATGTCTGATCCCGTCTTTCAGCACCTGTTGGCTTTGGTGTCCCCCTATATTACCAGGCAGGACACCGTTATGCGGGAAGCCATCAGTGCTGAGCAGAGGCTAGTTGCCACCCTCCGTTATCTGGCAACTGGGAGAAGCCTTCAGGACTTAAAGTTCTCGACGGGCATCTCCCCCCAGGCTCTGGGCCTCATCATTCCTGACACCTGCTCTGCCATCATCCAGGTTCTGCAGGAGGAATATATGAGGGTAAGTTTTCTCCTTTAATATCACATTTTATGTCTATAATGTATGCTAATGTCTTGTAGTTATCTACTCCTTCCCTAATTACCATGTCTGGAATATGCTGTGAATGTCCCCTTTGCCCCCATGCATGCTGTAAACTTTGATGCCCCTTTTTTGGCCTACATGCATATTTCCCATCACTTACCTCCCCAGCATGCTATCCTGGGCCCCAACCTACCTAGTCTAGTCACTTCCCAATGTATTGTGTTATATCCATTGTAATGTCCCCCCCCTCCCCTCCAAAATGTGTTGTAAAATCTATGTTCACCAATAATCATAATTTTTAATTTTTTGTACTCCCAAACTCATCTAGCCCTCCCCTCCAAAATGTGTTGTAAAGTCTATGTTCACCAATAATCATAATTTTTAATTTTTTGTACTCCCAAACTCATCTAGCCCTCCCCTCCAAAATGTGTTGTAAAGTCTATGTTCACCAATAATCATAATTTTTAATTTTTTGTACTCCCAAACTCATCTAGCCCTCCCCTCCAAAATGTGTTGTAAAGTCTATGTTCACCAATAATCATAATTTTACATTTTTTGTACTCCCAAACTCATCTAGCCCTCCCCTCCAAAATGTGTTGTAAAGTCTATGTTCACCAATAATCATAATTTTTAATTTTTTGTACTCCCAAACTCATCTAGCCCTCCCCCAAACTTGGGCACTGGCCCATCAGAGGGGGTGTTTAATGTGTTAATTGTCTAAATATATTTAGATATAATATGCTAGTTCCCAGAAATGTTAGAATGCTTATAATGTCTTTGTATAATCTGCTTGCAAGGTTATGTGGCTAATTTTTGCATTTTTTCTTCCCCAGCTTCCGTCCACACCACAGGAGTGGCAGTCTGTGGCTTTGGACTTCCAGACCCGATGGAACTTCCCCAACTGCGGGGGAGCCATCGACGGGAAGCACGTCCGCATCGTGCCTCCACCCCGTTCAGGATCCCAGTTCTTTAATTATAAGGGGTTCAACAGTATTGTGCTGATGGCGGTGGTGTCAGCACAGTATGAATTCCTTTTTGTGGATGTCGGGATGAATGGACGGATATCGGATGGGGGAGCCTTCAGGCAGACGGAGTTTGCGCTTCGCCTTCAGGATGATGATCTGTCATTGCCACCGGATGACCAGAATGTAGAAGGCCTGCCATTTGTTTTCCTGGCTGATGAAGCGTTTGCCCTGGGACCCCATCTTATGAGGCCATACCCTCAGCGCACCCTCACCCCAGAGAGGAGTGTCTTTAATTTCCGGCTGGGCCGAGCACGTAGAGTGGTTGAGAACGCTTTCGGCATCATGGCCAGCCGGTTCCGCCTTTTCCTCACCTCTCTCCACATGGCGGAATATAAGTGGAATACTATTATTTTTGCATGCTGCATTCTCCACAATTTTTTGCGGAGACAATCTCCAAATTATATGGCCCTGGTTGGGCCTGAGGCACAACTTTTGGCTCCATCAGAAACTTTGGCGGGCCTTGAAGCTGGCCACACAGGACTGCCCCCCCAGAGTGCCCGTGAAGTCCGGGACAAATACATGGACTATTTCATGGGTAGGGGGGCAATACCATCTCAAGCAAATTTGCCATAATTTTATCTTTCACCAAAATAAATCATAATCTTTTTTATAAACTTGTTATGTCTTGCTTGTGTTGCTTGGAGTTCTTTACTAAGTGTAACTAAGTGTATTTTCATTATCAGCTAGCAAACATTTCCCAGGTGACCCCCAAACCAAATACATAGAAAATTTAACGTATTTTAGGAAAAACACCACACACTTTTTTGATGTTCAAAAGCTCTTTATTTTACTAATTTTTTTTTTGGTTTGTTTTCCAAAATACCCTACAAAAATATTTTTTATTTTTTTCTCATACAATATACAATCATTTTTGTAATTTTTTTGGTCTTTTTTCTCATACAATATACAATCATTTTTGTAATTTTTTTGGGTTTTTTTCTCATACAATATACAATCATTTTTGTAATTTTTTTGGTCTTTTTTCTCATACAATATACAATCATTTTTGTAATTTTTCTGGTCTTTTTTCTCATACAATATACAATCAGTTTTGTAATTTTTTTGGTCTTTTTTATCTTAATAAACATTAAAATCTGGTTATATTATTTATTTTTTATTTTTTTATTAAAGAAACTGTAAAATCTGGTTATTTTATTTTATTGTGTTTTTTTTAATTAAATAAACAGCAAAATCTGGTTATTTTTTTTTTTTTTTTTTTTTTTTTTATTAAATAAAGTCTAAAATCTGGTTATATTATTATTATTTTTTTTTTTATTAAAGAAACTCTCAAATCTGGTTATATTATTTTTTTGTTTTTTTACAATTTTTTTTTTTTTCTGATTCAGACTCTCCCCAAAACATCTAGTAAATTTTTTAATTTATTTTCCACCCTCCTTGTTCTTTCGTTAATTTTTCTGTTGGCCAGATGAATCTCCTCCACCTCTTCTCTGCAGGCCCATATTTCTGAGATCACCATCTGTTTAGTATGCCTGTCCAAGCCACCACCTGATCCTGAAATGTGGGACAAAACAATTTTTTAAAATTAGGCAGGCCTACATCTACATTACCTGAAGCTGGGTTAGTTATATGTTACTTTACCTGATGTGGTGGCAGGCTGCGCATCATCACCATCCCTCGGGGGTGTGGCTTGCTGGACTTCTTGCTCCCTTCTTGCTTCACGACGCCCTACGAGAATGAAGAAAATGGAAACCGGATTTTTATAGCTTATAGGCCTGAAAGAGGAATATGATTCACTTTATACAATTTCTGGGACTATTGATGTTTTGAAAAACCTCTCAGGGCAAAACACAGGATTGAAGGCATTCACAAAGATCATGACAAATCTTTGAGCTTTGGTCTACTTTTAAACATGTAAGCCAACCAAGTATACACTGGATCACCTCACCTCTGTGTGAACCCCAAAATGGGTTATTAAAGGGGACAACAATTATGCAAATGAGTCCACATGTGTCACCGACTGCTGAGCAGACTCTCCTTTTACTGTATATTTAAATTTTTAAAAAAGTTTTGTGGTTTTAATAGCACATCTACATAATTTTCACGATTGATCTCACCACAATTTTAGAAAAATGTCATAATTTGTAGGATTTTAAACACAATATTTTGTCGTTCCGAATGGACGTCCAGTTTGACGATAAATTCTTGTGCATAAAAAAATAATACAGTACAACCTGAAATAAAAAACACATGGCGCGGAACAAATCTTACAAAATATATAACAAACTTACTTCTTCTAATCACTCTCCTGATCCTCTTCATTTGTTCCGGCTCACGTTTTTTAAGGTCACACCACCTTTTCCGGATCTGTTCCTTGGACCTTTTCACCCCAAATTTCTGATGGAGACTCCTCCTCACCTTCTCCATTATTTGGGCCTTGACCTTATCAGGGTACTTATATGGCCCATGCCTCCCATCGTAGTCCTCTGCTTTGAGGATGAGGACCATCTCCACCATTTCCTCAAAGGTCATGTTGGAGGCCTTAAAACGGATTCGCCGTGCTGCCATATTCTCCATGTGCTTCCAACAAAAAAAAGATGGAAAAGGGGCGGGGAAAATACGACACCATGAACGTCAGGGGCGGGGAGACGTGCGTAAAGTCCCACATGCGCGTGTATAAAGGGCTACCACGTGAGTAAAAGGGGCGTTCACAGTTTGTGGAAGACGGCGGAGATAACGATCGGGTCAAAGACCGGTATGTAACTACATTTTACATGTTATTCTTGATTGAATGATTTTGTGGCCTACATCTTAGGTTCATAAATTAAAACATAGCTAGTTTGAAATTTTAAGGTAATGGTCCGCTATAGTGCCGTCGTACGTAAACAACGCTTTGATTATGCATTTTGATCCAACTACTGTTGTGTGGGCAATCTCGGTTCTCATCAGGATGTCTTCTAAAAACAAGTCGGTTTAAACATGATGCAAATGGTCGCTTTTATGTCTTGACCAAACTATATCGGGAGTGCTTTTCTCTAACTAACGTTTCATACACAAATGAGGATGAGATCTGGCTTATTAATTCGACACAACTGGTCATCTGTTTCCTAGGAACTGACCCAACATGATCTGCTGCCAATTCCTCCTTGTCGTTTTTGCGACGGAAGATAAGGGGCGGGGGGGGAAACATCAATTTTTTGTAAGCATGGGCGGATGTCGTGTGCGGAGTGTATATAAGGCTCGAACACATGTAGCGTCCATACGACCGGGTTGCGTAAGAAAGACGTTTGAACGACAAGCGTGTAGGTATGCTTCGAACTTGGGACAGCAGTGGCATATTCAGGAAAGACAGACATTTAAAGGAGCAATAAGCCAAAATTGTTTGGGGCAGAAATAACTAACTTTACATTATATCAGTCTTGATTTCATGTCCTCATTGTCCCTTTTTGCTTTTAAGCAGCTGTAATCCTTTGCATAAATCATCACTTCCTGGTTCTCTGGCTCCCTCTCAAATTTATCAGGGGAGCTTGTCACTGTGGTCTAAGCTGTGTGTCTAAAAATCCACCAAAACAATGCTAATAATTTTAGAACTAAAAATATGCCCTGGTTTTTTGTTTTTTGGTTCTGTGTGTCTCTTTACTTCACAGAAACATTAAATAAATTTAAAACCAAAAGTGAAACTAGAGGCACATTATATGTATTGACATTATTTTTTTATCCTTGGTTTTGGACAGGAAAAGATGAATCTCTTTAACAGACCAGAATTCTTGGAGATCTTCATTGATCGGTGGCAAGAACTTCCTGTTCTGTGGGCCACCAAAGACCCCATATCTAGAAATAGAGAGTTGCGCAAAACTGCACTGGAGAGCCTGCTCCCACTTGTGCGGAGACAGGTGGGGTTTGATGTGACAACTGACCAGTTGGAGGTCAAAATTGGGACCTTGAGAGGCACCTACAGGAAGGCACGCAACAAGGTCTTGGCTTCGATGAGGTCTGGAGCTGGAGCAGGGCGGGTATTTAAACCCAAGTTGTGGTACTACAGCAAACTGAGCTTCCTGGATGAACACCTGGAGGTAAGGGAGTCACTTTCTAGCCTTCCCCCCAGAAGGCACAGAAGGTCCAGCCTTCCCTCCAGCCAACCTGCTGCTCCCTCTGCAGATGAACCCTCTCAGCAGCCTTCCATCCTGGATGAAGATCCGGATTTGCCCAGCTGGAGCCAGGTATATAGTACTTTCAATGTGCAAATGTGTGGTGTTTAAATGTTGTTAAAGAGATGTAAATTAAGATGTTAAAGGTAAAAAAAAATTAGATCTAAAAGTGTTATACCGAAAATTTGTCAGTATTGGCCATGAATTTTTGTGGTGTGATTGACCATAAAACATGGGTCAAAATGATTGGCTTAGCTAAATCGTGACTAAAAAAAATGCAACAGTCAGGAGCTTAAATAAAAAATAAAAAAACTTTTTGAAATAGTAAAACTGTACTTTTTTTCCATACACAGGACGAGACCAGGCAGCAGGAGGATCAGGAAAATGCCAGGCAGGAGGAGGACAGGGTGAGTGGCTTGGAGGAGGCTGCAGGCCCAAGTATCTGTAACGTGGTGGCAGGCCCAAGTGGAGCGGATGAGGTGGCAGGCCCAAGTGGGTTGCACGAGGTTGCTGGGCCAAGCACAAGATGTCAGGTGTCTCCTCTTCGCCTGCGTCCGAGAAGGCAGGTGAGGGATACAAGGGTGCGTGACGCCTCACTAGCCCTCATTCGGGACGCCCATGCAACCCTTCAACAGCCTCCCACTGCTCAGGAGGGATTTGTAACAGTGGTTTTGGCCAAAATGTCAGAAATGACATTAGACCAACGCCTCCTCTTTGAGGGACTCCTCATCACCCTCGCAAATCAGGGGGTGAGGGGTCTTCTCACGGAGGACACTGTGATTTGCCGCCATCCCCATCCTCACACACCACATAACTCCCAAGCTCCCCCACCTTCTTCTTCTTCTTCTCATGCTCCTTCTCAAGCTCCCCCACCTTCTTCTTCTTCTTCTCATGCTCCTTCTCAAGCTCCCCCACCTTCTTCTTCTTCTTCTCATGCTCCTTCTCAAGCTCCCCCACCTTCTTCTTCTTCTTCTCATGCTCCTTCTCAAGCTCCCCCACCTTCTTCTTCTTCTCATGCTCCATCTGAACATTCTTCTTCCTCTTCTTCTCCTGCTCCTTCTGAACATTCTTCTTCCTCTTCTTCTCCTGCTCCTTCTGAACATTCTTCTTCCTCTTCTTCTCCTGCTCCTTCTGAACATTCTTCTTCCTCTTCTTCTTCTACTACTCCTCCTCCTTCTACTCCTCCTCCTTCTACTGCTCCTCCTCCTTCTACTCCTCCTCCTTCTACTGCTCCTCCTCCTTCTAGTGCTCCTTCTACTGCTCCTCCTCCTTCTACTCCTCCTCCTTCTACTCCTCCTCCTTCTACTGCTCCTCCTCCTTCTAGTGCTCCTTCTACTGCTCCTCCTCCTTCTACTCCTCCTCCTTCTACTCCTCCTCCTTCTACTACTCCTCCTCCTTCTACTACTCCTCCTCCTTCTACTGCTCCTCCTCCTCCACCTCCTCCTCCACCACCGTCGGCTACTCATCCTCCACCACCTTCGTCTACTCCTCCTCCTGGCATGAGTACTACCCCTGTGGCACCACCTCCAGCCAGGCAGAAGAGGAAGGCTGCTGAGAAGGCTGCAGAGAAGGTGAAAGAGCAGGCTGCAGGGAAGCCACCAAGGAAGGCCTTGAAGAAATCCAGAAAGTGACTCCCTTACTTCCATGTGGTGTACCAGAGTTCAGGCTGCTATAGTACCACAACCTGGTGACATCTGCCTGCCCTGCTCCAGTTTCTGACCTCGGGGAGTCCAAGACCTTGATGCGTGACTTCCTGAATGAACCTCTCAAGTCCCCATTTTGGCCTCCAACTGCTCACCAGTCACATCAGGCCACACCTGGCTGTGCACAAATGGCAGCAAGCTCTCCAGTGCTGACTTTTGCATAGTTAATTTATTTTTATAACCAAAATAAATGGTACATTTTTTTTTTACAGTTCATACTTGTCCTTGTATTTTTTTACATTTCAATTTTGCAAGTGAGAAGGCAGGTTATTATTTTTTAAAAATTGGATATAAGGTGTAATTTGAAAGGGACACATGAGATAAGACAAAGCAATAAGGTTTCTATGGGGGGAACTTGACATTACAAAAAAAAAAAGGATTTGCATTTTTTTGAAATTTAAAATTAAGGTGAATATTAAAAGCAGGATTTAAAACACACGACCAAAATAAGGTGACAATAAGAAAAATAACAAATATTGAGACCAGTAAGAAAAAGGTTCCACCTAATTTTAAGGAACTCTGTGTGAATATCTTAAAAAAAAAAAATTATATTGCTGTTTTGTGCCCTTACAAAAAATTGTGTAAAGCGCTGCAAATAAACGATTAAATAATGTTGGAAGCGACACGAATGTGCTATCTCCATTCCAAACGCTAGTTTTACCTATGTTGGTCTCCAGTGTCTAAGTTTTTGACAGGTTTCTTAGCATACACACGACCGAGTTTCTCGTTTAAAAAACAGCCCGATGAAGAACTCGTCGAGCCAAAATCCACTGCCATCGAGAAAATAGAGAACCTGCTCTCTATTTGCTCGACGAGTTCCTCGGCGGCTCCATCGGGCCGAAAATGTACACACGACAGAGTTTCTCGACAGAATCCGGCTCTTCACCGAGATTCTCGACGAATTCTGCCGAGAAACTCTGTCGTGTGTACGAGGCCTCAAAGCATATCTTTGTCTTTGTGCACTATTTCCTGGTAAAATACACTATTTTGGTCAAAAATTTGTAGACACCTAACCATCACATTTATGAGACATCCCATGCCAAAAACATGGCCACTAGTTGAAAGGCGGACCGCAGGTCTGCCTGAAATTGTAGGAGGAGTCGGGAGGTATTTAAACCCGCCCGCTATCCTCCTTCCTGTCGGCAGTTTCTCACGTGTAGCACTCACGGACGTATTGCTTCTGTCACAGCCTGTACAAGTAAGATCGAGCCGAGCTAGATTAGCTGGAAACACTCAGTAGGAGAAACTTGGTTTCCTAATCGGACGAATTGCCCTTCACTATTACCATACCCTGCAGAGCGACTAAACCAGTTTCTGCAATCTTCCACCCAGAGCCACGGACACTATTGCAGGACAGCGGTCAGCAAACTTCTTCATTTAAGTCATATTCACAAAGCATCAGACAACCGCCTTACCGCTGGATGCTGTGCTATTGTCTTTATTTTAAAATAGATTTTGATATAATTGCATTTAACTTCCCATTAATTCAAATGCAACTTTTCAGCAACACAACTATGAATGCAAAATTGATTAAATAGTCCACATTGCAAACTACTTCAGAGCTCAGGCTGCCCGCTCATCCACGCCGGCGTCATGGGGGGGGGGGTTGTTCACCCACTCATCCAGGGTCACATTGGCAGCATGTGGGGGGAGAGGCTGTCCACCCTTCATCTCCCGGGTACACACGGGCAGCATAGGAGGGGTTGTCCACCCATTTCTTCAGGGACCAAGCTGACAGCATGGGGCTGAGGGGGGGCGTTCTCCCACGTGTCACGCTGGCCAGACTGCCTCTCTCACATTTACTTTGTTTTTCAGGGTTCTGGTTGGAGTGTGTCATGTTCAATGTTGGGTTAGTGTATGTTTCAGTCAGGTACGGTAGGTTATTCATTTTTTTCTCATGTTTTATGTTTCTTGTGTGTTGTGTTCTCATGCTGGGTATGTTCTCATACGATTACGTTTCTCATGCGATTACGTTTCTCATGCGGTTACGTTTCTCATGCGGTTACGCTTCTCAGCCTAGTCATGTTCTCATGCGGTTACGTTTCTCATGCGATTACGTTTCTCATGCGGTTACGTTTCTCATGCGATTACGTTTCTCATGCGATTAAGTTTCTCTTTCGGTTACGTTTCATGCAGTTACATTTTCATGCAGTTACGTTTTCATGCAATTACGTTTTCATGCAGTTACGTTTCTCAGCCTAGTCATGTTTCCATGCGGTTACGTTTCTCATGCGAAGTATGTTCTCATGCGTTTGCGTTTCTCATACGTTACGTTTCTCAGGTCAGTTATGTTCTCATGCGATGATGTTTCTCATGCAAAGTATGTTCTCACACGATTACGTTTCTCATGCTTTGCGTTCTCAGGTTAGTCATGTTCTCATGCGATTACGTCTCTCATGCAAGGTATACTCTCATGCGATTACGTTTCTCATGAGTTACGTTTCTCAGGTTAGTCATGTTTTCATGCGATCACGTTTCTCGTGCGAGGTATGTTCTCATGTGTTACGTTTCTCATGTGTTCGTTTCTCATGCAATTACGTTTCTCATGCGATTACGTGTCTCATGCGACTACATTTCTCAGGGCAGTCATGTCCTCATGTGTTACGTTTTCATGCGGTCACGTTTCTCAGGCTAGTCATGTTCCCATGCGATTACGTGTCTCATGCAAGCTATGTTCTCATCCGATTACGTTTCTTGTGCAATTACGTTTCTCGTGGGAGGTAGGTTCTCATGTGTTACGTTTCTATGTTTCTCATGCGATTACGTTTCTCAGGCTAGTCATGTTCCCATACGATTACGTGTCTCATGCAAGCTATGTTCTCATGCGATTACGTTTCTTGTGCAATTATGTTTCTCGTGCGAGGTAGGTTCTCATGTGTTACGTTTCTCAGGCTAGTCATGTTCTTATGCGGTTACGTTTCTCGTGCTATTACGTTTCTCATACGAGGTATGTTCTCACGTGTTACGTTTCTCATGCGGTTACGTTCTCAGGCTAGTCATGTCGTCATGCAATTACATTTCTCGCGCGATTACGTTTCTCGTGTGATTACGCTTCTCGTGCGATTACGTTTCTCAGGCTAGTCTTGTTTCCCACGCGATTCATGTTTCTCATGCGATTCATGTTTCTCATGCAATCATGTTTCTCATGCGATTCATGTTTCTCATGCGATTACGTTCCTCATGGCATTCGTGTGCTTGTGCGATCATGTTTTTACGCCATTATGTTTCTCATGATAGTCATGTTCTCATGCGATTAAGTTTCTCATGCGATTGCATTTCTCAGGCTGGTTGCGTTTCTCAGGCTGGTTACGTTTCTCAGGCTGGGTACGCTTCTCAGGCTTGTTACGTTTCTCAGGCTGGTTACGTTTCTCAGGCTTGTACGTTTTTCAGGCTGGTACGTTTTTCAGGCTGGTACGTTTCTCAGGCTGGTACGTTTCTCAGGCTGGTTACGTTTCTCAGGCTGGTTACGTTTCTCGTGTGGTCACGTTTCTCAGGCTAGTTGTTGCTCTTGCGATTACGTTCTCATATTTCATGTCCTCATGTGTTTACGTTTCTCACATTAATTATGTTCTCATATGTTACGTTCTCGTGTGATTACATTTTCTCATGATGTTCATGTTCTCATGTGTTTTTTTTTCTCATGTGCGTATGTTTGTCCCATACAATTTCGTTCTTCTCATACAATTACGTTTTCCTAGTTGGTCGCATTGGGTATGTTCATGTTGGGTTCATGACGTTTCACCGCTGGGGGGGTCACCCATCATGTTTATGGGTGCTTACAATCCATAAGCACCCATAAACGTGATGGGTGACCCCCCCAGCGGTGAAACGTCATGAACCCAACATGAACATACCCAATGCGAGTCAGGCCATTGTATGAGAAATAAAATGTCAAGATGCATGAAATGTATGAGAAATTAATGAGGAGACTTGCCACCGTACAAGTCAATTAAAAACGCCCATCTCAATCCGAGATGGGCATTTTTAATTGACTTGTATTTTGGCAAGTCTCCTCATCCGTTTCTCATACATTTCATGCATCTTGACATTTCATTTCTCATACAATGGCCTGACACGTCTTCAGGTTAATCAGGCCTGAGTTTACGTTTTTAATTTGCCTGCTACGCCTCAGGTTGCTCGGCCTTTGCAAATTCATAGGTTTGTTACATTCTCATACTTTATGTCGTCAGTATGTTTGGTTCATTCTTCACATTGTAGTTTTATTACGTCCCACCATGGCAGTGTTCCTTTCACTTATTCTCGAGACTGTCACGGTTAGTCCTGCACTCACCTACACTTGTTTTTCATTGTCCTGGCTCACATGTCGGGTTCATTTCTTCACGTTAGATCTTATGGCTACACTCCACTGCTGATTACCTGTCACGTTATTGTACTGACGGGTTGAGATGTTGGTGTCTAGTTGGTTTGTGCGGTGGCAAGTCCCCTCATCCATTTCCACGGTTTCATTATGTTTTCATGCGTCATGTAATCAAACTACTCATATATCACTTGCCTGACACGTCCTCGGGTTCATAGGCTTAAGTGTCACCTGTCAATTGGGCCTGATCAGCCTCAGTTAGCTCGGCCTTGCTAGGTCCTTGAGACTGTCACGTTTTCAGTCTTGTGCATGTATACTATCCTGCACGACGTTACTGCGTCTTTAGTCTCGGTCAACTGCATAAGTAGTGGTAGGGAGATAGAGATTTTCCTTTTCCTAAGGTAAGTTGGGGCTCGTTGGTTATTTCTTGTGTATAACGATGTTGTTTTGTTTGCAGACATCTTGTCACGGGCGGCAGATATCGAAGACTTTCCCACCATCTGTCCTTTTCCGGCTAGGGGTTTCTGTACATGGTAACTCGGCCTCCTCGACGCCTCCCAATTCGGTCGTCTTTCTGGCAGTAGATTACGGTTAGGTGGAAGGGTCTGGGGCCTTAAGCAGCCTTTGGATACCTACACACTGGCACTCGGCTGGATGCTCTCCCATGTAGTAGGCTGTCAGGTCCACTGTCAGGTCAACTTCTTCCTCGTGGAAGTTTCCAAACAGTCTTGCCGTTCTATGGGTACTGGCATCACTGTGCTCAACGTCCTGACGGTTTGGGATATGGTAGGCCCGGTTATGGCACGGGTAATCGGTCTACCTCAGGGATTGTTCTTAAAACAAGTTCTAGGTCTTAACTCTTTGTTGTGTGTTGTCTGGTTTGGCAGCCCTTTTCAGTTCCTCTTTCATTGTCATCACATGTCATCAGGGGGGCAGAGAATACAGCAGGGGATGCTCTGTCCTGTTTTAGTTGCCAGCCTTTTCCCAGCAGGTCCCAGGCTCATACACCTGTGCCACACCATCCTGGTTTTCCTGCTACAGATGAAGCTGGGTCAACTACTCAGGTTAATTTTAGCCTAGGAAGCTTGGGACTCCTGAGATGCCTTCCAGGTTTTCCATCTCGATATCCTGGGTTCTTTTGTCAAATTCAATATCTACTTGCGTTCATTGTTTTTTTTTTTTTTTTTGGCAACTCTCGGCTCAAATGATCTCACAAGCTGGTGCTCGGTCAGTCTTAGACCGTCTCTTGGTGGCTCCTGCGAATGTACCCAGGGATAGGCCACTTTCCTTTCCCTAGTGCTCCCTCTTCGCTAGCACAGTACATGACACATTGCCGTTCCCTGCTGCCTAGGCTTGGGTTGCACTTCATGCTTGTACTGGCCGTGTTTTCAGTATAGACGCAGTTTCGGTTGCTTTTCGCCGGGGATCCGCATTCAAGTGGTTGAGGAGTTGTGTTGGTGGGCTTGTTTCCACTTCTGGATATATCGCGGATCCACATATTGGGTTGTTACAGGCTTCCTTGCATTGGTTGATCAAGGTTACATACGGCTACTTTCATTTCAATCTTTTACAAGCTCATCCTATTTTTTCCCATTTTTTGCCCCCTTTTAGGCATATCGACCACGTGACCCCGGCACACCCCAGGTCACTTTCCGTGTTTTCGTTCCAGACCTTTCCCTAGCACGATTACCTGAGACTCTGAGTACAAATATAGTGTTGACCGCCTCGGCCATCTTTATTCAGAGCAACAATTCTTTTTTTCAGATCCTCAGAGAGTTCTTTGCCATGAGGTGCCATATTGAACTTCCAGTGACCAGATTGAAAGTGAGAGCGATAACACCAAATTTAACACACCTGCTCCCCATTCACACCTGAGACCTTATAACACTAATGAGTCATATGACACCGGTGAGGGAAAATGGCTAATTGGGCCCAATTTGGACATTTTTACTTAGGGGTGTACTCAAGTCTGTTGCCAGCGGTTTACACATTAATGGCTGTGTGTTGAGTTATTTTGAGGGGACAGAAAATATACACTGTTATACAAGCTGTACACTCACTACTTTACATTGTAGCAAAGTGTCATTTCTTCAGCGCCCCCCCCTTTTTTTTAGTTAGTGGGGCGCTACGCTAAAGTTAGTGGAGTGGGAGATTTAAGTTGCTCCCACTCACAGATGTTTAGTTTGTGCTGTTGCCAGTTTGGGACTGCCTCCTAGGTCAGTCTGCGTGCCAGGGGTGTGTTGTCACCCCTGGACGACAGTTGGCGCTAGAGGGGTTCTGATGGACCTATCTTTCCCAGCAGCCAATCAGAAGAGTTTTTCACTCTTTTGGGCATGCTGGCGGGGGGTATATCTGTGGCAGCCACCATGAGTAGATGTGCTATGCAGGGCCCGAGTCCAGGTGCGGCATCCACCTTCAGGGTGCGCGCATCCATGGGCCCCGCCATCGAGGCTCGCCTGACCGGAGCTGCATACCAGGCAGAGTCTCACCTTGATGCTGAGAGGGACCCCAGCAGCTTGCTGGATTCTAGATCCTAAGCTGGGAGCTGTACGATGAGGAGTCTGCTCAGGAGAACCTAGATACAGAGGTTGTCTGCGAGGTTGGGACGTACCATCGGGGATCCGGTCAGCACGCCACACGACAGGTATATTGCAACTGTCTATGGGTGACCCTAAATTGTGCTTACTGGGAGGATTCGTCAGTCCTAATCTTTAACCATTTTCAAATACCTATCAGGCCTGTCCAGAGGCCCTGTTTCCTCCCATTGACTTTATTTGCAAGTGACCCACCGGCTGCCGGCGGGAGTGGCGACGTTTGAGCTATTTGTACTGGGAGCAGGCTTGCTCTCCATGCTTTGATATCCAAGGCCTGATACCACAGTTTCCTCTTGCTCATCAACCTTTTCTCTACTGTGTGCTATGTTGATCTTGGCTATGCTACATTTGCTCCTTATCCACACTGACAAGTTATACCCCTAGACAAGAGAACTTGGTAACTTAATACCCTGATCCCAAACTATTCAGTGGCTCCTTCGGGGGTGAGCGCTACATATATATATCCCAACAGGTGCTAAAAGGGATGTGATCACATGTTAAAGGAGTTGTAAATGAATTTTTTTTTCACCTTAATGCAATCTATGCATAAAGGTGAAAAAACATCAGATGTTTCTGGCCACCCCTAAGCCCCCGTTTTACTTACCTGACCCGTCAAAAGTCCCGCGCGGTCCCGAGATCCTCTTCGACACTCAGCCTGGCCGCTGATTGGCTAGAGCGGATGGATTGAGAGCAGTGCAGCCATTGGCTGGCGCTGCTGTCAATCACATCCAGTGACGCGGCACACCGAGGGGGCAGGACCGAGTGGCCGCTCGCTGTATCACGGGAGCGCGCCCGCAATTACTCACCACCATGCGAGCTCTCGCATTACTGTGGTCAGTAATTGCGGGGAGGACCAGAGACAGCCGCCAAGGGACCCCAGAAGACGTGGATCGGGGCCACTCAAAATGAACTGCACAGTGGAGGTAAGTATAACATGTTTGTTATTTTAAAGGAATTTTTTCCTTTACAAGCGCTTTAATTGTTAACACTGAAAATTCTAGATGAACACTCTGCACACTGCTATACATCCTTGACTATTGTATAACAGATGTACCTACTGTTAAACCACTTTCTTACCCCAACCTCATAACCTTAACTATATTAATAAGACCACACCAAGATTGGAGTAAAACATAGGCCATAGCAGCCTAATTTATTAAACAAATATATATTCAAATTAACATTAACATAAACATCTGTTATTAACCCATCAGTCTACCCAGCGTTGGTCTTTGCAGGATCCTCCATAATCATCTGTGGAAACAATACTGCACTGAGGTACCTCTCAAAATGTGCTAATAGGCCTTAAGCTGACAGGCTGGCTCAGAGACAACCACTGACCGCAGTACGCCCATTACCAATTCCCATCTATACCTGGAATATCACCATCAGGACCCATACCAACGATAGGTCCTGGACTCTTCCATCCGAAATATCTTCCTTCCCCGGCAAAGACTAACACCCGCCACTGCCACGACATCCGACATCCCACGAACCTGCCAGAAAAAGAACAACACAAACGGCTAAACAAACAAAGGGAGGGTGGGCGGTAACTTTCCCTCACGCTGTGGTGACTCATGGGGAGGGGCCTGCCCTTTTATCAAACTCTTGTCCCCTCCCACTCAGCACTCTACCCCTATCTCCTGTTACATGTACCCTGTTTCCTATGTCATGTCAGCCCTTCGCCTATTTACTTTGTTTATTTTGCTTCAGGCTTTTCTTTCTAATACACTTTGCATAAAAACAGGGGGCCATATTCTCGTAGATCGGCGCATATTTACTCAGGTGTAGCGCATCATAGTTGCGCTACGCCGGCTTAACTTGGAGAGAGCTCTCCCATATTCCCGTACCACATGCGTCCTACGTTGCGCTCGCGAGCTGAAATGTGTCGGCGTAAGTAGGCGCAAGTGACGGTAGGAGGGATGTGGGTTGTGAAGAATGCTAATGAACCGTGACCCCATGCAAATGATGTCCAGACCGAACGGAGCATGCGCCGGACGTGCCCCGCCCTCTGCGCATGCGCAAACAACAGTAGTCGTAAATCCCTGCTGAGTTGGGCCGGCCCAGTGCATAAAGCGTCACCACATGCGCCCAACGAGTGCAAAGTGACTCCATTTATTCTGTTGGTGGTGTCCGTGAGATTTTGCTCTTTAGCTTTGCAATGCCTGGACCCAGGAAGGAAAGGAGAAAAAAAAATTTCAGCCAAGATGAGAGGGCCATCGTAGTCTCTGCCATGGAGAGATACGATTCAAGACTCCATGGTGCTGACAGTGGCAGCACAAGTAAAACCAAAAAGGAGGAGATCCTTAGGAAAGTGACTGCCAGGTCAATGCCTTAGGCCATGAGGCAAGGACCCCCCAGGAAATTCTGAAAAAAATGAATGACCTGCGTGGTGTGGTCAGGAACAAGATGGCCATCATTGCAAAGCATGCCAGGGGCACAGGAGGGGGGCCACCCTGTTCTACCCGGCTCACTCAAGAGGAGGAAGTGATTGCCCACTGCCTTCGGAGGGAGCAGGTGGAGGGCCTGGAGGGCCATGACTCAAGTGAGCCACCCATGAGGACAGGTAAGTGTGTTTTATCTTCTGGTGTGTTGCATGTGTGGTGGGGGTGGTGGGTTATGTGACAAGTGTGTGGGTCACCAACATGTGAATGTTTTGTGTCATCCACAGGTGAGCAGGATGAAGCGGGGCCATCCAATGCTGCCAATGGCCATCACAGACCATCATCCACTGAGCAGTCTGCTTCTGTGACTGACCTCCTGGGAAGCCAACAGGCCTTGGTGGAGGGGAGTGGTCAGTCCTCCGCGCAGGAGGTTGTTGAGGAGGAGGTCCATGAAGAGGAGGTCCAGGAAGAGGTGGTCCAGGAAGAGGTGGTCCACAGCGAGCAGGAGGTCTTCCTTTTTTTGGAGGAGTCGCATGTGGTGGCAGGACCATCACAAAGCCCCCGCATCTCCAGCCCCTCAGGGTCCTCCAACACCCTCTCCAGTCCCTCCCGTCCCATCCCCCTCATCTCCAGCCCCTCCAGATCCTCACTCTATGCAAGGGGCCCAGCCACTCCTGTCCCCAGGAGGGCTACCCACAGGACAAGGGGTGCGGCAGAAATGCTGCATGAGAATCTGGCCAGGCAGCAGGACCAGCAAACCCGTCATATGGGGGAAATCTTGGTGGAGTTGAGGCGCCTGTCCGACAGCTTGGCCTCCTCGGGAGCAGTACCAGATGCTCTCCAAGATGTGGCTGGAAACTGCGCAGCCACAATCACCAGCCTGGGTGAGCTGCAGACTACAACTGCCGAACTTGTGGGGGAGGTCAGGTGCCTGCGAAGGGCTGTTCAGGCCCAGACAGCTACCCAGGAGTCATTGCTCACCCGGCATAGCACTAGCTTTGGAGGGCAGACAGGCAGGCAGGGAGGCACCTGGGAATGTTCCTCCACCTGGAGATGTTCCTCCACCTGATGCCCCAGCTCCCCCCAGGCAAGTGAGGGCCAGGAACCTGGGCACCAGGCGTAGCCCGCGCCGGGGCAAGTGATTATTTATTCTTCATTTGCTCTGGTTAAGAGCTTATTTTATTATTTGCTCTGGTTAAGAGCTTATTTTATTATTTGCTCTGGTTAAGAGCTTTTTTTTTAATTTTGGGTGCTGCACACAGGCAGTGTTGCAGAGTACAGTGTGAATGGTGTGTGAATGTGGGGTGGTGACATTCCTGCCAGTAAGGGGTGTCACCCTCGGGCGCTGGTGATAAGTTCTCCCAGGTCCGTATGAATGACGTATGAATGGACAGCAACATCATTGGGGCCTTGACGCGGCGTTTGCTGCTCTTAGTACCGTGCGGTGTACTTCGGTCTAATCCAATGTTCTGTGCATGTGGGGTGTGTGTTAGGGACCACAGTGGTGTGCATGCGTGCTTTTCTGTGTGCCATGTTTAATGTTTGTGTTTAACGTCAAAGATTCGCTCCACGAGACATCTCCTGACTGCTGTACCATCAGCAGACGGGGTAGCCTCGGTTAGGGGGGACATGGTGGTTGGGGGGTCAGGTCATCACGTAGGTCAATCTGCAGGCCCTTTCTCACTGCGAAGTTGTGCAGCACGCAACATGCAGCGATGATTTGGCACACGAAGTTGGGGGAATACAGCAGGGTACCCCCAGTCTTATCCAGGCATCGAAATCGTGACTTAAGGAGGCCAATGTTCGCTCAACCACTGCACGGGTGCGTGCGTGTGCTTCGTTATATCTTCTCTCTCCTGGTGTTTGCGGATTGCGGAATGGAGTCATGAGATGAGGTCCCAGGGCATATGCAGAGTCACCTGGAAGGGAAAAGACAGGAGGATGTTAGTAATGCATGTGCCCCTCGTGATGTATGCATCATGGGGGGGGACAGTCATACCTGACACCCATGTCACTCACCAACCAGCCAACTGTCCCCATACACATTCTGCTCAAATTGTCTTGGGATGTCACTTTGCCTGAATATAAAGCTGTCATGGCTGGATCCGGGGTGTTTTGCACGGACGTGCCATATGAGGCCATGTGCATCCACGATCACTTGGACATTGATAGAATGCCAATGTTTTCTGTTGCGGTATATGTGCTCGGTCTCGTGGGGGGACTGTATTGCCACATGGGTACAATCAATTGCACCCACAGTGCGTGGGAAACCATCAATTAGGCAGAATCTGTCATTGCCTTCAGCCGCATGTCCTCCTGGGTGGGTCTGATTATGTGGTGCGACATGCGTCGGAGTATTGCGGGGACAACTTGGTGCACGCATCTACTCATGCTGGTTTGGGATATCCCAACCACGTCTCCACTGGTTCTTTGAAAAGAGCCTGTGGCATGAAAATGCAATGTTGCCAGGACCTTCACCAGTGGCTGCACTGCATGGGATCGTTGTGTTGGGCTGCTGATGTCATTCTTCAGGGCTCTGGTAATTTCAAGGATGGCATCAGGGCTGAATCTATAACGGTGATACACATCCACATCAGCCATGCCAAAGAGGCTAATGCGCTGTGGGTAGATCCTCTCACGTGCCCTCCTCCGTGCCCTCCTCCTTCTAAGTGCCTCTTCCTCCTCACACACTAGCAGTGCTAAGACCACGCCTGCCCCTGGCATGTTGGCATACGAATGTGTTGTCCGCAAAATTTGGATGCTCAGCTCGTCCGGGATGGTGCTGCTGTATTTGCTTTTTTCAAGCTAACTTACTCAGGTCTGGAGCAAAGTTAACCGAGCTTTATAAGGGGTAACTTTCAGCCGGACAATCGTCTTACGCGCACAGCGCGTAGCCTAAGCCGATCGCGCGTAGGTTCGGGAATCAGCGCATCTACATCATTTGCATATTTGAATACTAATTCTATGGCAGCCTAGGATGCCATCAGCTGAAATATACGCCTACGCTGCGTAAACTTAAACTAGTTAAGACGGACAGGAGTAGCCTGATTTCTGGCGGATCTGGTTCTGTGACTATGGCGCATAGATAGGACGGCGCATCATTACACTTACGCCGCGCATCTCCATATACGCCGGTGTAACTTGTTTGAGAATATGGCCCAGGGATTTTTCGTTCACACACACATTGCCGTGCATGTTTAAGCTGGCCAACTGCGTCAAAGTAATCCCTCTCTGGCTAGTCCCTACTCTAATCTAATCTAATCATTCACACACGCCCTATAAAACATGTCTTTGGGTGTAGGAGGAAACCAGAGTGCCTGGCGGAAAACCTCCTTAACCACTTGCTTACTGGGCACTTAAACACCCCTCCTGCCCAGAGCAATTTTCAGCTTTCAGCGCTGTCACACTTTGAATGACAATTACTCAGTCATGCAACACTGTACCCAAATTATTTTTTTGTCCTTTTTTTCCCACAAATAGAGCTTTCTTTTGGTGGTATTTGATCACCTCTGGGTTTTTTATTTTTTGCGCTATTAATGAAAAAAGACCGAAAATTTGGAAAAAAAATTATTTTTTCTTAGTTTCTGTGATAACATTTTGCAAATTATTAATATTTCTTCATAAATTTTGGCCACAATTTATACTACTACATGTCTTTGATAAAAATAACCCAAAATTTTTGGAAATTATTTGGTCTGTGTGAAAGTTTTAGAGTCTACAAGCTATAGTGCAAATCATAAAAAATTGTCACATCTGATCACACCTGATGTACTGAAGGCCTATCTCATTTCTTGGGACCCTAACAAGCCAGGAAAGTACAAATGCCCCCAAAATAACCCCTTTTTGGAAAGTAGACATTCCAAGGTATTTATTAAGAGGCATGGTGAGTTATTTGAAGTTGTGTTTTTTTCCCACAATTCTTTGCAAAATTAAGATTTTTATTTTTCATTTAAAAAATTTCTCAAAATTGTCATTGTAATAGCTTATTTCTCTCACATGGCATGTGCATACCACAAATGACACCCCAAAATACATTCTGCTACTCCTCCTGAGTAAAACGATACCCCATGTGTGAGACTTTTTCACTGCCTGGCCACATACGGAGGCCCAACATGCAGGGAGCGCTATTAGGGGTTTTAGGAGCATAAATTGCACATCTAACTAGTTGACTACCTATTACACTTTTGAAGGCCCTGGAACACCAGGACAATGGAATTACCCACAAAGTGACCCCATTTTTGGAAAGCTAATACCCCAACGTATAATCTATGAGGCATAATGAGTCTTTTGAACGGTTTATTTTTTTCCAGCAGTTTTTGGAAAATGTGGAAAAAAAATGAAAACGCATTTTTTTTACACAAAGTTGTCCATTGATAAGATATTTCCAACACATAGCATGTACATACCACAAATGACACCCCAAAATACATTCTGCTACTCCTCCTGAGTAAAACGATACCCCATGTGTGAGACTTTTTCACTGCCTGGCCACATACGGAGGCCCAACATGCAGGAAGCGCCATCAGGGGTTTTAGGAGCATAAATTGCACATCTAACTAGTTGACTACCCATTACACTTTTGAAGGCCCTGGAACACCAGGACAATGGAATTACCCACAAAGTGACCCCATTTTGGAAAGCTAATACCCCAACGTATAATCTATGAGGCATAATGAGTCTTTTGAACGGTTTATTTTTTTCCAGCAGTTTTTGGAAAATGTGGAAAAAAAATGAAAACGCATTTTTTTTACACAAAGTTGTCCATTGATAAGATATTTCCAACACATAGCATGTACATAGCAAAAATTACACCCCAAAATACATTCTGCTACTCCTCCTGAGTAAAATGATACCCCATGTGTGAGACCTTTTCACTGCCTGGCCACATACGGAGGCCCAACATGCAGGAAGCGCCATCAGGGGTTTTAGGAGCATACATTGCACATCTAACTAGTTGACTACCTATTACACTTTTGAAGGCCCTGGAACACCAGGACAATGGAATTACCCACAAAATGACCCCATTTTGGAAAGCGAACACCTCAACGTATAATCTATGAGGCATAATGAGTCTTTTGAATGGTTCATTTTTTTCCAGAAGTTTTTGGAACATGTGGAAGAAAAATGAAAACGCATTTTTTTTACACAAAGTTGTATGTTTCTAAGATATTTCCAACACATAGCATTTAGATAGCAAAAATTACACCCCAAAATACATTCTGCTACTCCTCCTGAGTACAACAATACCACATGTGTGAGACTTCTACATAGCCTGACCACATACAGAGATCCAACATGCAAGGAACACCGTCAGGTGTTCCAGAGACACATAGTATGCACATACCAAGAATTACACCTCAAAATACATTATGCTGAGCAAAGCGTAAACAAAAGATTACCTGTGGTAATAGTAGCGCAGTTCTACAGCAGGATAGCACTGGTCCAGGCAGCAGGCAGGGACTTGGTCAGCAACGTCAGGCAGGGATACTGTCCCGTCAGGGTTAGTGCAGGTGGTCAGTTCATGCAACAGGCAGAGGCATGATGGCATAGGTCCTACAGGCAGCAGGCAGAAGTAGGGCCTCGTTCAGGACAGAATGGGGACAGGGGTAGAGGCTTCTCCCACCCAAATCTCTTTGAAGCCTCCGGGCAACCAGACCCTAATCTAGGATGAGAAAACAAAAAAGTTTTCTTCATCCAGAAAACTTTTCTGGCGCCCCTCACATATGTGAGACCCCTGTGTTCCACTAGTTCAGTAGCAGGTACAAGATCAGTCATGAGGCAGGCAAAAACATGGTCAAACAGTCCGAGGTCAGTTCTCAATCGGGCAGAGGCATTACAAAATCGTTAGGCAGAATCGTGGTCAAAAAACAAGCCGGGTCAGTTCCATATCGGGCAGATGTATTACAAAATCATTAGGCAGAATCGTGGTCAAAAAACAAGCCGGGGTCAGTTACAGAGCAGGCGGGTGGCATAAGGGGTGTGAAGGTGTGTGAAGGCAGGAACGGAGGATTAATACTTTAGTTTGGTGTGGTAACGGCGAAAACAGTTATTATACAGAGGCCTGGTTGGGAAGGACAATCCACACAATGGAAAGATGTGTCTCGTCTGACTCCATCACTGGCGCATACCTTGCATTTTTTTTGACGTCGTCGGCCTGTTTTCTGTGGGAGGGATTTTAATCGGAAAATGACGTTCGGCGAGACGACTTAAAAAATCAGATCGGATGGTTTGGGTGGGCCCGTCGGGAAAATAAGGGCAGTGATAAGGTCCTCTTGGTAGCCAAGGAAACTGTTTGGGGTTTTGGGTGGAGTTGCTGTAAATTACATAAGAATTGTATATGGCCAATTGAAAAAATAAATGGCAACTTTTTTGTACCAATGGTACGTTCTTCTTGTAGCAAGATAGGGTTCAAGCATCTGGTCGTTGAAGTCGACCCCCCATAAACAAATTATGAGTCCTGGATGCAAGTGGGCTTTCGGATGGTGGTTGCCACGCCTTCTGCGGGTTTCAACGACGGTATCATTATGGATGGAAGATAGCATGTACACGTCTCTTCTGTCCTTCCACTTCACCGCCAGAAACCGCATTGTTACGCAGACTTGCTGATTCTCCTCTTTTCAGCGTTGTGTTCACCAGCTTTGAGGAAAGCCTTTCCTATTGTTTCTGACGGTGCCACATGCTGGCGTCTGCTTCGGTGCAGGTTGTGGAACAGGGGAAGAGAGGTGTAGAATTCTCTACGTATAGATGATAGCCTTTTTCAATAGGGGGTAATGAGTATCCCAAACAATTTTGCCACTTGATCCCAAGTAGTCTGGGCAATTAGGGGGATTGAGCTGGTGTCCTTGCCTTCGTATACTCTGTAGGCATACAGGTATCCTGTGACTCGGTCACCACAATTTGTAGACCTTCACGCCATAGCGGGCTCTTTTGCTAGGCATGAATTGTTTTATTTAGGAGTCGCCACTAAATTTACAAGCGATTCATCCACACAGATGTGTTGGTCCGGGGTTATATAATTGGGGGAATTTTTCTGAAAAATAATTCAGTAAGGGCCTGAATTTTGAAAAGTCTGTCATGTTCTGGATGATTTCGGGGATGGCTCTGGGTATTGTCGTTGAAATGTAGGAATCTCATTATGGCAAAGTATCGGGATCTGGGCATTACGGCTGGGGAGAAGATGGGCATGTGGTTAGATCGGGTTTTTGGACCAAAAGGCACGGTAAGTGTTTTTTGGGTTGAGTCCCATACAAAATGTTAGGCCTAAAAAAATTTTAAACTCCTCCACCGTAAGGTCTCTCCACTGGAAGGGACGGGCATGGTATGACGTGGGATTATTTGCAATAAATTGCTGTGCAAATCGGTTGCACTGGGCCACAATTTCGGATAGCATGTCCTCTGTAAACATGAGGTTAAAATAATTGATTGGTGAAAAATTCTCTGTGTCCACTTGGATTCCTGGCTGGGCCGTGAAAGGGGGAATGTTGGCTTCTCCTGAATTAGGAGGAAGCCACAAGGGGTTCTGAAGGGCATAGGGAAGGCTGGCATGGGTCCTGGAAGTTTGTTGCCGAGGCACTGCGGTGCTGGCGGATGGCCCTGCAGTGCTGGCGGATGGCCCTGCAGTGCTGGCGGATGGCCCTGCAGTGCTGGCGGATGGCACTGTGGTGCTGGTGGATGGCACTGCCTCCTCACTAGAACGCCTTCGTTTAGCCGGGCCGGCTATCTTCCTCCTCTGAGTCACTCAGTGTTCCGCTACTGAGGGCAGGCTCATAATTGACGTCCAACTCAGAATTTGAATTTGAAAGGGACTCTGAAAGAGAGAGCTCCCCGTTGCTCTCGTCGGGGGCAGAAATGATTTGGAATGCCTCCTGAAGGGAATAGGACCTTTTGGACCTTTTGGACATGGTTGCTGATGCAACTGCACAGGTGTGTGCTAAGCCTTCACTGATGGGCACTGATGAGGTGGAGAAGATCGGCACTGATGAGGTGGAGCAGATGGGCACTGATTGGCGGAGCAGATGGGCACTGATGAGACGGCACAGATGTGCACTGATAATGCTGCACAGATGTGCACTTATAATGCTACACAGATGGGCACTGATTGGCACAGGTGGGCACTGAGGTGGCACTGATGTGGCGGCACAGGTGGGCACTGATGTGGCGGCACAGGTGGGCACTGATGTGGCGGAACAGGTGGGCACTGATTGGCAGCACAGGTAGGCACTGATAATGCTGCACAGATGTGCACTAATAATGCTGAACAGATGTGCACTGATAATGCTGCACAAATGGGCACTGATTGGCACAGGTGGGCACTGATGTGGCGGCACAGGTGGGCACTGATGTGGCGGCACAGGTGGGCACTGATGTGGCGGCACAGGTGGGCACTGATGTGGCGGCACAGGTGGGCACTAATTGGCGGCACAGATGTGCACTGATTTGGCGGCACAGGTAGGAACTGATTTGGCGGCACAGGTGGGCACTGATGTGGCGGCACAGGTGGGCACTGATGTGGCGGCACAGGTGGGCACTGATGTGGCGGCACAGGTGGGCACTGATGTGGCGGCACAGATGTGCACTGATTGGCGGCACAGGTAGGAACTGATTGGCGGCACAGGTAGAAACTGATTGGCGGCACAGGTGGGCACTGATGTGGCGGCACAGGTGGGCACTGTTGTGGCGGCACAGGTGGGCACTGATGTGGCGGCACAGGTGGGCACTGATGTGGCGGCACAGGTGGGCACTGATGTGGCGGCACAGGTAGGAACTGATTGGCGGCACAGGTGGGCACTGATGTGGCGGCACAGGTGGGCACTGATGTGGCGGCACAGGTGGGCACTGATGTGGCGGCACAGGTGGGCACTGATGTGGCGGCACAGATGGGAACTGATTGGCGGCACAGATGGGAACTGATTGGCGGCACAGGTAGCAACTGATTGGCGGCACAGGTAGCAACTGATTGGCGGCACAGGTAGCAACTGATTGGCGGCACAGGTGGGCACTGATTGGCACTGATGAGGTGGCAAAGGGATGGCACTGTATGTTCAACACGGATGGCACTGGGATGGCACTGGGATGGCACAGGGATGGGCACTGGGATGGGCACTGGGATGGGCACTGGGATGGGCACTGTAAACTTTTCACAGTAATCACAGTAATCAGACCTTCTCTCTCCTCACACGCGCTGTCTGTGTGAGGAGGGAGAGGCGGCAATGAGAGATGATCTCATATGTTTACATTTGAGATCATCTCTCATTGGCCACACAGATCGCATCGCAAACGGCCACTCTGATTGGCCGTTTGCGGCGATCTGTAATTGGCTGTGTCCAGGGGACACGGCCAACACAGAATTTCCCCGCAGCGCGCTCGGGAGCGCGCGCGGGGAACGAACAAACAGGAGGATGTCAAATGACGTCCTCTTGGATTTTGAGGTCCGCGCTGAAGCCGTCATTCGGCTATAGCGCGGGCCGGAAGAGGTTAAAGTGGATGTAAAGCCACTCTCATCCTTTCTAAACTACTGCCATAGTGCTGATCTATAAGGATATACATGCCTCCTGAATGTATCCTTACCTGTCATATGTCTCCCCTTTCCTATAATTCTAACCAGATTTCCATCATAAATACGATTGCCACTAAAATATATAATAGTAAGAGGTTAGGAGGATGTGTTTATCTGTATTGTTAGCAGAGGTTCCTCGAGACCTAAACATTATTTCAAGGCTTCCTTGGGAGCAATAATGTTGAAAAGAGAATCTAAAACATTAAATTATGTATTATTTCACCTGTGTGATTGCTCTGTAATAAGGATCTGCATAATATCTTATATGAAACATTACATCCATAATACGTGGCTCCATTCACAAAAGCTAACACACCAGGATGTTTTCCAAGGATTGGCAGTTATTTTCTGCTGAGCCATCCAGTGAGATTTGAAAACAAAAACCGTTACATGTCTAAAAATAGAGGGCCAGATCCACATAGAAATAGATGGGCGCAGCGTATCAGAGAAGCGCTACGCCGCTTTAACTTACTTTTGGCCGGTTCGAATCCCCAAAGAATTTGCGGCGTAAGTTACGGCGGCGTATTGTATCTCTGGCGGCGGAATTCAAATCGGCGATTAGGGGGCGTGTTTCATTTAAATGAAGCGCGTCCCCGCGCCGAATGAACTGCGCATGCTCCGTTTCTAAATTTCCCGCCGTGCATTGCGCTAAATGACGTCGCAACAACGTAATTTTTTTAACTTAGATGTGAATTCCGATTCACGGACGACTTACGCAAAAAAAAAATTCAAATTTCGACGCGGGAACGACGGCCATACTTAACATGGCAAGTCTAACTATACGCCGCAAAACAGCAGCTTTAACTATACGCCGGAAAAAGCCGACTAGAGACGACGTAAGAGAATGCGACGGCCGCGCGTATGTTCGTGGATCGTCGGAAATAGCTAATTTGCATACCCGACGCGGAAAACGACGTGAACGCCACCCAGCGGACGCCAAAGTATTGCATTTTAGATCCGAAGGCGTACGAGGACGTACACCTGTCGGATCTAACCCAGATGCCATCGTATCTTGGTTTGAGGATTCAAACCAAAGATACGACGCGGGTAATTTGAAAGTACGCCGGCGTATCAGTAGATACACCGGCGTACTTGCTCTGTGAATCTGCCCCAGAATGTCTAAAAATAAATCTCCTTCAGCTTGTGTTAAAGCCGAGTGAAATAAGCCTCTGAAGAAATCCATTCTTCACACTAGTTTTACCGATATAAACTCCTATTTCCTATAAATTAGTGTAGCGCCTGGTTACTTTTCAGTACCGGTGCTATTTAAATTTAGAGGGAGATCAGAGTGTAGTTAAACTCTGATCCAAGGGGGGCGTGGCCAGGCAGCGAATGTAGCCGGACGTGTCTGAAGTGAGCTCCGCCGAAAATCCTCTCAAACATCCTGCGGAAGAAAACTGTACTTACCCCCAACCACACCGGAGGATTCCTTGCTGCTCGGGGAACACGTACATACCTTTCCCGGCGATCTGGTCCCGCGATGTCGTCCGGCAAACGTCAACTGGTGAACAAGCCAGCAGAGCTCATGGTCTAAAATGGCGCGTACACAGGCCGCACGGCGAGAGAGAAGCACCGCGAGGCAGCCGAAAAGCTGTTCTCTAAACCACTGCTGAAAGAGCCTGCAGCTTCCTCCAGTACACCGGAGGACTCACCGAGTGGAGGATCCGAAGCGGATGACACAGTACCCCTGGAAGACTCGGTGCAGGCCGGCCTACTTTGGGACACAGTGAGTACTCCAGAGCAGGCCCCAGCTAAGACACAGGGCCTAGAGAGTCCTACCATAGAGGGGGAACCCACGTTGCGGGACATATTTACGGCAGTCACTTCATGTAATGTATCCCTAGCAGCACTGACCACGGAAGTAAAAGGGATGAAGTCAGAAATCTCATTTCTCAGGCAGGATGCCCAAAAAATGAGAGAAAGAACCTCTGCCTTAGAGGAAAGGGTGAGCACCATTGAGGACGACATGGGGCCTATGCAGAGGGACCTTGCTTATAATAACCATTTAATAGACCAACACTCTTCTCGTTTGGAGGAATTAGAGAACAGGATGAGAAGAAATAACGTAAGGGCTATAGGCCTGCCTGAGAAAATGGAAGGAAAGAATCCTGTGGAGTTCATTGAGAAATGGCTGATCGCAGCTTTCGGAAGGGAAGCATTCTCTCCTATGTTTTCTGTTGAACGGGCACACAGGGTGCCATCTAGACCCCCACAGCCGGGAGCACCACCGAGACCATTCCTGTTTAAATTCCTGCATTACCGGGATAGGGATGCCACGCTATACAATGCCAGAATTAATCCGACAGCACTGAAGATTGACAATGCTAAAGTCTCTCTATTCCCGGACTTTTCTGCTGAGTTACAGAAGAAAAGGAGTAAGTTCCTAGATGTGAAACGCCGCCTGAGGGACCTTGATCTGAAGTACGCCATGTTGTATCCGGCCCGCCTTCGGGTAGAAGTTTTTGGAGCAGTACAATTTTTTGATTCCCCTGCCACTGCAGCACAATGGCTGGACCGTGAAGAACAGTCAATCAAAGAGGCAAGGGGTAGACGACCGGCGGACTGAAGAAGTTTAAGCCTATGACCCGGCATATTATATGTTCACTTTCCAAGTTGCCAATTGTAAGGCGGTTTTTGTTCACTTTGGTTACTAAGGCCCAGAGTTTTGCTGTTGAGAAGCTTTAAGACACTGTGGTGCGCTTCCACTGTTGCCCCCGAGAGGGTTGTTTCCGGCCCTAACCTACTCCGTGACAGAGTTACGTTAGCCATGTTGGCTACATTGCATATGGTACTAAAGAGCGAAGATCCCACCAAGCCCTGCTCACTGGAAATCGTCCTATACACTTTTTTGATGTTTTTTTTATTTTTATTTTTTTCCATGTCCTCCCTAGCCTATAGCCCACATGACTATGAAACAGGGATCCCTCACTGTAACAGATACTGGTCCCAGAACCCGAGGGCAGGTACATCCTTTTATACTGCTCCCTTTATGGGGTTAAATGTGTGTTGGCGGGAGTGTATATTCCCCCACCGTTCTCTTCCAACGTATTGAAAATACTGGCTGAATTTGTGTCTTGTCTTCCTGGTATTCCAGTCCTAGTCCTAGGGGACTTTAATAATCTAATGGAACACGAGAAGGACAAACTTAGGTCTAGCGCGGGACATGGGGGGCCAGACAAGAGGGGTCCCACACCTTTTGCTCGGTTAATTGAGGAACTGGGTCTGTTTGATGTCTGGAGAATGCATAACCCTGACGCTAAAGTTTATTCCTGCAAATCAGCTTCAGGGGGGGGGGGGTCTGTCAAGGATTGATATGGGTTTCGGTAATGGTCTATTGCTACCATTGGTTCGGAATTCTGTATATCACCCGAGACCTACCTCAGATCATTCTCCGTTTACGGTAGATCTGGGTTTAGGTGAAAGGAGAGGAAAAACACTGTGGAAACTTAACCCGTTTTGGTTGTCTCTCATTCCAGAACCAGACCCAATCCCGAGGCTCCTTGGGGAATTCTTTGGGGATAATTTAGGTACGGCAGAAATCCAGGTAGTGTGGGATGCGGCTAAAGCCTTTATGAGAGGCCAATTTATCAGAATTATTAACCAAGTCAAAACGGGCACTAAGGAATGGGAGACACATGTGTTAGAGGAAGCGCGCCGTTCTGAGGCAGAATATGTGACAGACCCCTCCAATGATAATATAAAAAGAAGATGGATGGCCTCTCAAACCATGCTTAAAGACCTCTCGTTTCAACTAGCTGAAAATAAGAGGTTCTTTTTACAACAGAACCATTTTGAAGAGGGAGAAAATACAGGCCATATGCTGGCGATCCTGGCTAGATCACAGCAGCCCCCTTCCCATATTGCTGTGGTAGCGGATGCGGGGGGGGCGCTATGTCACTCCACACGTTCCATTATATGCTGCTTTAAAGAATTTTTCCAAAACGTTTATTCGTCAAAGGTCAGTCCCACTAGTGAACAATTGCACTCCTTTTTGGATAAATACCAGCTGCCAAAACTTCCCGGGTCAGAGGTAACCATGCTTAATGCTCCCCTTACCAGCGAGGAACTCCTGGAGGCACTGGCGCAGGCACATAATGGGCGAGCGCCAGGAGCCGACGGCCTTCCCTCTGAGGTTTATAGCAGATACTCAGAACAGATCATCCCCATCTTATTAAAAGTTTATAATACGGCCTTCGAAACTGGAGTACTACCCCCATCTATGAATGAGGCCCTGGTTGTGGTCCTATTGAAGCCTGGGAAGGATCCTCTCTCCCCGGACTCCTATAGACCGATTTCTCTCTTGACATTTGACATTAAACTACTGGCCAGAGTCCTGGCCACCAGACTCTCCAAATGTATTCATCATGTAATACACAGGGATCAGTCGGGTTTCATCCCTACGAGGTCCACAGCACAAAACCTACGTAGGCTATTCCTAAACATACAGGTGCCGGTGGACAATCCAAGTAATAGAGCTATATTCTCTCTAGATGCGGCCAAGGCATTTGATAGTGTTGAATGGCCGTATCTTTGGGAGACTCTGCGCAGATTTGGGGTTGGACCTTCTTTCCTAAAATGGGTACAATTACTGTACAGCTCCCCGACTGCAAGAATGAGAATTAATGGGGAGGTCTCTGACTCTTTCAGACTCTTCCGGGGCACGCGGCAGGGGTGCCCCTTGTCGCCCCTGCTGTTTGCCCTAGCCCTAGAGCCCTTGGCAATACATATGAGAGCTTCACCCGACATTACAGGCTTCATCAGGGGTGCAGGGCGGGATGTCATCTCTCTCTTTGCAGATGATACACTACTGTACCTGGGAGACACCCAGGAGTCGCTGAGGAATGCGATGACTTTGATCGCAGACTTCGGCGAATTATCAGGCTTCAGCATTAACTGGAACAAATCAGTGCTTATGCCCCTGGACCCCCTGACAGACCGACTGCCTGACTGTGCCAAGGATATTGTGGTAGTAAACGAATTTAAATACCTGGGAATTCTGGTTACGCCTGACCCTTTCCAATATCTCTCTTTGAATCTGGCACCATTGTTGCATAAATTCAGACAGAAATGTGCGTCCTGGAAAAAACTTCCCCTATCAGTTACAGGCAGAGCGAACCTTATTAAAATGGTATGGGCCCCTCAGCTTCTGTATGTTATTCATAATACCCCGGTTTGGATCCCGCATAGGTGGTTTGCGCAGATTGATGCCCAGTTTAGAGATTTGATTTGGGGTGGTAAGATGGCACGCATAAAACTTACCACATTACAATTAGCCAAGGACCAAGGTGGCTTAGCTGTCCCTCATGCCCGTTACTACTTCATAGCATCACAAATCCAGCATCTGGGAAACTGGGGAGAGGTAGACCTAGGGGACCCAATACGAACCACACTACTCCCATCAGGATCAATGCTCCCGGCGGTGTCTCATTTGGAAGCAGGGCTCACACACTTGGACCAGACTCTACCTACGGTGGTGCTACTAAATACGTTATGGAAATATGTCCGTTCTAGTCTTAATGTCAGGGTGGTATGCCTCTTTACTCCCATTTGGAAAAACTCCTATTACAGGGAACTTTTTAAACTAGAGGGCTTCAGGCCCTGGGTAAACACAGGTATACAGTATATTACACAACTGTTTATTGGCCCAATCCTCAAAACTTTTGTTAACCTGCAGTAAGAGTATGGCTTGGACAGAACCCAGTTCTATAAATATTTACAACTAAGACATGCAGCTCAGAGAGAAATCAGGCTCTCCCCTATTTCGTTAGTGAGACACCCCCTACATAATGATGTGCTTTTCAATAAAGACAAAAAGGGCATGATTTCACTAGTATACTCCAGACTGATTAATGTTACTCATGATGCATCAGCATTACCGTGTAGGAAGGGGTGGGTAACCGATCTAGGCCCCATCGACGGGGATACATGGGAGCTGTGTTTGACCTCTGCCCCACTGGTCTCGGTATCGGCACAACATAGACTTTCTCATCTATTTCTCCTCCATAGAGTATATAGAACACCCTCTCGTCTACACAAATGGGGCATACGGGACTCCCCAATATGCCCAAAATGTAATGTGCAGGAGGGCGACCTACTGCACATGATGTGGAAATGTCCTAAACTTTTCCGATATTGGAACTATGTTACTGATACTATATCCCAGGCGTATGGCTTTCCGCTGCCCCATGACCCGGTGGTGTGTCTACTGGGTGGCCTCGAGATACCTTCGCTGTCTCCCAATGGCCATACAGCTGTACTTAGACTACTGTATGTTGCACGTAAGGCCATCGCTAGATGTTGGATCACTCCCCGAGTGCCATCAGAGAGCCAATGGGTAAAGATGGTAAATAGTCTACTGATAAGGGAAAAAGTCACGTACCAACATAGGAACGCTCTTAAGAAATTCTATTCACTATGGCAACCCTGGTTGGATATACCGGGACTGGGACCAATGCAATTGATCATGGAAAGGCTTTTGCAGGGATAAAGAGGCATGGGATGAGTGGAGATGGGCTAGGGGGTTGTAGGATGAACATCGTTCTAGTAGATTAAGACCTCTGGAGCAGAGCGAGGTGTGGGAGGGGCTAAAACAGGATGTGGTTTATGGGTCTATGTGCCAGTTGCAAATGAAAATGTAATTTCTTGTGCCATGGTTGGGTAGGTTGAACAGTTAATGTGAACGGAGCCTAGGGTATTCCTGGATAGCCGGATTGTAAGCAAATTTGACAATATTATATCCAAAGTGGTGGTAGACTTCGGCTTATCTTAATTGTTGCCATGGGGGTGTAAGCTCCTCCCATGTTTGTTATGGCTCACACAATCATAAATGTACAAATAATAACTATCTTTCTCTTAAATTGGCGCATAACTCCCCTGATTGTACTTATACTATGTTTGTATGTATCCTAAAGTATTGTTTGACTATTTTGCTTCAATAAACCTTTTTCTTGATTTAAAAAAAAAAAAAAAAAACTCTGATCCAAAACAGGGTCTCTGTGTCAGCTTGGCTGTGATGTGGGCTCATTCTGTTGTACAGGGGTGTTCTTCCCAGCCCAGTGCAGTAGGTGGCAGCAGTGGAGTCAAGGTTTGAGTGCTCTTTCCCAGCAGCCAATCAGGAGGGTTGGGCCTCGCTGTGCATGCTGGGGGAGGGTATTTATGGGGCAGACACCATTGGTTCGGGGTTCGTCTTCTTCGTTCCGTGTGGCACCCACCTTTAGGGTGGCCACATCACAGCGCCCCGGCGTTTGGCCTACCTGGCCGGGGCGTGCGTGCCACACAGTGTTCCTGGTTCCGGGGCCATGTTGGCCCAGAGCATCTAACCAGCGACTGGGACCCAGTGAGCGACTGGGTTCCCACCTTTGAGGATCCCAAGCGATATTGCTGTTCGGTGGAGAGTCCGTCTAAGGAGCACCAATGAGAGGCTGGCGGTCCAAAAGGATTTCGACAAACCACCAGGGATCAAGGTAGCCGGACACTGAAGGATTGATCACCTGTCAGTCGGTACCTGGGCGACATTAAGAAGGAGATCCAGGCGTAATTCACCTAAGGAGGATTGCCTCCGTAACCATGATCAGAGAGGACCTGTGCCAGACGTGTCTCCCGGAAGTTCACCAAGGAGGGTCTGTGGCAGAGGCTTTATCCTACAAATGTTCGAGTGATACTCCGGCTGCCAGGTCAGTGAGAGAGGCCTGTCCGGGTACACTAAACCTGCTCCGGCAGGAGTGGAACGGAAAGTGTTATATATGGGAACAGGACTGTTCCAAATACTACGCCTGAATCTGCTGTTCTCCTTCTTCTTACAGACGCTATCCCTTTCATCACCAGTTCATTGTTTTTACCGGGCTGAGTAATAAAAAGCACAGCAAAGACACTTGTTGTGGACATTCTTTTACTATTGCTATATGCACCATACACCCCTAGGAACTCGGAAGAGCCACGAGGTAAATGTGCCACCCAAAACAACCAGCAGCTCCTCCGGGGGTAGTGCTACATTAGATCTGATTGAAAACTCATTACTGACTTTCTCTTTCATGAGAATAACTATTTTCATATTGAAAATCGTCAAATCTAAAAACTACTATTAGAAAATGAATTAAAAGTACCGGAGCAATTGATCTGTCTCTTGGGACTCAGTAATCGACTGGGTCTCACCTATGGAGGTCCTGGCTGTCTGTCCTGTTGGAGGAAGCCGTACGGTGGAGAGTCTGCCTGAGGAGTACCAAGAGAGGCTGGTGTTCCAATAGGGGCCTGACCATCCATCAGGGACCAGGGGAACCGGACACTGAGAGGCTGGATGTTGGTCACCTGTCAGTCGGTACCCTAATTTAAAACTACCTGAAGGAGATCCAGGTGTCAAGTCAAGTCCAAGAGGACTCCGGACTATTATTTTCTGCAACCGATTGGGAGGGTCTGTGGCAGAGACTTAAAGCGGAGTTCCACCTAAAAATGGAACTTCCGCTTAATCCACTCCTTGCCCCTTTACATGCCACATTTGGCATGTAATTTTTTTTGGGGGGAGTGGGGGCTTTAGGAGGAGTGGGACTTCCTGTCCCACTTCCTTATTCCACCGAGGGGCTGGTAAGGCGAATAGCTTAATCGCCTTATTGCAGCCCCTCCCTGTAGGCGAGTGCCTGTCCAATCGGACGGCGCCGCTCGCGCATGCGCAGTGCCGCTCGCGCATGCGCAGTGGGTGCCCAGCCGTGAAGCCGAAAGCTGTCACTGCCGGGTGCCCACACTAGGAATGAAAACCCCTGGCCGGCGAGGGGGGCGAGGAGCGGAGCCCCGGCCGGCGCGTCGCTGGAACCGTAGAGCAGATAAGTGTCTGTTTATTAAAAGCCAGCAGCTACACTTTTTGTAGCTGCTGACTTTTAATAAACTTAAAAAAAGGCTGGAACACTCCTTTAACCCCAAGTTCGAGGGTTATTATGGCTGCCAGGCCTGTGAGAGAGGCCTGTCCATGTGCGCTGTACCCATTCCGGCTGGAGTGGTGAAGTGAAAGTTTGTCATTGGGAGCAGGACTGTTTTCTTTTTTTTTACATACACCTGAATCTGCCATTTCCATTTCTACTATTCCTCTATTCTTCACCAAGTTTTATTGTTTTTACCCGGCTGGCCATACCTCTTTTAAAGCTAGCGTTTAATCTGCTTATTTTTTTTGTTTTTTTTATGTAGTAGTGTGGTACCCCAAAAGTGTAGTGACCCAGAATTCTCAACTGGACGGGTTGAGGGGCTCCAGGGAGCTTATAATTTACAGAGGAAACTGGCGTTTCAGTTCCCTCATTATTTAATGAAATCCACTTTGGGACCTAGAGCCCGGGGATTTCGTAGAGTTCGAGGAAATCCCCAGTCCTGGGTCCAGATTTTCAGATTTACCAGCACACTGACTGGTCAGGTGTGTGCTGGCCTATTTGTAGACACCTGACCATGGTTCTGGGCTCCACCCTCCCGAGGAGTCCAGGCTTGGAAGGGAGAACCCAGAGAGTGCAGGTGTGCACTGAAGTAGCTAGAGAAGCTGGAGAGTGCCGGTGTGCACTGAAGTAGCTAGAGAAGCTGGAGTAGCTAGAGAAGCTGGAGAGTGCCGGTGTTCACTGAAGTAGCTAGAGAAGCTGGAGAGTGCCTGTGTGCAATGAAGTAGCTAGAGAAGCTGGAGAGTGCAGGTGTGCACTGAAGTAGCTAGAGAAGCTGGAGAGTTCAGGTGTGCACTGAAGTAGCTAGAGAAGCTGGAGAGTCCCGGTGTGCACCGAAGTAGCTAGAGAAGCTGGAGAGTGACAGTTGTGCACTGAAGTAGCTAGAGAATCTGGAGAGTGACAGTTGTGCACTGAAGTAGCTAGAGAAGCTGGAGAGTGCCGGTGTGCACTGAAGTAGCTAGAGAAGCTGGAGAGTGCAGGTGTGCACTGAAGTAGCTAGAGAAGCTGGAGTAGCTAGAGAAGCTGGAGAGTGCCGGTGTTCACTGAAGTAGCTAGAGAAGCTGGAGAGTGCAGGTGTGCACTGAAGTAGCTAGAGAAGCTGGAGAGTGCCGGTGTGCACTGAAGTAGCTAGAGAAGCTGGAGAGTGCCGGTGTGCACTGAAGTAGCTAGAGAAGCTGGAGAGTGCCGGTGTGCACTGAAGTAGCTAGAGAAGCTGGAGAGTGCAGGTTGCACTTTGAAACCCAGAGACATAAATCTGAGGTTGCTGACAGGCGTCAGGAGGGCTTCATGCGGGAGCCTGAGCAGTGGTGCTGCTGCTGAAGAGAGCCAGGTGGCTTGGTATTTTCTTTTGCATGTGTAAGCCAGGAGGCTGAAGTTATTATTTTGTTTGGACTTTTATTTTTGCCTTTTTAATAAAAATGGGCTACCATGCCCTTAAATATAGTTCCGGACTGGCGTGAATCACTTAAAAACACATATACCACGAGAGTTAACAACCCCCAACTTTACACTTAATTACTCTTGAGACCTCAGCCTTGATGTAGGTAGTTGTATGTTATTGGGAGAGGTTATTCAAATATCAAAATGCCTTGATGGGTGGATATAAGGCCTCGTACAGACGAGCAAACATGTACGATGAAAACGGTCCGCCGGACCGTTTTCAGCGTACATGTCTGCCCGGGGATTTCTGTATGATGGCTGTACACACCATCATACAGAAATCCGCGCGTACTCGATACGCGGCGACGAGGCTGCGACGTCGCCGCGACAATGCTTCCAGTTCAATGCTTCCACGCATGCGTCAAAGTCATTCGACGCATGCGAGGGATGGCGGGCGCTCGGACATGTACGGTAGGTCTGTACAGACGACCAAACATGTCCGACGGGCAGGATTCCAGCGGGCTGTTTTAAAACATGTTCAGAAATATTTGCCCGCTGGAAAAAGGCCCGGCAGGCAAATGTACGCTGGAATCCTGTCCGCTCGGGCCTACACACGTCCGAACATGTCTGCTGAAACTGGTCCGCGGACATGTTCGGTCGTGTGTACGGGGCCTTAAGGTTGTGTGATTTTATTCAGACTGTGTTTGCATGCAGTCAGGAAATTCAGCTCTCTCTGATTAGCTGCAGATTCGAATGTATCTTGTGAGAAGCTCAAAGTGTGCAGTGAAATCAGAGTACAGGTGATACAACTGTGCAAGCCTGAAGGAATAGCTGGGTTGTCCCCAGAAAATTAATAGAGAGGAAATCTTCCAATTGGTACTCTGGTTCTGGTGACCTGGGGGTCCCCAAGAAATTCCCTAATCTGCAGGGATTTCTTCTAACTTCCTGTTTGGCTATGAAGGGAAATCTCCCCAATGGGACAGAGGTAGCGGAAAAAATCCCAAAGTGGTTATATTCCTCTCTCGCTTTATCCAAAATGAAAAAAAATAAAATAAATACTTTTGCCTACAGTCATAAGTGTGCAAAGCCTATTGCATTAGGGTGTGCACCCCAAAGCTCAAACACGCACCATCAATCACTCACGTTGTTCACTCAGAAAGAGAAGGGGTGAATAAATTACATATTTACCGTCCCCTTCCCCGACCCTAAAACATCCCTGCAGCAACAGTTGGCAGGAGAGGAGAGGAGGGAAGCCAGAGTACTGCGGGGGAGGGGGGGCAGGGCAGTAGGGGGAATTTGTTCTGCACACGGTTTTTAGGGTGTGCCTGGGCACACCCTGTGCGCACACCTATGCCTATAGTCCTACTTTAAGTGGTAGACTTAGGGAGCGGGTAATTTTATTGTCTTCCTGGAGTTTACCTTGTATGGCTGGAGAGATTCCACATCTATTTTAATACATCTGATTACACTGATGTGAATGTCACTGATAATCTCCGTGACTGACTGGTCATCAGCAAAACCAACACAGCACAGCATGTTCATCCTTGGTCAAACACACAAGGCATTGTCATGTTAATTGTATTGACAGAATGGCTCAACTTCTATGTCTTCTGTCTGTACTGGAGTCACAGAAAGGATGGCATCTAACCACTTGCTTACTGGGCACATAAACCCTCTCGTGCCCAGGCGAAATATTCTGCTTCCAGCACTGCGTCGCTTTAACTGACATTTGCGCGGTCGTGCGACGTGGCTCCCAAACAAAATTGACGTCCCTTTTTCCCCCACAAATAGAGCTTTATTTTGGTGGTATTTGATCACCTCTGCGGTTTTTATTTTTCTGCGCTATAAACAAAAAAGAGTGACAATTAAAAAAAATATATATATTTTTTACTTGTTGCTATAATAAAATATCCCATTTTTTTTTAAAAAAAAACTATTTTTTTCTCAGTTAAGGCCGATACGTATTTTTCTAGTTTTTTTTGTAAAAAAAAAAAAAATCGCAATAAGCGACTGGTTTGCGCAAAAGTTATAGCGCCTACAAAATAGGGGACAGAATTATGATTTTTTTTTTTACTAGTAATGGCGGCGATCTGTGATTTTTATTGGGACTGCGATTTTGCAGCGGACATATCGGACACTTTTGACACAAATTTGGCGCCATTCACATTTATACTGCGATCAGTGCTATAAAAATGCACTAATTACTGTATAAATGTGACTGGCAGGGAAGGGGTTAACACTAGGGGGTAAGGAAGGGGTTAAATGTATTCCCTGGGTGTGTTCTAACTGTGTGGGGGGAGGGGGCTGACTGGGGGAGGTAACCAATGCTGTGTCCCTATGTACAAGGGACACAGATCGGTCTCCTCTCCTCTGAGAGCACGTGGAGCTCTGTGTTTACACACAGAGCTCCACGTCCCTGCTGTGTCACCGCCGATCGCGTGTACCCGGCGGACATCGTGGCCGCCAGGTACACGCATCGGCTCTTCAGCGATGCGCCGGGACAGTGTTTACCCGCTGCGCGCCAGTCCAAAGACGTCCATTCGGCACTTGAGAGCCGCGCTGTTGATGTCTTTTGTCAATAGCGCGGGTCTCAAGTGGTTAATGATTGTATGGAATATACAGCTGTGCATATATGATGTGCTACCAGCAACGCAATGCCATGTTCGACGCGGTCAGATGTTCCTGTATATTTCAGAGGAGGGGAGGCGGCGATCCATTGTGATAGCTATACTGTCACCCTCAGAGGACTTTCTTTTGCCCTCTTTAGCAAAAGGGGAGTTGAAATTAGGTAGGACATTCTCAAAAGAGCTAACATTATCCATCTTGCCTTTAAAGTCCTCAATCTACACAGAAGTGGAAGAAAAAAAAAATCACGATTCAGTTATCTCTGGGGGACGCTATTTTCAATTTTAGGGAAGTCTGGGCAGTACTTGGGCCCCCCAGACCTGTTTGATTAACACAAGTTCGCCTCTGTTCTGGCTGTGGTACTACTTGTTGCCTGTAGGTGATGTTGCCCCTCTGGCCTTATGTTGGAATGCAGGTGTACCATGGTGTGTTTGGTGTCCCTTCTTGACAACGGTACAGTGGGAGTGGTGACCCCGCTGTGCATGCTGGGGAGGGGTACTTAAGGGACAGACGTCATTGATCGGGGGTTCATTCTTCCTCGCCTCCCGGCCCTCCTGAAGCGAGGGGTGTGTGTGTGCCCGACTTTGGGGCCACGTTGGCCCGGAGTGATGCTATTGTGGAGTAGGACCGGCTACACTGGCTGGGGCCTACAATCTTAAAGAGGGATCCTAAGCTGTCTGTCCACAAGGGAGGAAGCTGTCTTGATGAAGGAAACCGGGGGAGGACCTGCCCTGGAGGAGACCGGGGGAGCTCGCATGAATGTGTGGAGTTCTTGCGGGCAGTACCAGAGACAGCCACCAAGGGGCCCCAGAAGACGTGGATCGGGCCACTCTGTGCAAAACGAGCTGCACAGTATAACATGTTTGTTATTTGAAAAAATAAAATAAAAATTTTCTTTACAACCACTTCCATACCAGGCACTGACGCACCTTCCTGCCCAAGCCAATTTTCAGCTTTCAGCACTGTCGCAATTTGAATGACAATTGCGCGGTCATGCTACACTGTACCCAAATGAAATGTTTATCATTTTGTTCCCACAAATAGAGCTTTCTTTTGGTGGTATTTGATTACCTCTGCGATTTTTTTTTTTTTTTGCGCAACAACTAAAAAAAGACCAACATTTTTGAGAAAAATTATGGGCCTGATCCACAAAGCAGATGCGCCGACTTAACTCGAGATGCGCGGCGTAATTGAAATTTGCGCCGCGCGTATCTTTGCGCCTGATCCTCAAAATGAGTTACGCCTGAAATCCAGTTTTTCCGTCCTACCTAAAATAATTACACGGCGCTTCTTCGTGCGCAAATTACGCTAGACACGCGCTGTTTTGATAGGCAAAGATGCAAATGAGGGAGATCCACAAAATTAAGTGTGTGCGCAGTAAGATTACGCCCTGTGCGCTTCTGTTAGTTTCCCAGAGCAATTTTACACTTTATAAAAGCAGCCTAATTTTACACTGCCGTGTAAAGGTCTGCTACAGCAACACCATTAAGGAACAGCTGAGCACACACACTTGCCGGACTACAATCTGTCTGCCAACATGCCAGGGCCATCCATGATCATAACTGCACTAGTGACTTTAGACCTGCTAAGAAGGAGGAGGGGAAACAGAGGAGGAGGAGGGCACAGGAGAGGGTTTTACCGCAGACGCCTAGATGTGTTTGGCATGACTGCTTCTGAGGTGTATGGCACCTTCAGATTCAACCGTGAAGCCATCCTGGAATTAAACCACATCCTGCAGGATGATCTCACCAGCACCAACACAACGCTCACATGCAGTGCAGCCACTGCTCAAAGGTAATGGCAACCACTGCATTTCCTTGCACTGGCTCTTTTCAGCGCACAAGTGGAGGTGTGGCTGGGATGGCACAATCCTCCATGAGCAGATGTGTGCACCAGGTTGTCCTGCAATCCTGAGACGCATGGCCAATCCAATTCATCAAACCCTCCCAGGAGGTCCAGCGAATGGACACAATGACCGATTTTTTCCAAATTGCTGATTCCCACGCACCATCGGGGCCATTGATTTGCACCCATGTGGCACTACAAACCCCCCCCCCATGAGATAGAGCACATGTACTGAAATAGGAGCACTGGCATTCAATCAATGTTCAGGTGATAGTGGATGCCAAATGCCTCATATGGCACGTTCTGTGCAAATTCCAGGATCAGCCATGACAGCTATATATTCCGTCACAGCAACATCTCCAGAGAATTGGAACAGAACGTGTATGGGACAGCTGGCTGGTTGGTGAGTGACATGGGTGTCAAGGTATGACTGTCCACCCCATGATGCAGACATCACGAGGGGCACATGCATGACTAACATCCTCCTGTTCTTTTCCCTTCCAGGTGACTCTGCATATGCACTGGGTCCCCATCTAATGACCCCATCCGGGACCCCCAAACCACAGGAGAGGAAAGATACAATGCTGCACACATAAGTACCTGTGGAGTGGTGGAATGCACATTTGGCCTCCTGAAGTCACGTTTCCGATGCCTGGATAAGTCTGGGGGTACCCTGTTGTATTCCCAGACTTTGTGTGCCAGATCATCGGAGCATGTTGTATTCTGCACAACTTTGCAGTGAGAAGGGGCCCTGGAGATTTGACATACGTGATGACCTGAACCACACAATCCCCCCCCAACCAACTCTACCGGTCTGCTGAGGGCACAGCAGCCAGGAGACGCCTTGCAGAAGGCATCTTTGCACAGTAAACGCACATGAAACATGTCACAATGAGAATGTATCTTTGCACAGTAAACGCACATTAATTATGTCACAATGAGAATGCATGAATGCACACCACTGTGGTCCCTAGCACAGAACATCACATGCACATCAAATTGAATTAGATCCAAGACCCCCCCAATGGTACTTGGGAGCAGTAAACGCCCCGCCACGGGCTCCAATTATTGTCACTGTGCATTCATACACCATTCAGGGACCTGGGATCACTTTCTCCCTGGTCCTGGGGATCCCTTCTCCACCAAAATGAGGGTGACACCCTTATTTAATCAGGAATGCCACCCCCCCCCCACATTCACAACACATAAAAACAAATCATAAGTACAGTATACCAAACAAATCATAAAAATATGACTGGTGACTGTCCTCCTGCTGGCCTTCCCTCCAAGGCCACTGCTATCCTTGTGAGACACATTGTGAGTGCAGCCGTATTGGCCTGGCCAGCCCGGGTATTGTCCCTGCACAGCCTGGGTCTGGGCAGAGTCACCTCCTGGGCCACGCCTGTTGTGGCGGTCTTCAGGTCCCACAGCATGTGATGACCGCCAAATGAGTTTGTGGCCCCATCACTGTTTGACTCCTTCATTGCACCAGGCTGTGCTCCATTCTGGGTCAGAGTCTCTTTTATCTGACCCAGTGGGCGGGTCTGCCGGGCATTGTCCTTCTGCAGATTGGCCGGCAGACGCTCGGCCCCCCCCTGGTCTCCTGAGTCACCATCCTGCCTGCCGCTGAGGCTTGTGGCCCTGGAGGAGGGGAGAGAGTGACCCTTGTGGGTTGAGGCCTGTTGAGGGGAGGAGGGGAGGGGCTACCCCTGATGGTGGCTGACTGCTGCTAGCCCTCAGGGGTAGCCTCAGGGGTAGCCTCAAGGGTAGCCTCTAAGGGTCAACAAATCAGAGGCCAAAAGGACTTCCCTGCCAATCTGCATATCTTCTTCCTCCACCCCCTCATCCTCCTCCCCTCAACCTCCTCATGAGGGGAGGTTTGGCCACTCCCCTCCCCTGGGGAATCCTGCCCTTCTTGGGACTCATCAGCAGCCTCTTGTCCTTGGGGTGGTGCAGCAGCCTGGCCTGATGGCCCCAGCAACCTCCTGGTCATCTGTGGAGGACACAAAACAATCACAGGTTTGAGGATCCCACCACATGGCACATCTTCCCTTCCCCCCACCCACACATGCTAATCACCAGATAGAAAAAAACAAAAAACTTACCTGGCCCCACAGGAACACCTGTCTGATATCCACGCAGGCCCACAACTGCTCTGGCTGGAAACACCGGGGCCACTGCCCATTCCTCCTCACTGAGCCTGATGGGGCAGGCTGGGCCTCCTCCAGTGCCCGTGGTATGGGCATTTATTTGGGCCACCTTGTTACGGACCACACTCTTAAGATCGTTAATCTTCTTTTGGATGCCAGCGGTGTCCTCGTCTCCCCCACCCCCCCGCCGCATTTATCTGATCCGTAATTTTTTTTATTATCGCCTTACTTTGGGCGGGGAGGTTTTTTCCGGCTATCAGGGCCATGTAAATATCGCCCATTTAGGACGATGGCCCGAGCAAGAATTTGCTTCTCTACCAGAGAAAATTGAGCTTCCTGCGCTTGGGTGCCATCACAGACACACTCAGCAACAAGAATAAACTTACAGGACAAACAAACAAACAAAAATACACACACAACAAACAAACAAAAAAAACTCACAGAAGAAACACACAAAAAGCAAGACACACAAGCAGACAGCTACTACAAATTCAAAAACAAACCACACAAAAAACAAACACAATATACAATCAGAAAAAAACAAACACAAAATACACTCAGAAAAAACAAACAGAAAATACACTTAGCAGAAACAACTACAATCTAATACTCCTCCAAAACTTTTCTATCACACACAACTCACCAACAAACACCAAAAAACGACAGAGCAGAAGCAACTTGCTCTAGGAAGGGGAACACAGGGATATACTTTTGCAAGGGAAGTGTGTTTGAACTGGGGCTTTTTATACACAGGGCGATCCTCAAACTAAGTACGCTTGGCCTTTTACCTATCTCACGATTGCGCCAAGCCAAGTTCTGCACCATGCCCAGTGAGCAGCAGATTTGTGCGCGCATGCGCAAGTACGGCCGGCCCCATCATTTGCATGGGGTCACGGCTCATTACAATGAAGCACGCCCACTTCCTTCCCACTTGCAATAACCCCGCCTTACGCCTCGGGATTTAAGTTACGCTTGCGCAATTTTATGCGCAAATGCGCCTGTGGATACGGCACTTTCGACACCAAATTAGGGCGCCCGTACTTAAATGACATAAGTTTTGACTAACTTAATTTGCGCCGCTGTTTGTGGATCAGGCCCTACGTTTTTATTTTTTTGATATTTTTTTTTTGTAAATAAGTACGTTTTCTTCTTCAATTATGGGCACTGATATGGCGGCACTGATGGCACCGATGAGGTGGCACTGATGGGCACTGCTAGGCGGCGCTGGAATGCTGCACTGATAGGCACTCATAGGCGGCACTGATGGGCACTTATAGGCAGCACTGATGGGCACTCATAGGCGGCACTGATGGGCACTCATAGGCGACACTGGGCACCTCTTTGGCGGCACTGATGGGCACTCATGGGTGGCACTTATGGGCTGGCACTGATGGGTACTTATGGGTGGCACAGATGGGCACTGATAGGTGGGCACTGGGCATAGATGGGCACTAAGAGGTGGCACTAATGGGTGTTAAAAAAAAAATTGTATTTATTTTTTTTTGCCTATTTTTGCTCTATTGAGCACCGGGGGGCACTCCCTGGTGGTCCAGTGTTAGCATCCGAGGGGGGGCTACGCTGAGAAACAATCAGCGCGAACCCCCCCTGTCAGGAGAGCCGCCGATCATCCCTCTCTACTCGCGTCTGTCAGACGCGAAGTGAGGAAGAGCGATCAACGGCTCTTTTTACATTGTGATCAGCCGTAGTTGGACACGGCTGATAGTGATAAAGAGCCTCCGCCGGAGACTCTTTTACCGAGATCGGAGATGCAGGGTGTCAGACTGACACCCCGCATCACCGATCAATCACCGGTCAATCACCCCGATCGTCCAGTCAGGATTTCACAAACCACTTCCCGGACGGTCAATTGACTATTGACGGGCGGGAAGTGGTTAATGACAAAAAAAACAGCGCATTCAGGGTTAAACAATCTCCCTTGTTAGGGGCTTGGATGAGCAATGACAAAACTTCCTACGGGACTAAAAAAAATCCTGGGAAAGTGTTCCATTTCAAGGAGAGAGCATTAATATCCACAGTGTTAAAAATATTTGTGCGGGGGGGGGGGGGTTGTTTGGCCCCGAAACGCGTTGGTTAACTTTTATCTTTCACCTGTCTCAATTGTATCAGCAATAAATGATAATGGACTCTTAAGACGACTGCTCAGCACTCTTTTTGTTGATTCGCCAACTAATTAATTAACATGCTAGAACTCAGAAAAAAAGGTGGCGGGCTTTTCTATTAGAAAGCTTTGCAAGCAGAATGTCATGGATGCTCCCTGTATCACATATAATTTTCTAAAAGAAAGATTTTACACAAGAGCAAAAAAGATATAAAACATTAACTTGTCACTTTTTTTTTAGTTCGGGCTGCTGGGGCACTGAGCCTGTTATTCTGCCCAATGTTTCCTAGTATGGATAGAGTCCAAGTTCACTATAAATAAGCCATGGTAGAACCTCAAGTACACGTGATCGCTCAGAGAACAGCACGTGCCGCTGCAACTAGCGAGACAATTAAATAAAATCCACGAGGCTTCTGCACCTGGAAATTGATATTAATCACATTTCCGCATGTCACTCAGACGCAGGTGGGAGAAGGAGTAACTAGCGGTGAAATAACCAGCAATGTCATTTATAGATGGAATCGTAAGGCTGCGCACAAATTGCACATAAAAGCTCATTTATTGCACTTAATCCAAGTGGGCATAAACACATCTCAGCCTTTCAGGCCTACACAATTCTTTCATCAAGCTGCTTTTCAGACAGGTAGTCACTGCAGGAAGCAGCCAGATTGAGAGTCACATCCACATAAAAAGGGTCAGCCCACCCAAAGCTGACATTTCCGTGTGTGAATGGGCGCTGGAATATAAAAGTGCAATCTGAGAAGATTTGAAAATTACCGATAGCCTTGAGCGGAGCGGCACTAGGGTGACACATTTCCCAAACTGCCATTCAGGGACAATTTTTCCAAGGACCAGGGGGGGTGTGTTGAATGTAGTCTCTGGGTTGACGGGATTTCGGCGGCGAGTGATTTGTCGGGTGAATGGCTGGTTTTAGTACTTATATCATCCCAATACCCTGCTTATATCATCTCTTATACCAGGGGTCTCCAAACTTTTCAAACAAAGGGCCAGTGTATTGTCCTTCAGACTTTAGGAGGGTCAGATTGTGGCCAGCAGGGGCAGAAAATTTCCTGGGCCAGACATCAGTGACAATAAATATGGCCTCAGGATGATGGTCAAAGGTAGAAGGGGCAGTGCTCTTATTAGTAGGAGAAATAGTATCCCATCATTGGTATCGGTGGAAGAAATAGTGCCCCATTGTTGGTGGTCAATGGAAGGAATAGTGCCTCATATTAGTGGGAGGAATAGTGCCCCCAAGGGCTGGATAAAGGCTAGCAAAGGGCCACATCTGGCCCTTGGGCCACATTTTGGAGACCCCTGTCTTATACCATCCCAACACCATGCTTGAAATGTATTTCTGTTATTACATTGTAATTATAGACCCCCCTCACATAGTACAGACCCCCTTCCCTCAGTAAAGACCCCCCTCTCCACTAAGTATAGACCCTCTCCCTCAGTACGGACCCCCCCTCTCCACTAAATATACTTGCATTACACCCACTATGCCTCTCAACCACCCTGTATGGGAGGATGTCAGCAGTTTTTTGGCATTAAAGGTTCTCATTAGACTGGAGAAGGCCTGGGACCTTGCAACACACAGAGCAGCCCTGATCCTCCTTTTCTGGAATCCCTCGCCGACACTTTGTCCCTCCCTTCCGCTGAGTGCACCCAGAGCAGGCAGCTTGCAATGGGAACACCCAAGCAGACTCAATCACAAGCTGAGGCTCTGTGTGTCCTTTCACACACAGAGCTGTGGCTCGGCTTTGCCCCCTGTCTCCCCATTGGCTCACTGGCTGTGACTGAGAAAAGCCAATGAGGAGAAAGAGTCCCTGGAGCGCCAAGTTCCTTTGACCCCCCCGAACACATTGGCTGTCTTTCAACACATTATCAATGAATGGATTCAGACTATTTTATCTTTTAGTCGTATGCTCCTTCCATACATGCATGTCTTTTTCTTGTAACCTGTTGGAGTACCCAATGGAGGGTTGCCTTATCTAACCTGAGCCAGTGGGCTCTTCAAATGTTTTTTGCCCTCTCACTACATTGTTTAAACTCATATCTGAAAGGATATGAGCCATTGTGACTCCATTTTATAAATAAGTATCCATCTTGTGTAGAACTTATTTATTCGATATTATTCCTCTCTCACACAGATCCCAGTAACCGTTTGTTTATAGAACATAGCTTGTTATTGACCTTTAAAGCTTATCTTATTGTTTTGGAGTTTATAGATTCCGTATTAGGCACGCATTTCAGTGTATTGTTATGAAAATATGTCTGCATATAACCTTGTTGTTGTACTCTGAGATGCTCTGACCATATTAGCACTTCCACCGGATGTATGACCAGGTTAACCTTTGAATTATCTTTTCGCTTGTAGAAATATTATATAAAGCCATGAATAAAGATATATTATTAGATCACTCTTTGAATCTGTCTCAGTGTGAAATTAATGGTTCAGAGTGGTCTCCGGCGCTGTACTGAGTTAGGAGGAACAACGGGGTCCCATCGTGGTCGTACTTCACCCCTCACCCCAACAATATCAAAGTCCCAGTGACTCTTGGATGCGCTTTTTTAAGTATCAAAGTGTCAGTATGAAGGTGTTTCATACAGCCATCAATGTCTGAGAAGGTTCTCATTCATCTGGGTCATGGTGTAGGCAAGTAGTACAGTTGGCTAGGGTGCCACTGCTCTACCCAAGGAGCAATGCCTTTGGCTTAGCACTACTGAACATCCTATGATAACCCAATCACTTACTCATTTACTCTTGGTAGCAAACAAAGTGTTCACATGACCTCTATTTACTACTGGCCCTAGAGAGGGAGCCTGGTATAGGACCAATGTGTCTTCAACCACCTTGATTAGAATATAGCAGATGGTTGTCTGATATAGATGGAGGGTAAACTTTGCAGGTCAAGTCTCAGCAGTCTTCATACACCTTTGGGAAAAGGGACATTCTTTCGAGGACACTGAGGTGCACATTTTGGATATTGATGACAACTGGTTGAAAGACGTCATCTACCTCAAACTAGAACAACCAACCCTAAAACAGATGTGAGGCCATTACCATTATCTGTCACCCAAATGTAACACCCTTTTAACATAACTTAATAATTTGATAATACATTTACACCTTCAGCTGTGTAACTCCAACAAATAAAACCTGTCCCAGATTTTGTGGCACAGTAATGGAATAAAGAATATGTAAACTCCAGTGGCATTACTAGGGTTGTGTCACCTGGTACAGTAAAACCTGGTGTCACCCCCCACAATCGTCAGAGAGAGGGGGAGCAGAGAGAGAGGGGGCAGGGAGAGAGAGGGGGCAAGGGGAGAGAGAGGGGGCAGGGAGAGAGGACAAAGAGAGAGAGAGAGAGAGGGGGGGTGGGAGGGGGCAGGGAGAGAGGACAAAGAGAGAGAGGGGGGCAGAGGGAGAAAGGGGGCAGAGGAAGAGAGGGCTAGGAGATAGAGAGGGTGAAAAGAGAGGGGGAAGGGAGAGAGAGGGTGAAGAGAGAGGGGGAAGAGAGAGGGGGCAGGGAGAGATAGGGTGAAGGGAGAGGGGGCAGGGAGAGAGAGGGGGGAAGAGAGATGGGACAGGGAGAGAGAGGGGGAAGAGAGACAGAGGGGGCAGGGAGAGAGAAAGAGCAGGGAGAGAGGGGCAGAGATGGTAAAGGCAGAGAGAGAGGGTGGGGAGAAAGAGAGAGAGGTAGTTGGGTGAAAGAGAGAGAGGGGGCAGGGGGAGAGAATGGGAGGTGGGGAGAGAGGGGGGTAGGGAGATAGATGGGAAGGGCAGAGAGAGGGAGCGGGGAGAAAGAGAGGGAGTTGGGTGAGAGAGGGGGAGAGAATGGGAGGCAGGGAGAGAGGGGCGTAGGGTCTAGTCAGTGCTCACTTACCTAGATGGTTCCGGGGGATCACTGGCTCACTTCTCTTTCAATGTGGCTGTCGGCTTCCCAGACAGAGCATACTGGCAGGGGGACCTCTCTCCCTGCAGGAGAAGGGATTGTGTGTCATGCTTGTTTACGCTATATTATTATTTTTTTCCCATGAAAGGGGAGTTACCCTTTAAGTAGTTGGCACAGGGTGGTTTCAGAAACTTTGCCACCTCCTATCCTGTTCCTAGACATCAACTTCTGGCTTGACACATTTCATGGTTATTGGATTGAACTGAGTGAGTTATCTGTAGGCAGGTGCAGTCTACTTTCTCCACTGCAGGTGGCTCTTGTTCACAGCTGCAATGCAGGGGAGATGGAAGTTGAGAGGATCCTAATTCCTCTATGGTTTCCTTGGTCACAGGGAAACAGATTTCTGATTGGATGCCATGTTACTTTGGTGGCCATCTTGGGCCAGACAAAGTCTATTTAAGACCCTGGTTTCAGGACTAAGCTCGCATTTTTGCAGGTGGCTAAAGTAGGGACAGGTCACCCGTCTGTCAAGGACAGTGCAGGTGGTCCACCTCTCTACTGTCGCTTTCTGTTACAGCCTGTTAGTGCTCCCAGGCAAGTTGCTTCCCCACTGGGCCTGTTTGATTTTGCTGGACTTTGTTATAATATATTCTTGAAATTGCACCTGGACCGTGTGTGTGTTCTTTGCCTGCCGCATCACACGGCACCTACCCATGTGAATAATAAATGCTGGGGTATGTTCCTGACACCTATTAGCACTGAGGAAGCTACTTAGAGGAGTAGCGAAATGTCTACAACATCAACATTACAGACCCATATGGGGAGTTTCTGACAGCCTCAGCCTGGACTCTGACCAGGCCACGCTCCAACGCATTTCACTTCGCCCCTTCGAGCTTAGTAATGGGGATCACCATGACTCCCCATATGGGTCTACCATCAATGTGCAGCTTTTGGATTCTTCCCTCTGACATTGCTGCAGCTTGGAGCCGGGTCAGGCTCCTCTTCCAGCCAGCACTCATAGGTTTAATGTGGAGCTCACCTCCCACCTGAGAGGCACCACTACTTATTTCGAAGGGTCACTGTACAGCAGAAAAGATTTATGGGGGACATTTCTGTACAGGGGTTTACATGTGACAAAATAAGACAAATCGATGCCTTTGATAGTTATGTAGCGCTCACCCCTGAAGGAGCCGCTGGATAATTTGGGGATCGGCGTATTAAGTTACCAAGTTCTCTTGTCTAGGGGTACAACTTGTTAGTGTGGATAGGGAGCAAATGTTCAGACAACAGTGTGAGTTTCCAATGCTTTTTTCCAAGGCCAACATAGCCAACATCAACATGGCACACAATAGGAAAAGGGTTGATGAGCAGAGAGAGAAAAACTGCAGTATTAGGCCTTGGGTATGGGTATTCATACCCGTATTCAATGGCGACCTTCTGTACCACCACACACTGTAACCGAGCAAACCTAGGCAAAGTCTTTGGGTCGCCGCATCCCGGTAACACCAAAGCGTCCGACGCTCTCCTTAGGACAGGGGCGATAATGGGCATAGGAGCAGTGAGCGCAGTAGCAGATACGGGACTTAACTCACCGACTCCCCATGATCCTTTCGGAGCATCTGTGGACGGCTGACAAGCTCCACTGGGTTCGTTCCGACTAGAGCGAGTCGCTCCCTTTTGAGTATTCTCGGAATTGTTGGATCCCTCAAGGTTCTGCGGCTCTCGGGGACGGGGCTCCAAGGGGCGATCAGAGAGGTCACAGTTAACAACCATGGTTTCACCTGGTAACAGGTCAAAGTCCGTTAAACGCCCCTCCTCTGTCAATGAAGGATCACAGGGCTCAGTCGGCGGGGAGCCCCCCGGCCGATCTGACGGGAGACATTTGGCAGGTAGGCCTCGGCCACGACTGTGAGAGGCTGGAGTAAATCCTTTTTCGAGTGGGCTGTGCCGCACCGAGACCGCTGAGGAAGTCTCGGTCGTCTCCGACGGAGTGTCGCCCTGGATACTGGTTACATCTGAAGAACTTGTCACGCTGGACAAAACGCTTTCCAAGTCCGGGCTCTCCCCACGGCTCACCTCCAGTGAAGTAGGCGGTGAGGTGGCCGAGGGTAACGTCAAAGTGGATGACACCGAAATTATGTCAAGGTCCTGGGCTTTCGGCTCCACGATCACCACCGATGGTGAGAATGCTGGCCAGACTGGCTCTCCCTCCGCGGTGAGAGTGGCAGTGATGAGATCCACTCTGTACTCCTTTGGGGCCTGTGTAGGCGATATGGCCACAAATAAGTAAGCTTGGCATCGCTGGCATCGGGCGAAAAGTTGAACTCTTACAGACAGGTCCCCACAGCGGGGGCAGATCAGGCCCAGCATCTCAGTTCCCCGACTAGACAGAAGGTCAAACTGTCCTTGTGCAGACAAACGAACGCCCGTATCGGTCACCGGTACTCCGGAGGGTGCAAACATACTGAAAGCCCCTTTCGATGGGGTTGGTGATCTAGATTGCAGGACGGCACTGCCCAGTTGCAGGAAGGTAGACACTGTCACAGGGTTCTCCTTCCCTTTGGCGGATGGGCGGCATTCTGCAGTTTGGCGCAAAATCACTCTGTACATGGCGCGCAGGGAGGGTGGCTCCTCCCACTTGGAAGAACCTGTCCAGGCATGTTGTAGGCACGTGCCTTTTGCTGCACACAAGCCCAAGTTCAATGGTGCAGGGTCAACTCCCTCACCGCCGGACAGTTCACACACAACACCGAACACTTGTCGCTCCTCAGCAAATCACATCCACCGTCTTTTCTCTTTGTCAATGGCAACAGCCGAATCCCGGACGAGCCCCCACGTGTAACGCTCACCCCCGAAGGAACCCCTGGATAATTTGGGGATCGGCGTATTAAGTTACCAAGTTCTCTTGTCTAGTGGTACAACTTGTGAGTGTGGATAGGGAGCAAATGTTCAGACAACAGTGTGAGTTTCCAATGCTTTATTCCAAGGCCAACATAGCCAACATCAACATGGCACACAATAGGAAAAGGGTTGATGAGCAGAGAGAGAAAAACTGCAGTATCAGGCCTTGGATATCAAGAACATGGAGAGCAAGCCTGCTCTCAGCATAGACAGTTCAAACGTCGCCACTCCCACCGGAGTAGGTAAAGTGCCCCTGGACAGGTGATTAACTTGAGCCTGACAGCCAGAAGGTCACTTGCAAATAAAGTCACTGGGAGGAAAACAGGGCCTCTGCACAGGCCTGGTATATATTCAAATATGGTTAAATGGTAGAACTAGCGAATCCTCCCAGTAAGTCCAATTTAGGGTCACCAATAGACAGCTGAAATGTACCTGTCATGTGGCGCGGTGACCGGATCCCAGATGGCACGTCCAGACCTCGCAGACAACCTCTGTATCTAGGTTCTCCCGAGCAGACCCCTCATCGTACAGCTCCCGGCTTAGGATCTGGGACCCAGCGAGCCGCTGGGGTCCCTCTCAGCATCAAGGTGAGATTTCGGTAGGTGCGTAGCTTCGGCCAGCAGGCCTCGATGGCGGGGCCCATGGATGCGTGCACCCTGAAGGTGGATGCCGCACCTGGGTCTCGGGCCCTGCGTAGAACAGAACTACTCATGGCGGTCGCCACAGATATACCCCCCGCCAGCATGCCCAGAGAGGGAAAAACCTGATTGGCTGCTGAAGAAAGATAGGTCCGTCAGAACCCCTCTAGCGCCAACTGTCACCCAGGGGTGATAACACACCCCTGGCACGCAGGCTGACCCACGAGGCAGTACCAAACTGGCAACAGCACAAACTAAACAATTTGTGAGTGGGAGCAACTTAAATCTCCCACTCCCTACTAACTTTAGCGGAACGCCCCACTAACAAAAAAGGGGGGGGGGGCGCTACAGTTATTTAGCAAAAAATACATCTATTCGTTTTTAAGTAAATACCTAACTGCTTCCACCGGTGCCTGGAGTTAGGATTTTAATTGATGAGCAATACAAGGATTTAGGAAGCAGCCGTGATTAGAACGCTTGTCTACAACAATCTCCAACATTCCAGTTGATATTCCTCTTGTCTAGCACTGCCACCTGGTGTTCATAACTGGTAAACGTGAATGGGATGTAAACCGATTTGGCAAGCTGTAGAACTCTTTGGGATTTGGCCAGCCTAGACATCACGAACCAGTTCAGTGAGTCACTCCGGACCAAATGCAGAAATGACTATGAGAGTGGAAGATGCAGTGGGGGGGGGGGGGGGGTTCAGGAATAAAATTATATCTGTATGTGTCAAAAAATGTACAATAAACTTTTTGATGTTGTGGGGTTTATACTCTGCAAGGAATGCTGGACCAGTTACAGCAACATATTTTTTTTTTTTTAAAACCAACTTTGCCATCTCCCCCAGAAATTGCCCAAATCAGTTCTTGTTATAGAAGAGGTCTTACCTTTCTCCAAACAGTGGGCCAGATTCATGTAGATCAGCGGATCTTTAGATCTGCTCGATCTACGTGTTTTACGATCCGCCGGTGCAATTTAGCGAGGCTAGTGCAGTATTCACAAAGCACTTACCTCGAAAATTGCACCGTCAGATCGTAACTCCCCTGGCGGAATGCAAATTCCGCGGCTAGGGTGAGTGTACAATTTAAATTGCGCATGCGCCGCCGGCGAAATTTCCCAGTGCGCATTCTCCAAATGACGTCGCTAGGACGTCATTGTTTGCGGCGGCTACGTCAATTGCGGCCATCCGTATTCCCGATCGACTTACGCAAACGACGTAAAAATATGAATCTTGGCGCGGGAACGACGGCCATACTTAACATTAGCTACCCCTCATATAGCAGGGGTAGCTATCCGCCGGAAAAAGCCGAACGCAAACGACGTTAAAAAAAAAGCGACGGGCGGGCGTACGGACTTGAATCAGCGGTTCTCCTCATTTGCATATCCGACGCGTAAAAAAAAGCGACGACACCTAGCGGCCGGCGGTAGATTGCAGCCTAAGATTCGACTGGTGTAAGTCACTTACACCAGTCGGATCTAAGGGAGATCTATGCGGAATCTGATGCTATGAATCAGCCTCATAGATCCGACCAGCTGGACTCAGAGATCTGCCGTCGTATCTCTTTGATGAATCTGCCCCAGTGTATTTTATTATCTCTCCCTTGAACCGCTAGATTCTTTATCAGAATCTTCAGCATTCAACACTTCTAATGGCGCGTACACGAGATTGGAATTTCCGACAACAAATGTACGATGTGAGCTTGTTGTCGGAAATTCCGAACGTGTGTAGGCTCCATCGGACATTTGCTGTCGTAATTTCCGACCACAAAAATTTGATTTGTCGGAAATTCCGATAGTGTGTACACAATTCTGACGCACTAAATTCCAGGTATGCTCGGAATCGAGCAAAAGAGCCGCACTGCCTATTGAACTTAATTTTTCGCGGCTCGTCGTACATCTTGTACGTCACCGCGTTCTTGATGTTCAGAATTTTCGACAACATTTGTGTGACCGTGTGTATGCAAGACAAGTTTGAGTGAACATCCGTCTGAAAAAAAACTACGGTTTTGTTGTCGAAATGTCCGATCGTGTGTACGTGGCATTAGGCAGCGTTAAGAGCCTTGACTCAGGAGCCTGGCCACCAGTGTCCCTAACAACCAGTGAATATAGGTGACACCACCCCTTGTGACGTCAATGACCCTGCATGCCCTCAGTCAATGACGTCACAAGGGGCGGGTTCACCCGGTGACATCACCGGGTTGCCTCCGCCCCTTAGTTATTAAAGAGCAGGATCTGGGGGCCGCCTTGTTAAAGGGGGCTTCCAGATTCCGATAAGCCCCTGTCCACAGACCCCCCCACAACCACTGGCCAGGGTTGTGGGGAATAGGCTCTTGTCCTTGAATTATTTTTACCATCATGGGCGTGAGTGGGGCCCCATATCAAGTTTTGCCTAAGGCCTCACAAAGCCTAGAGCCACCTCTGCTAATCAACATTGTCCACAAAGAGGGTAAGGGGTCCTGCAGCCCTTTATAGGACAGTCAGTGTAGAATGAAAACTCTTAGGCCCCGTACACACGACCGGATCTGTCCTCTGGGATTTATCCGCGGATCAGTTCCAGCGGACAGATCCGGTCGTGTGTAGGCCCGAGCGGACATTTTCCAGCGGATAAAAATCCAGCCGACGGATTTCCAGCGGATAAAAATTTCTTAGCATGCTAAGAAATCTATCCGCTGGAATCCTGTCCCTCGGACTTATCCGGTCGTCTGTACAGACTCACCAGATAAGTCCGCCCGATCCCCATCCCTCGCATGCGTCGAAGTGACGAAGCAGTTTTGGCTCAAACTTGTGTTGCATACACACGGTCACACCAAATTCTGCCCGTCAAGAACGCGATGATGTACAACACTACAACGAGCCGAGAAAAATAAAGTTCAATGATTCTGAGCATGCATGTTTTTTTGCGCGCCGGAATTGGAACACAGACGGTCGGAATTTCCAATAGGAACTTTTTCCGTTGGAAAAATAGAGAACCTGCTCTCAATCTTTTGTTGGCAGAAATTCCAACAGCAAAAGTCCGATTAAGCCTACACACGGTCAGAATTTCCGACCAAAAGCTGACATCGGACTTTTCTTGTCGGAATTCCCATTGTGTGTACGCGGCATTAGATGGGATATACCTCACTTCGGAGGGCTTTCTTTTTGCTTCATGTTGGTTCTATAGGACAAGGAGTAAAGGGAAAGTTCTTATTGGGACACAGATGGCAAAAAAAGAAATAACCTCACATGGGTTTTAAGCATTCTCTACTCCAGGCTTTCTCAACCAGGGGTCCTCCAAAGGTTGCTAGAGGTTCCTTGAGCAGTTACCAATGACAGATTATTATCCCACCTACAAGCACTGCAAATGTAAGGTCACTTCTACACTGATCACCAGTGCAAGGGGAAATTTTTGCCAATGACTACCAATGTAAAGGGGCATTTTTCCACTGACCATCAACGTAAGGGGACACTTTTCCAATGAAGACTTATGTAAAGGGTCACTACAACTTTTCAGTCTGTGTTTCTTTGTTTTTATTTGCCCCAACCACGGCCACTGTAGCTTTGGCTGCACAGCTTGGTCTGCATGTAAATTTGCAGAAAATATTAGTAAAGTTGTGCAAATGACTACATTTATATTCGGTATCAATACATGTATTACAAAGAAATATTTCTTGTACACACGATCGGAATTTCCGATGGAAAAAGTCAGACGGAATTCTTTCATTGGATATTCCGACCTTGTGTGTGCCCCATCGGACTTTTTTCCATCGGAATTTAGAAAGAGAACATGTTCTCTTTTTTTTTTCGACGGAAATTCCGTTCGTCTGTAGGGAACTCCGACGGAGAAAAAAACACACATGCTCAAAGTCGACGCATGCTCGGAAGCATCAAAATAATTTTTTCTCGGCTCGTCGTAGTGTTGTACGTCACCATCGGAATTTGGTGTGACAGTGTGTATGCAAGACAGCTTGAACGGAATTCCGTTGGAAAAATCCGTCAGAGTTTTTCCCGATGGAAAATCCGATCGTGTGTACAAGGCATAAGATTATTTTGTTTACTATACTGGGCTTTTATATTTTCCATATTTGAATCATATACAGCAGCATTCACTTGTGTCTAATGTTGCTTTTGCTTTGTGTTTGTATAAATGTTACACATCTTATTTTTCTGCATTTACACCGCTTTCATTCCGTTTAAGAGAATGTAGTACGAAAGAAGTTAAAAGCATCATAAATGAATCTGAAATGCGATCAATTTGTCCCTGAAAGGACCTAAAAGCATGGTTTTTCTTGGTTGCATTTGACGGAAGTCTGACACTTGACTATACAAGCTCTTTGTATTCAATATTTCCTCTATAATAGCTATCCAAGCAGCACACAAAAATACACTACCATCTAAAAATAACCAATCTTACTCTCAAATGACCAATCATGTCTACACTATATTCACAAAAGTTTGCAGACCATTAGGTGACCCGACCATTACACATCATAGTATACAGTATCTCACAAAAGTGAGTACACCCCGCACATTTTTTCTTCTATCTTTTCATGTGACAACACTGAAGAAATTACACTTTACTACAATGTAAAGTAGTGAGTGTACAGCTTGTATAACAGTGTATATTTGCTGTCCCCTCAAAATAACTCAACACAAAACAATTAATGTCTAAACCGCTGGCAACAAAAGTGAGCACACCCCTTAGTAAAAAAGTGTCCAAATTGGGCCCAAAGTTTCAATATTTTGTGTGGCCGCCATTATTTTCCAGCACTGACTTAATCCTCTTGGGCATGGAGTTCACCAGAGCTTTACAGGTTGCCACTGGAGTCCTCTTCCCCTCCTCCATGATGACATCACGGAGCTGGTGGATGTTGGAGACCTTGCGCTCCTCCACCTCCTGTTTAAGGATGTCCCACAGATGCTCAATAGGGTTTAGGTCTGGAGACATGCTTGGCCAGTCCTTCACCTTTACCCTCAGCTTCTTTAGCAACTCAGTTGCCATCTTGGAGGTGTGATCCGCTGCGACGGATCCGCCTGGTGTGAATGAAGTCTTAGGGAATACATTCATTTGTTTCTCACAATTAACATTATGGGCCAGATTATCAAAAAAGCACCTATCTATAGGCGGGCGTAGCGTATCTCAGATACACTACGCCGCCGTAACTTAGTGAGGCAGGTCCCGTATTCTCAAAGAACTTGCGGCCAAAGTTACGGTGGCGTAGTGTGACTTTAGTCCGATGGACTTGTGTACACACGATCGGATTAGCCGACGTAGGACATTTGTTCCTGGAAAGTTTGTCTGTTCACACTGCGAACATTTGTCCGAAGAAAAAAGCGAAGTCCGATGGAGCGTACACACGGTCGGATTGTCTGCAAAAACAGGTCCGTCTGAGGCTTGTTGTCAAAAAGTCTGATTTTGTGTTCGGGCCTTAAGAAATACCATGTAGCCATCGGTGCGGTGCATTCAGACAGGATGTGGCTGTCATTTTTTAGATTGGTCAGAAAAAACGGTCGTGTGTATGCTCCATAGCAGTTTTCCCAACGAGAAAACTGCCCGCAAAAAAATGCGAACCTGCTCTATTTTTTCCCGTCGTGTTTCCTGTCAGACTTTTTCTCGCCGTGAAAAGCGATCGTATGTATGCTTTTCCGAGGGGAAAAAAAAACGTGCATGCTCAGAATGAAGTATGAGACGGGAGCGCTCATTCTGGTAAAACTAGCGTTCATAATGGAGATAGCACATTTGTCACGCTGTAACAGGCTGAAAAGCACAAGGCTGAAAAGCGCAAATCGTCTCTCACCAAACTTTTACTAACACGAGGATCAGCAAAAGCAGCCCAAAGGGTGGCGCAATTTGAATGGAACGTCCCCTTTATAGTGCCGTCGTATGTGTTGGAAGTCACCACGGTTTGGACGAGCGTTTTTTTGACTGAACGTGTGTATGCAAGGCAGGCTTGAGAGGAATCACGTCGGGAAAAAACACATTTTTGGGAACATGGGGCCAGATTCAGATAGGAGATACGACGGCGTTTCTCCTGATACGCTGTCGTATCTCCAAGGCCGGCCGTCGTATCTATGCGCCTGATTCATAGAATCAGTTACGCATAGATATGCCTAAGATCCGACAGGTGTAAGTGACAGGCGTGCGCTGTTCGATCGGCGCGGGAACGGGCCTGATTTAAATACTATATGCCCCCTAGCCGCGGAATTTGAATTCCGCCGGGGGAATTACGATAGGCCACCGCAAGTTTTGAGGTAAGTGCTTTCTTGCCTCAAAAAATAGCGGCGGCGGATCGTAAATCAGATAGGTTACGCGGATCTAAAGATCTGCTAACCTATCTGAATCTAGCCCATTGGCATTTTTATAGCGATCAGTGCTATAAAAATGCATTGGATTACTATAAAAATGCCACTGGCAGTGAAGGGGTTAAGTATGTTCCCTGGGTGTGTTCTAACTGTATGGGGGGGTGGCCTCACTAGGGGAAATCACTGATCATCTGTTCATACATTGTATGAACAGAGGATCAGCATTCCCCCCCCCCCTGACAGCTCCCAGTCCCCGCTCTGTAACGAGCGATCGCGTGTGCCCGGCGACGATCGCGCCCGCCGGGCACGCGCACGGGATTCGTGGGGCGAGAGAGCCGACGTAGAGCTACGGGCTCTCGCGCAGGGGAGCCGACCTGCTGCCGTAAAACGGCAAGTAGTTAATATCAGCAAATCTTGGTTTAGCTGGATCAATTAGTCCATCCCTAGCAGGTAGTGTCCTTGTTTTTGATTGGTCCTTCATTTTAGCCTGTGAAAATACAGCGCCCGTTTGAGATCATTAGCAGTTTAATGACTAATTTTACATGTTGCCTAAAGTAAGCCACATGACGCACATCAAAACATTTAGAAATCCCAGAGAGCCTTCTGTTTTCCTGCCATGTAGCAGATAATGGAACTCTACTACGTTAAGTGATGAGGGGGTGGAATTAGTATTAGTGGTATTAGTTAGGATCCAGCCAAGGCTACTTTAATTTGTGGTGAACATGAGTCATGCACAACACAGCGTGTAAAGCAACCCTTTCCCCTCCAATAACATTTGCTAAATTCTCAAATGTCTTCTTGAGTGCTCCAAGATCCATGAAGCTCATCAAATGGATTTTGGCACATCAGAGAAAAGTGGGTTATGGCTCCGTGGTGCTCAAGCAAAGGTTAGGTACAGGTACAAGAGAGTGTCTTTACATCCGCTGCAAGTTGTCAAACTTTTTTACATGGAAAGGCTTGCTTAAGAATCTTCCGCCTGGTTAGGTAGCCTAGCCGAGTGAAATGTTTCTATATATGGCATCTACGGGAATTCAGAACACAAGCGCTTTGACTTGATGCATAACCAGTAATCCACAAATCTGATGTGTTAATGAATATTTAAACTCCATCACTAACATTTTATGCAAGCTTTAACATGTTAATGTCCTTTCAAAAGTTGTTTTCAATCTTCCTAAATATGCAGCTAAAATAGTACAGGGTGATCCTCAGGGGCGGACTGACCAATGAGTCACTCGGGGACTGCCCAAGGGCCCCATGCCACTAGGGGGCCCCATCACAGGGTTTCCAGGCTCAGTAAAACCAGGGACAGTATGTAAAAATCTATGTTTATTTTACATCTGTCCCTGAAATGTCTGAAACCGACATGCTTTTGATGTGAAAATCCAGAGATTTTAGCTGCCCCGCCTCTGCACTACCTCCTGGCGTGGTGGCCATCTGTAAGCCCGGGGGCCCCATAATCTTCTATTGCCCGGGGGTCCCCATGAGTTGTCAGTCCGCCCCTGGTGATCCTGCAATGAAGGTCCTTGTTCAGGCACTTTTTATGGTAGGGCAGCAATTGTCTCTCAATTGTATGTGTGCATTGGGCCGTCTTAATAGTATCATGGGCCCCTGGGCAAAGTAATGCCCTGGGGCCCCTACAATGATGACAGTGCAGGTAAACAGACATTACGTAGGTAGGAGGCAGACTGCCTCCCCTGTGCATCTACCGGTCATTTTTCCCCACGTCCACATACATAAACTCATAATGTGCCGACACCACCGCCATCAACACAATACTATTAAAACCTTTATAATTATAATAGTATGACCCCGAACTGGGTGGCGCCACTATGCGGACGTGTTTCCCATTAATTGCCCCTCCACACTTAGGAAAGTCCCACCGCTGGGCAAAATGGAATGCCACAGTCTGCCATTCCTGTGGCGTTGAAGGAAACTGTGGAGTAAAAAAAAAAAAAATTAGTACTTTAGCACATAAACATTGCAATCAGATTACAAAAAGACATCCTTGTCCAACATCAGTATAACATTTATTCTAATGAGTATTTATAGCCAAAACTAAAAGAGGCCCACTTCTCAGATTCCTCACCCCTCTGATGGCCCATTAAACAATTTAAAAGGAGGGGGGGGGTTCTAGCTGAATTTGGGCCCTCCAAAAAAAAGCCTCTAGCACTCTGCCTAAATTGAATGAGAAACAAAACATTGGGACACATTTTAGGGGGGGGGGGGGACTACAATGGAGCAGACAAAAAACAAGTTTCGAACAGATTAGGCTAGGTGTGTTTGGGCCAAGGATAGCATGCTGGAGAGGTTAGTGAAGGGAAATATGCATGTAGGCCAAAAAAAGAGCATTAAAAGCTTACAGCATGCATGGGGACAAAGGGGACATTCACAGCATATTACAATCATGGTAATTGGGGAAGGATGAAAAAAATACAATACATTAGCGTACATTAAAGACATAGAATGTGATGTTAAAGGAGAAAACTTACCTTTAATATAGTCCTTCTGCATTACTTGGATGATGGCAGAACACGTCTCGGGGATGATGATCCCAAGCGCCTGGGGGGAGATGCCTGTCGAGAACTTGAGGTCCTGCAAGCTTCTCCCAGTCGCCAGGTACCTCAACGTGGCAATGAGCCTCTGCTCGGCAGTGATGGCTTGGCGCATCAGTGTCCTGCCTCGTGATATAGGTGGACAACAAGTCCAACAGACGGTGAAAAACGGGGTCCGTCATACGGAGAAAGTTCCTGAAATCATCAGGGTTATTCTCCTGAATTTCCCGAAGCAGAGGCATATGAGAGAATTGGTCCCGCTGGTGCAACCAATTCTTGGCCCATGAACTCCTCCTCGCCCTGTTCATGGCCTCATATCGGGTAACAGTACAAACTGCAGAAGCAAGCCCATACGCAGCACGAACTCGAGAATGAGAACGTACTTCCAACATGGCTTCAAACCTGTCGGCTGGTCAAAACAGAATGCACCGAGGAACAGCAAGGCCTATAAATAACGAACTGAACACCAGAAAACGAGTGGACAGGAACACACTGCAAAACAGATACGACCTGACTGCACGCACTGAAAGACAGATACGAACCCACAAGCACGAACTGAACACCAGAAAATGATCTGAAAAGCATGGAGACTGAAAAGCGTGAATCGTCTCTCACAAACCTTTACTAACACGCGGTAACAAGAAATCAGCAAAAGCAGCCCAAAGGGTGGCGCCATTGGATTTGAACTTCCCCTTTATAGTGCCGTTGTACGTGGTGTATGTCACCGCGTTCTGACATGAACGTTTTTTAACCGATTGTGTGTAGGCACGACTGATGAAAGTCAGCTTCATCGGATATCTGATGAAAAAATCCATCGTTCCGTTTTCATCGGATGAACCAATCGTGTGTACAGGGCATGAGGCTTACCAAAATAAATTGACTCAACAAGTCGTTCGCCAAATGAGTCTTGAAAGCTGTATGGTGACACTACACCAAAAACTAGAAACGTCAACGTTGGAGATATCAATCACCGGAAGTTGTGAATGAATGAATGAATGAAAAACTTATATAGCGCGGCACATGCGAACTGAATCGCTTCTGGGTGCTTGATGGTTCCTGTCTCTTGACATCAAAAGAGCAGAGTTTTAATCTGTCTTCTGAAGGCCAGGTGGTTTTCCTCCAACCGAATGCTGGTTGGTAAAGCATTCCATAGTCTTGGACCCTGGAATGCAAACCTTCTTTCTCCTTTGGATTTGTATCTGGCTTTGGGTACCTTGACCAGGTTTTGGCCCGTGGATCGCAGAAGGTGATTGGAATTGTGGGGTTCTATCTTGTCGCAAAGATATTGCGGAGCCTTCCCATGGATGCACTTATGTGTCAGGCAGAGTGCTTTAAAGGCAATTCTGTCCTTTACTGGCAACCAGTGAAGGGTTCTCAGCGAAGGTGAGATTGATTCCCATGTTTTTTTCCCAGTCACAAGTCTGGCGGCCGTATTCTGAACGACTTGCAGACGAGAGATTTGGTATTTTGGGAGTCCGAGGTAAAGAGCATTTGCGTAATCCAATCTGGAGTTCACAACTGTTCCCACCACGACTGCTACGTCTTCCTTAGGGATAAATGGGATAAGTCTGCGTAGTAGGCGCAGCAGATGGTGAGAACTGCTGACTACTGACCCTATTTGTGCGTCCATTGTCATGTAGATGTCAAAAATGACCCCAAGACTTTTGACTTTGGAGCTAGGGGTGATGATTTGGCCCAGAATGGGCGGGGGTGTCCAGGTTGTTGCCAGTTGACTCTTGCGACTGGCCTGAAACAGAAGTTCTGTTTTGGAATTGTTGAGTTTAAGATAACTCTTAGACATCCAGTTTTCTATCAAAGAGAGACATTTCTCTAAACTGGAATGATGATCCTTTTTGTTGCAGATGCGAAAATACAGTTGCATATCGTCTGCATATGAGTGATAGAGTAGTTTTTGGCTACTGATAATATCAAAGAGAGGGCGGAGATAGATGTTGAAAAGCACCGGTGACAGGGGGGATCCTTGGGGGACTCCGCATGACACCGTGCGCCTCTCAGATATGAAAGATCCCAGTTTAACTGTTTGTGATTGGTTTTCCAGGAAGGAGGAAAACCATGGTATGTCACCTTCTGCGACTCTGGCTACCTCAGCCAGATGCCTCAGTAACAGTTTGTGGTCTACTGTGTTAAAGGCTGCGCTTAGGTCCAGCAGAACCAGGAGACAAGATTCTCCTTCGTCTGCGGCCTCAAGGGCGTCGTCCCATATTTTGAGTAAAGCCGTTTCTGTCCCGTGTCCGGGACGGAAGCCTGATTGTAATGGATCCAGTAGATTATGGGTATCTAGATGCTGTTGCAGCTGTTGTACCACTGTTTTTCCATTACCTTGGAGAAGACATTTAGGCCTGTTATGGGGCGACGGTGAGTTGGATCCTTGGGGTCGAGGGTCGGTTTTTACAAGATGGGCTGGATTGTGCCCTCTTTCAGCAGGGAGGGCACTATGCCTTCCTTGAATGAGTGGTTTATAAGCTGCGTGATAGGTGGTGCCAGGATGTCAGCACATTCCTTCAGCAGTTTAGTGGGAATAATATCATTGGGCGCTGTGCTGTTTCGCAGAGTACCGATGATATTTTTTGTAGCATCAATGGAGATGGGTTTCAGAGTGAACTTTGTTGCCTGTAGAAATTTTCTCTGGGTGTTGTGTGGTGGGCTGAGGGGAGTATTGTTTTGCAGAATGCTTTCCCGGATTCCCTCAATTTTATTGATGAAGAAATCCGATAATTCACTACAAAACTCTTGGGTGTCTGAATTGGGGGCTTCAAGGCATCCTGGATTCATGGTCTGGGTGACCATCTTGAAAAGTTCACGGGGGCGGTTTAGGGCATTGTTGATTGCCATAGAAAAATGTTGTTTCTTGGCTTCGAAGATTTCTTTATGATATTTTCTTGTTATTGCCTTGTAGGTGATGAGGTTTTCCTCTGAAGCGCTTCTTTTCCAGGCGGCTTCCGCCCTTCTGCGCTCTTGCCTCAGTAGTGACAGCTGGTTGTTGAACCAGCCGGACTTTTTTTTCTGGGTGCGGGCTTTGCGTTTCGGTGCTACTAAGTCGGCTGACTGTAGTAGGGCTGCATTTAAGGCATCCAGTGTATCTGAGGCTGTTTGAAGTGGATGGATTGTTTTGATTTTAATTCCCAAGGTAGATTTGAAGAGTTCCGAATGGAGCTTCTTCTGCGATCTAGTCCAGTGTGTAGTCACCGGCTTGGGTGCTTTTATCTGTGGGGGAATTTTGGGAATTATGAATTTAATTGCATGGTGATCTGACCATGGTAATGGTACATTTTCCGAAATGCTTATCTTCAGATTTTGTCTGAAAATTAAGTCGAGCGTGTGTCCTGAAGCATGAATAGGCCCACATATAAGTTGCTGTAGCCCTAACCCTTCCAGGTGGTCAATACAGGCGTCAGCAATGGGGTCTTGTGAGGAGTTGGCCCAGAGATTGAAATCTCCGAGCAGCAAGAGACGTTTGCTGTTAAGGGTATAAGTGGAAAAAAACTCCGTTAATGATGGCAGAAGCTGCGATTTTGGCCCGGGTGGCCTATAGCAGAGAAGAATGTGGACAGTCTCCTGGGGGTTTGTTTGAAGTTGAAGAGTAAGGGTTTCCATGAATGGAAGAGGATTTTGAAGGACTGGTTTAGTGAATGCAAGGTGAATCTTGTGGATCACCGCCAGACCTCCTCCTCTTTGCCCTATTCTGTTTTCCGTTATAATTCGATAGTTTTCTGGCACCAGTTCTCCGAGAATGGTGTTGCAGTCGTCTGAGAGCCAGCTTTCAGTAATAAAGAGGCAGTCTAGATCGTGTTGTAGTATGAAATCGTGGATTTCTGATCGGTGTTTTACTGCCGATCTTGTGTTGATCAAAGCACATGATATGTGCTTAACCTGGGGTAAATGGTTGAAATTTTTGATGATCGATCGTCGATCAATTCTTAAAAGATGCTCTATTTTTAAGGCCTTTATGGTGACGGCTGGTAATGCTGTGGCGAATCGTCTCAGACCCCGAATGGTTTCTGCAGCGTAGCGGCGGTTAGCCATAGTTACCAGTCATCGGGGGGCGCAGGTGTGGAGTGGTGATAGAGGGAAGATTCTCTGAATCCTCTCCCTCGGCTTGGTCCAGAGGAAGGCAAAAAAACCCTGGCCGAGCTGAGCCAATATGCTGCGGCGGGGAAAAAAAATTCCTTCCTGATCCCTGAAAGGCGATCGGATAAACCCTGGATCAAGTGCTGTTGGTTTTTGATGGGGGGGGGGGGGGGGTGAGAAGTGTCACTATTGCTGGGGTGTACCAAGATGGCCGCTGATCAGGACACAGGCCTCAAGGTAGGGGGCTAAAGCTGGGTAATTAAGTTGGATTTGTTGAATCCGGGGGAGGATGGGGTCCTCCAAGGATAGGGGGGGGATGTTTCAGGGCAGTTTTGGGTAAATTTTAAGTATTTATTGGCCTGTGTCAGGGCGTCTGCGGCGCGCCGCCAGGCCGCGGCTGAAGCCGCGGTCTTTCCTAAACGCGGCGGCCGCGAATCTGTGCTAGGCTGGCGCGGATGCGAAAGAGCATCGAAAATTGCCTCGGAGGTGGTGGTGGGGTGGCGGGGGGGGGGGTGCCCCAATTGTAGGTGGCAGTGTGGGGGACGATGGGGGGACAAGAAGAGAGGGGATCCGCAGTGTTTAACCCGGTGAGATGGCTGTCCTGAAAAGGACGGCCATCCATGGTTCCAGGGAGGATAGATGGCCCTGAGAGGCAGGGTCTTACCTGCGGCGGAGAGGGGTCCAAGGGGGAGGAAGGAGCTGAAGGAGCTGGTCCTGGAGCTGCAAGTTGGCTTGTGCAGCAAGGTTTGAAGGAGCCTGCCTGCCTGGCTGGTTAGCTGACTAGCTAGCTGTCTGGTCCCTGGGTGAGAGCAGACTCGATGCGGAAGTTGTCAGTCACAAGTTCATCTCAGGGGCATATAGCATCAGACCACGACTCAAAGATAGGATCCATAACAAGGATTAGTCAGGTTTACCATACATGAGAAAGGAAATTCCACATACCGTAGTGTAAATTAGGCATGTGCAATCTTTTAAGTTACGAATATGTTTTCCGTCAATTGTCGTTATTTTAGTTGATTCGTTAACATACGAATGAACGAATAACGATATTTTCAAAATAACGAATATGAAAAACAATGAAGATACGAAAGATGAAAGAAACGAAAACATAGAAACAACAAAAATACCGAACCCCAAAAAAATAATAATTACGAAAAACAAAATGAACGAAAATGCAAACTTACTAATATTCGAAGACCGAAAAGAAAACAACCGAAATGCCGAACAAAGAATAAAAAACAAAAATCAAAACTAACGAAAAATAAATTACGAATCTTCGGAAAACGGAAATGAAAACAACGAAAATACGAAATAATGTAAATTAGCTTTCGTTAGTACTGAAATATTTCTGGACATTGACCAATAGCCACTGAGCGCTGTCCCTTTCCTCTGAAGAGGTTTGTTCCTTCCCCCAATGAGCTTCTTTCTCATTACCTCCTGGCTCCTTGTGTCTTTTTCTGTGTTAGACTGCAGTGCATCTAATTTCTAGATTTGTATTTGTAATATCTGACATATTTTAGTTTTCTTCTACGTCAGACTTCATTCTAGACAGGGTGTGTGTGCTAACTAAGACAGTCAAGTCAATCACAGTAAAGTACGAATTACAAAATTACGACGAGTAGTGTGTCGAATAAACGTAAAATGTATTCTAACAGAATTACGAATGCAATAAAATCTACAAAAGTACGTTTTTACAATCAAAGGAAATTAGACACGAAAATACGAATGATCATAAAGCAACGAAAATATATTTCTTACGAAAATACGAATGCGGCATGATGGAAAATATAATGTAAATACGAATAGCAAAACAACGAAAATTAAACTAACGTAAAAACGAAGGAATGAATAAAATCATTTTAAAAATACGAACGCGGCAGAATACAAAATATAACGAAAATACGAATCTCGATTCAACGAAAAATAAACTAACAGAAAAAAACGGAAACGGAAAAAAGAGTGTTACGAAAATACTAAAGAGTACGAATACGATAACTAACGTCTTACGAAATTAAGACTCGTTACAAATCACGATAAACGAACAGAAACGAAACAGAAATAAACAATTTTTTTTGCTGTGCACATGTCTAGTGTAAATCCGCTTAACAGGAAAATTTATATGGGAAAAGATAAAAAACACACTCCCATTTGAGTAGATATAACAAGCACTTGTATAAAATGGGGGTGTTTAACACAGTAGCAGCAGTAGATTGGACCCATGGAAGGAATTGTGCCCCATGCTTGGTGTCAATGGTGTTTTGTCCCCCATTGTTCATGTCAATGGAAAGAATTGTACCCCAACGATTGACACCACCACAATTGGTGGTGTCAATAAAAAGGAATTGTGCCCCATGGTTGGTGTTAATGGAAGGAATTATGCCCAATTGTTGACGTCAATGGAAAGAATTGTGCCCCATCGTTGGTGTCAATGAAGAGAATTGTGCCCCATCATTGGTGTCAATGGAAGTAATCTTGCCCCATCAGTGGTGTCAATGAAAGGAATTTTGCCCCATGGTTGGTTTTAATGGAAAGCATTGTGCCACATTGTTTATGTCAATAGAAGGAATTGTGTCCCATCAGTGTCAATGGAAGGAACTGTGCCCCATCGTTGGTGTCAATGAAAGGAATTTGTGCCCAATTGTTGGTTTCAATGGAAGTAATTGTGTCCTATCAGTGTCAATGGAAGGAATTGGAGGAGCAGCTGTGGGACAGTTGCTCTTTAGAAATTATGATTTAAATCAAATCCACCTTGATTACGGGCAACATGTATGTCATGTAATATTATGGTTGTAATAACTATGTTGTCGTTTTTAAATACATTTTTGTAATAAAAATTATTATTTTTGAAATATTATTGTCGTGTACCCAGTAGTCATCTTTAAACTCCCATTATTTTTATTCATTTATTTTGGTTTGGTTGGATAAGCCCCTCCAAATACAGCTCTAGGGTCCAGGATCTGACAAAGGACGCTGCCTGTGTAGAATTTGTATGCTCTCCGCGTGCTCCTATCTCTTTTTACACTTTCAGAAAAACAGGAACGCAATTGCTTTTCATATACTAAGACAAGTGTAGATAAAGGTCAAATACTAGTATATTTCGGAAAAAAAATATGTTTTATATTACCAAAACGGTAGCAATGCCATTATAAAAAAACGTTGAGCTACGTCAAAGGAAAACTGCTTTGAGAAAAATGTGTAGATTGCCTTGGCAGAGCCCTTCTAAAACTGCAAGCTGCCTTCTGGTTCTCCCAATCCACTGGCTTTAGTGTGATTTGATACAACGATAGAAAATGCCCCAAAAAATGTATTAAACAATTAATTGCCAGCTGAACACTTGAAGGTAATCACAACACCTGAATTTAGTTAAAAGTTAAAAGAAGTGCAGCACAAAAAAAAAAAAACAATTCAAAATTCCAAAGGTAATATAAAAATATGAAAAAAGTCCAAATCTTTAAATCTTTCCTAGAATGTACCCCACATCCCAGACAGCTGTAAGAGAAATCTACGTGTGGGATGGTTCAGGACCTCTGTCTCCTCCCCCGGTACACGTTACGTCCAATAGAACTTCGTCAGAGGGAAGACCTATTGGACGTAACATGTACGGGTGGAGGAGATACACTCAGATGACGACACCCGCTGCCACCCTGTGAGACGAACGTCACAATGTGTTCTGTGCTATGTCTTAGAGCCTTTTATGATCATTATAAGTGTGAGTAGGAACTTTTATATCCTAATAAAGCCTGGATTAGTTTTAACAGAGAGCACTAAGATCTCCACTGACCATACTTTACCCCAAAAGGGGAAACGTGCTATTCACTCCCTGTTAGCTCAGGAATCCATTGATTAAAGTGGTGTTCCACCCGTAGATGTTTATTTTTTTTTAAAGTTAGCAGCTACACTATAGCTTTTATAAGGACACTTTCCTGTCCAGGGAGCCCGCAATGTCGGCCCCTAAAGGGCGATCCGTCCCTCGGATCGGGTTCAGGCGCCACCATTCTAAGTAAGGGAAACTGGCAGTGGAGCCTTTAGACTTCACTGCCCATTTTCTACTGCGCCGGCTGTCTTCTCGGACACACACAGGTCCCAGAAGACAGAGAGTGGGCTCGTCAAAGAAGAGGATATGACGTCCTGCACCGCGGACCGGATGGATACGGTCCCTGATTTGGAGCAATGTCCCTCTGTCCCTCTTTCCCCCTCATGTGTCCCTTATTTTGGTCTGATCTATATAGTTGTATAAAAAAAAAAACACTTTTTATCTTTCAAAATTTGTTTCCCAGTGCTAAACTTACATCCAAATTCTAAATTGCTGCATTTGTAAATCTTAAAAGCCAATATAAAGGAATAGTAGTGATAAAAAACAATTCTCATGTGGATTTAAAGCGGGAGTTCAACCAATTCCTTTTTTCTTTTTTTTTTTCCCCTTAGCTTCCTGCTCGTTTTGTCTAGGGGAATTGGCTATTTGTTTTAAAATATGATCCGTACTTACCCGTTTTCGAGATGCATCTTCTTCCGTCGCTTCCGGGTATGGGTCTTCGGGAGCGTGCGTTCCTTCTTGATTGACAGTCTTCCGAGAGGCTTCCGACGGTCGCATCCATCGCGTCACTCGTAGCCGAAATAAGCCGAACGTCGGTGCGGCTCTATACTGCGCCTGCGCACCGACGTTCGGCTTCTTTCGGAAAATCGTGACGCGATGGATGCGACCATCGGAAGCCTCTCGGAAGACTGTCAATCAAGAAGGAACGCCCATTCCCGCAGCCCATACCCGGAAGCGACGGAGAGGATGCATCTCGTAAACGGTAAGTACGGATCATATTTTAAAACAATTTGCCGATTCCCCTAGACAAAACGAGCAATAATCTAAGGGGAAAATGTGCTCTCTGAGGGTGAACCTCCGCTTTAATTAACCTTTTTTTGGGGGTTAATTCTCCTTTAAAGGGGTGTGGCAGGGACATGTCCTATGCCTACATACATTTGCTAGTAGGTGTCCCTCATTCCCATCTCAAAATGTTGGGAGGTATGCACTTGCTCAAGGCCGCCATCCGGAATTATGGGGCCCCTTACACAGCTTCAGGTATGGGCCCCCTGGAGGAGAGAACCGGGGGGTGCTGCCACCTCAAATTGAGAAGCGGGGGGTGCCGCCGCTAATTGAGAAGCGGGGGGCCATGAATTGAGAAGCGGGGGGTTGGGGGTGCCACGAATTGAGAAGCAGGGGGTGCTGCCGCGCGAGTTGAGGTCAGGGGACTTTGGGTGCTGACGCGAACAAAAAAAAAGGGGGGTTGCCCTGGGGACCTCTGGGCCCCTTACAAAAAAAGAAATAAAAAAAATATATAAAAAAAGGGGGGGTAGCCAAACAGGGGCCCTCTGGGCCCTTTAATAAACAGAAAAAAGAAATAAAAAAAAATATGTGTTACAGGTGTGTAAGGCAGCGACCTGGTCGCCGGTCCACACTTTTTCAAAGTTTTACGAGGTGGATGTGAGTGCATCTTCTGATGCCTCCTTCGGCCGCAAGGTGTTACAGGCGGCAGTTTATAGTTGGAGTTCCTCCGTTGAGTTACTCCGGTTTTGTTTGGGGTGTAGCTTGGTTTGCTGTGTTGTTTTTCCCACCCCTCAAATTTGTTGACACTGCTTGGGGACGTCCCTAAGGTCAAAGGCTGCTGTGTCCGTCCATGAACAGAAGAGAAAATATGATTTTTGTACTCACCATAAAATCCATTTCTCTGAGTTCATGGACGGACACAGCACCCACCCCTCCTTTTGTTTGTACTGCTTGTTACGAACTGGAGCTGCTAGAGCACCCGGGGAACCACGTCCCCTGGGAGGAGCTGCACTGAGGAAAGTGTTGTTAACACTTTAAGTGCTTTGTTTCTGCCTAACTCTCCTGGAACGAAGCGGAATTAACCCTAAGGTCAAAGGCTGCTGTGTCCGTCCATGAACTCAGAGAAATGGATTTTACGGTGAGTAAAAAAATCCTATTTTTGCCAGTACTGCTGTAGAACATCCAGGTGCTCTTGTGCAAACTGTAAACGTGCAGCAATGTTTTTTTGGACAGCAGTGGCTTCCTCTGTGGTATCCTCCCATGAAATCCATTCTTGTTTACGTATTGTAGAATATCGTAGGGATGTTAGCATATGCCAGAGACTTTTGTATGTCTTTAGCTGACACTCTAGGATTCTTCTTCACCTCATTGAGCAGTCTGCGCTGTGCTCTTGCAGTCATCTTTACAGGACGGCCACTCCTAGGGAGAGTAGCAGCAGTGCTGAACTTTCTCCATTTATAGACAATTTGTCTTACCGTGGACTGATGAACAGCAAGGATTTTGGAGATACTTTTATAACCCTTTCCAGCTTTATGCAAGTCAACAATTCTTAATCGTAGGTCTTCTGAGAGCTCTTTTGTGCGAGGCACCATTCACATCAGGCAATATGCTTCTTGTGAAAAGCAAACTCAGAACTGGTGTGTGTTTTTTTATAGGGCAGGGCAGCTGTAACTAACACCTCCAATCTCATCTCATTGATTGGACTCCAGTTGGCTGACACCTCAGGAGATGTCATTAGTCTAGGGGTTCACATACTTTTTCTACCTGCACTGTGAATATTTACATGGTGTGTTCAATAAAAACATGGTAACATTTAATTATTTGTGTGTTATTAGTTTAAGCAGACTGTGATTGTCTATTGTTGTGACTTAGATGAAGATCATATCACATTTTATGACCAATTTGTGCAGAAATCCATATCATTCCAAAGGGGTTCACATACTTTTTACTGCAACTGTATATACTCTATCATTGATCAAAGTTAAAGAAAATCGTGGGTGCATGTTATAAGCCAATCCCTGCTGTCTCTGAAGGAAAAGGAGCAAGCGCCGCTGAATTACATAGAGCCGCAATCTCCTGTGTAACCGACGCTTTGTCACTCACGCCTACTGGCCCCGCATTGGGCCACTGTTCTGTCTATCATATGAGCAGAGCCAGGAGGTGTGGCTGTGAGTGATGGAGCACTGGGTACACAGGAGATTTTGGCTCTGTGTAATTCAGCGGCACTCGTTCCTCCTCTTCCCTCAGAGACAGCAGGGATAATACAACACTGTGTAATCCAACACTGGCGAGGCTGCAATGATGGGAAAGGTGAGGCTGCAGATGGGCACAGAACAAGCTGCATTGTTGGCAATTTAATGGCTGCAGGTGGGTACTGAGCAGGGTGCATTGTTGGGCAATTTAATGGCTGCAGATGGGCACTAAGCAAGCTGCATTGTTGGGCAATATCATGGCTGCAGATGGGCATTGAGCAGGCTGCAGGGTGCATTGTTGGGAAATTTAATGGCTGCAAATGGGCACTGAGCAGGGTGCAATTTTAGGCAATTTATTGGCTGCAGATGGGCACTGAGCAGGGTGATTTTTTAGGCAATTTAATGGCTGCAGATGGGCACTGAGCAGGCTGCATTTTGGGCAATTTAATGGCTGCAGATGGGCACTGAGCAGGCTGCATTTCTGGGAAATGTAATGGCTGCAGATGGGCACTGGGAGCAGGGTGCATTGTTGGGCAATTTAGATGCTTCCAAAGGAGCAATGAGCAGGGTGCATTGTTGGGCAATTTAATGGCTGCAGATGGGCACTGAGCAGGCTGCATTTTTGGGAAATTTAATGGCTGCAGATGGGTACTGAGCAGGCTGCATTGTTGGGCAATTTAATGGCTGGAGATGGGCACTGAGCAGGGTGCATTTTTGGGCAATTTAATGGCTGCAGATGGGTACCAAGCAGGGTGCATTGTTGGGCAATTTAATGGCTGCAGATGGGTACTAAGCATGGTGCATTGTTGGGCAATTTAATGGCTGCAGATGGGCACTGAGCAGGCTGCATTTTTGGGAAATGTAATCGCTGCAGATGTGCACTGAGCAGGCTGCATTTTTGGGAAATGTAATCGCTGCAGATGTGCACTGAGCAGGCTGCATTTTTGGGCAATTTAATGGCTGCAGATGGGCACTGAGCAGGCTGCATTTTTGGGCAATTTAATGGCTGCAGATGGGCACTGAGAGCAGGGTGCATTGTTGGGCAATTTAATGGCTGCAGATGGGCACTGAGCAGACTACATTTTTGGGAAATTTAATGGCTGCAGATGGGCACTGAGCAGGCTGCATTTTTGGGCAATTTATTGGCTGCAGATGGGCACTGAGAAGGCTGCATTGTTGTGCAATTTAGAGGCTGCAGATCGGCACTGAGCAGGCTGTATTGATGAGCAATTTAGAGGTTGCAGATGGGCACTGGTGAGGCTGCATTGTTGAGTTGTGACCCTTATTTTGCTTCAAAGTTCCTTATTTAAAATGTAAGTTTTCCCTCTTAAAATGAAGGTGTGTGTTATACGCTGATAAATACGGTTTTCGAAAAGTTACATTAGGCCAGTTTACTGTTTTCTAATGACTAGAATCTATTATATTTTTCCAATTTTGTTTGCCCATACATTAACTAAATATTAATTTATCTGTGATCGCTGCATGTTTCAAAGACCTGTCCTGCAATAAGTCCTCTCCTATTACAATTTGTTGCTTTTAATGAATGTGATCATTAGTCAAATAAAAGGTTTGTGGCACAGTAAGAAAAAGTTCTGTTTGAAGCATTGTCCTCACATTGCCCGTCATTATTTGCCACTTGTACTGGGAACTGGAAATTAGCAACAAATTTTCTGAGAAATAATCACATTTTTATGTACAGTATGTAATTTTCTTTTTTTATGCTGATTTGTGAGTGTTTGTGTCATGTTGTGTCTAGAACTTGAATTTCAGTGTAATTATCGTACCCAAAAAAAAAAAATAAATAGTCACCATCTGGACCTCCTGCCCATCTAGAAACCTGGAATATGCCCCCAAAACTCCCTCCTTTTGAAATCTTTATTTATCTCATTAGTTTTACTCACATTTACTCAAGATGACTTTTCCTGCACTGTCTTCTTGAATTTTTCATTTATGTCCAATATAGAGCCTCATCATTATTTGTAAAAAATGACGTTTTTAAGAGTCTAGAAAAAACAAAGTTTTTTTCAACCCGATCATTAAACCGGCCTTGCCTACACACGATTGTGAAAAAAAAAAATGCTCTAGCAAATCGCGGTGACGTAGAACATGTACGACGGCACTATAAAGGGGAAGTTCCATTCGGATGGCGCCACCCTTGGGGCTGCTTTAGCTGATGTCGTGTTAGTAAAAGACGATTCACGCTTTTCTGTCTGTTACAGCGTGATGAATGTGCTTACTCCATTACGAACGGTAGTTTTACCAGAACGAGCGCTCCCATCTCATAATTTACTTCTGAGCATGTGCGGTTTTTTCACGTCGTTAAAGCCTACACACGATAATTTTTTACAACCTTAAAAATGACAACGCTAAAAACGTTGTAAAAAAATAGAGCATGTTCGAAATTTTTAATAGCCATTTTTAGATCGTGAAAAATGCTCTGGAGCCCACTCACAAACGTTTTTAATGACATAAAAAAAACATAATTTTTTAGAACCTGAAAAACGGTCGTGTGTATGCGCCATTAGAAGTGTCATCTGCAATTTTTTTTTTTTTACAAATTCTTTATTTTTCATTTTTCAACATATCACATTGCCTCAAACCCAGGTTCGTATCACATCAAACAATATAGACAGCTTCATACTCTACATTCTTATGTTTGTCCTTTTCCCTATTTAGGTTTCCTCTATTTTTATTTGCCGCTCTCCCTCTACACCTCTTCTACCCAAGTGCTTTTTCTCCTTTTCCTCTTTTCCTCTCTTTTCTTTCATCTTTGACGTGATCTTCCCCCGTTTAAGGCACTAATACCCCATCTTCTCCCCCTCCCCCCCCCCTACCTCCGAGTCTATTACCCGGCACCAAAAAAAAAAAAAGGCCTAAAACTCTCCCTCCTCCTCCTAGTGGACTCTCCTCCTCACCCCCATCCCTCCCCCCCCCCCGCGCCCTATATCTGACATATGGTGCCCATATTTCCTCCACCCTCCCCTCCCCCTCCCTCAAAGAGGCTGTGAGGGTCTCCATGCTTTGCATTTCAGTAATTTTGGCTATCCATTGTGATTTGCTTGGGGAACATGTGCTCTTCCAAAGAACCGGGATACACGATCTGGCTGTGACCACTAAATGTCTCACTAGGGATCTTTTAAATTTTTCTATTGACATGGGTAAATCTAATAGCAGATATGTCGCCGGTTCATCCCCTAATACTATCTCAGTTATTTCTTCTATCACTTCAGATACCATTTTCCAAAAGTCTTTGACTCCTTCACAGTTCCAAAAAATATGTAGCAGAGTTCCCTCTTCTTTCTGACATCGCCAGCAAATATTTGACACTTGGGGAAAGATCTGATTTAAGACCTCCGGTGTTCTGTACCACCTGCTCAGGATCTTATATCCTCCTTCTTGGAATTTAGATGCTATTGATGCTTTATGATTAAATTGAAAGATTTTTTTCTTCTGAGTTTCCGTGAATGTTACCTCTAGGTCTCTTTCCCATCTCTGAATAAAACCTATTACTCGTGGCGCTTTTATTTCATTTACCATTGAATAGAACAGGGAGAGTGAGTGTCTTACTGGTTCTCTCTTAAGACACATTTTCTCAAATTCCGTCAGTATTTCTCTCACCCTGATTTGTCCTCGAATAGTTTGGAGAAATCCCCCTAACTGTCTTCTCCTATACGGGTCTAAATGTTCGGCCAATTCCCTTTCTATTTCTTCATTAGACATTACCCGATTCTCTCTCTGAAAGTGTATCAGTCTGGTTTGACCTCTATTTTTTAAATTCCCGAAGCCTGGATCGTTCAGGCCAGGGGTAAACACTGGGTTCCCTAGAATTGGTGTCATCGGGTTAACTTCCGTTTCGTCCTCTAGGTTTTTGAGTATTTTTTTAACAGTACTAATTGTCGTCCCTATCATTGGGTGTCTCTTGACTGTCTGTGGTATGACCGATTTAGAGAGCCATAATAGCCCCTCCAGTGGGATATCCGTCATTTCTTGTTCTAAGAGGATCCAAGGTTTGATCTTTGGCGCAACGCACCAGTCAAGTACTCTCGACAGGTGAACTGCCTCATAATAGGCTAGAGGATCTGGAAATCCTACTCCCCCCTTTTCCTTTGGCAGTGTTAAGATATCTCTTCTCACTCTTGCCGGTTTCCCTGCCCATATGAATCCTGCAAACTTCGCCTTGATTCCTTTAAGGAATCCCTGCGGTATCCTTGTTGGGAGTGTCTGTAGTACGTACAATAACCTCGGCATTGCATTCATCTTTAGGATGTTAATCCTCCCGAACTGTCAGGGACTCACCTTCCAAAATCGTCAGCCCAGCATTGGGCTGAGACAGCGGCGTGCATCAGCGGGACGCGCGCGTGCGTCAGCGGCGCGCGCGCGTGCGTCAGCGGCGCGCGCGCGCGCACGTGCGCAGCGGGAGCGCGCGCGTGCACGTGAACCCTCCTTGGCGCCAAAACGCCTTTAAAAGCTCAGTCCTTGCTTCCTGCAAGTTGCTGTCTGATCTGCAGTCCCTGATTGAACTTGAACCTGAGAACCTGCTTACCTGATTTGAACCTCTGATTGAACTTGTGACCCGGCTTGTTTGACCATCCGTACCTCTCCGATCCTGACCTCGGCTTCCATTGACCACCTCTTCCGATTGACCTACCATTGCCAGACCTTCCTGCTTGTACCCTGATTACTCTTCTGCCTGCTGCACCTGATTACCTGAACCATCTGTTGTGACCCGGCTTACCTGACTCCGCTTCCGTCTGCTATCAGTGATCCAATCACCTTCCAGCCTACCCGTCCAGAGGAAGTCAGCACCTGCTTCACCTACCCAGCACGCCGGCACTCCTACCCCGCCAGGCTCCTGAGTCTGCTGTTCCCAATCCGGCAGCTCACGAGCCGGAGCTGTAAGAGAGGCCTTCTCCTACCATCGGGCTCTGGCTACCAGGTACGTGATACATAACAGTATCAGACAGCCATGACAGAGCCCTCAGGAATGGCCCCGGCCATGGAGGAGATTTGCAAACACCTCGCATCCCTCACACAAGCTGTAAAGAACCTACAGGACGGCTACATGCGACTGGAAGGTCAAGTACAGAACCTATCCGGAGACACAGCTTCTACATCCGCTGCCAGATCATCTCCATCGGCCTCTGCTCCATCCGTAGTAATGCTACCGCCCGAACCCAGAGTTCCGATGCCAGAGCGATTCACCGGGGATCGTTCCAAATTCCGGGATTTTCGTAATGCCTGTCAATTATATTTTGCCCTTCAACCAAGGACTTTTTCCCTAGAAGCCACTAAAGTGGGATTTGTGGTTTCTCTTCTTCAAGGAGAGCCCCTAGCTTGGGCACACCGATTATTGGAAGAAAATGGCACCAACACAGAGACTTTACTAGCCTTTTTTCGGGTCATGGCACAAATGTATGATGATCCTCAGCGGACTACCACTGCCGAGGCCGCCCTGCTCGCACTTCAACAAGGCCGCCGAGCAGTGGAGGATTATGTCGCGGACTTTCGCCGCTGGAGTGCGGACACTCAGTGGAACAGCGCAGCTCTGCGACACCAGTTCCGCCTGGGACTTTCAGAGGCCTTAAAAGATGAACTGGCTCGCATCGGGGTTCCTGATACCTTAGAAGATTTGATCGACAAGGCTATTCAGATTGATCGACGCTTACGGGAACGACGGACCGAACGTTCTTCTCATTTAAATCGTCCAGTTTGGGTCACTACCAAAGCACCCATGCCTGCATCCCGATATCAACCACCTGTCTGCCCAAGTCCTGCCAGCTCCCCTCCAGATACTTCTGAGCCTATGCAACTCGGAGTCATGCGACCCACATTGCCTCCAGAAGAACGAGCACGCCGTCGTCAACTGAATCTATGCCTATACTGCGGTGAGCCCGGTCATTACGTCGCCAACTGTCCCACCAAGATGCGTAAGTGCCATTCCTCTGTTTCTCTCAACGTTTCCGCTCTCCCAGTCAATACAAACCACCTTGCTCTCTCTCTGTCTTTTCAGCTCCAAGGAAGAACGATTCCGGTCAACGCAATTATTGACTCCGGGGCCTGCAGCTGCTTCATTGATGCCGCCTTTGCCAACCTACACAATATTCCTCTTCGAAGGAAGAACTTCAAACTTTCCGTTTTTCTAGCTGATGGATCCCACATTAAATCAGGACAAGTAACACAAGAAACCCTTCCTCTACCCGCTACTACTTCCGCTCATCATAAAGAATTATTAATTTTGGATGTGATCTCCTCTCCTCTTTTTCCTGTAATTCTTGGCATTCCCTGGCTCCGGATTCATAACCCTCAGGTTGATTGGTCCTCTGGAACTTTGCGATTTCCTTCTCGGTACTGTCAAGAATATTGTTTACCTCAAGTACCTAGTTTTTCTCCCACTCTGCTATGCCTGAACACCGATCCCAGTTTACTCCAGTCCGTCCCGGAACATTATCACGAGTTCCTCGATGTGTTCAGCAAAAAGGGGGCCGACTCCCTACCACCTCACCGTCCTTATGACTGCCCGATAGAACTGCTTCCTGGGGCTGAGATCCCTTTTGGGCGCATCTTTCCATTATCCGAGAAAGAACAAGATGCTCTGAAAATTTACATTGATGAAAACCTAAACAAGGGATTCATTCGGCCATCCACCTCACCGGCGGGTGCTGGAATATTTTTTGTTGCCAAGAAGGATCAAACCCTTCGCCCATGCATCGACTATCGGGAGCTCAACAACATCACGGTTAAAAACCGATACCCGTTGCCCCTAATACCTGAATTATTCCAAAAACTAAGATCCGCCACCATTTTCACCAAGCTGGACCTGAGGGGGGCTTATAATTTAATTCGCATCAGAGACGGTGATGAGTGGAAAACTGCCTTTCGCACTCGGTATGGCCACTACGAGTACCTCGTCATGCCTTTTGGGTTATGCAACGCTCCTGCTACCTTTCAGCATTTCGTCAACGACGTGTTTAGAGACTTTTTAGACATCTTCGTCATCGTCTACCTGGATGATATACTGGTTTTCTCTGGCTCGTTAGACAAACATCGGGAGCATGTCTGCAGAGTTTTAAACCGGCTCCGCCTGCACGGCTTATACGCAAAGGCAGAAAAATGCGAATTTGAGTTACACACCATTCAGTTCCTGGGTCTGGTGATCTCCCCGACGGGAATCGAGATGGACCCAAAGAAAGTGTCTGCCATTCTGGACTGGCCAGTACCTCTAGATAAAAAGGGGGTACAAAGATTTATAGGATTTGCAAATTTCTATAGACGCTTTATTAAAGGTTTTTCTTCCATCGTGGCTCCCATTACACAACTCACCAGACAAAATTTCCGTTTCCACTGGAACTCCGAGGCTCAGAAGGCCTTCGACACCTTGAAGGGACTCTTCACTTCTGCTCCGATCCTCAGTCACCCCAACCCGGTTCTACCTTTTCTCCTTGAGGTGGATGCTTCTGAAGTCGCTGTAGGGGCCGTTATATCTCAACGACTTGGGAACAAGGACTTAGTACACCCGGTGGGCTTCTTCTCCCGAAAACTCTCCCCTGCGGAGAGAAACTACGACGTAGGTGATCGTGAATTATTGGCCATCAAGGCCGCATTAGAAGAGTGGAGATACCTGTTGGAAGGTGCTGCACATCCAGTACTAATTTATACGGACCATAAAAACCTGGAATATTTAAGAACTGCTAAACGATTGAAACCTCGACAGGCCCGCTGGGCTCTCTTCTTCTCCCGTTTCTGTTTCCACATCACCTACCGTCCTGGATCAAAGAATGTCAAGCCAGACGCTCTGTCCCGAATGTTTGACAACCCAAAGGACACCTCTACCCCTGACACCATTCTTCCAGAAAACAGCTTTCTGCTATTACATGCCGATCTTATATCATTACTTAGAGGAGCGTCATCTGAATCTTCAAAACCTCCCAATATTTCTCTAGAGTCCAGAGATGGATTATTTTGGAAAGGAAGCCAAATTTTTGTACCTGAAAAGACCCGAGTCGAAGTTTTAAAACATCTGCACGATCACCCACTGGCAGGACATTTTGGGGTTCGCAAAACCCTGGAACTAGTACGCCGCACCTTCTGGTGGCCCGGCTTGGAGGATTTTTGCAAGTCCTATATCCGATCTTGCCCTATCTGTAACCGGAACAAGACACCCCGAAACCAAGCTTGGGGCCTACTGAAACCACTACCTGTACCCGATCGACCATGGAAAATGATCGCCATGGATTTTATTGTAGAACTTCCCTGCTCTGAGGGTTGTTCTGTCATTTTTGTGATTGTGGACCGTTTGACCAAAATGGCCCATTTTCTTCCTTTAAAGAATACACCTTCTGCCATTGAGACTGCTCGTGTATTCATTAAAGAAATCGTCAGACTACATGGGGTGCCCTCCAACATCGTGTCAGATAGAGGAGTTCAATTCACCTCTCGGTTCTGGAAAGCTCTCTGCAAGACGCTACAGATTGAACTTGCTCTATCCTCGGCCTATCATCCCCAGACCAATGGGCAAACTGAAAGAACCAATCAGACTTTGGAACAGTACATCAGGTGTTTTACAACGTTCTCCCAAGATGATTGGGTGTCTCTGTTACCCCTAGCAGAATTTGCGTACAATAACGCCAGTCATTCTGCTACGGGGCAATCTCCCTTTTTTGCCAACTATGGTTTCAACTTAACCTTTTTACCAGACTTTCTTTCAGAGTCCTCAGTTCCGGCTGTACAGAACACTATGGAGTTCCTCAACCGCAATAACCAACTGTTACGGGAGACGGTGACCAAGGCCCAGGCTGACAGTAAGAGGTTCTTTGACAGGAAAAGGAGAGGTGAGCTAGATCTGAGACCGGGAGACCAGGTATGGCTTTCTACGAACAATCTTAGACTAGCCTGTCCATCCAAGAAATTGGGACCAAAATTTTTGGGACCCTTTCCGGTCAAAAGAAAGATCAATACAGTTTCATATGAACTATCCTTATCTGATTCTCTTAAAGTGCATCCTGTGTTCCATGTCTCTTTGTTAAAACCCGCAGTTCCAGATCCTTTTCCTAATAGGGGGTCCAAACCTCCCGAACCGATCCATGTCGATGGCAACGAGGAATTCGTGGTAGAGACTATCCTGGATTGTAGGAAAAGACAAGGACAAAACCAATTCCTGATCAAGTGGAAAGGTTATGGACCAGAAGACAATTCCTGGGAACCCGAAGGTAATATCCATGCCAAAAGACTAATACGTGCATTTTTTCTCGCTCACCCTGACAAAATGGCCCGACTGGGCATCCGGAGGTTGCCCCTTGGGGGGGGGCAATGTCAGGGACTCACCTTCCAAAATCGTCAGCCCAGCATTGGGCTGAGACAGCGGCGTGCATCAGCGGGACGCGCGCGTGCGTCAGCGGCGCGCGCGCGTGCGTCAGCGGCGCGCGCGCGCACGTGCGCAGCGGGAGCGCGCGCGTGCACGTGAACCCTCCTTGGCGCCAAAACGCCTTTAAAAGCTCAGTCCTTGCTTCCTGCAAGTTGCTGTCTGATCTGCAGTCCCTGATTGAACTTGAACCTGAGAACCTGCTTACCTGATTTGAACCTCTGATTGAACTTGTGACCCGGCTTGTTTGACCATCCGTACCTCTCCGATCCTGACCTCGGCTTCCATTGACCACCTCTTCCGATTGACCTACCATTGCCAGACCTTCCTGCTTGTACCCTGATTACTCTTCTGCCTGCTGCACCTGATTACCTGAACCATCTGTTGTGACCCGGCTTACCTGACTCCGCTTCCGTCTGCTATCAGTGATCCAATCACCTTCCAGCCTACCCGTCCAGAGGAAGTCAGCACCTGCTTCACCTACCCAGCACGCCGGCACTCCTACCCCGCCAGGCTCCTGAGTCTGCTGTTCCCAATCCGGCAGCTCACGAGCCGGAGCTGTAAGAGAGGCCTTCTCCTACCATCGGGCTCTGGCTACCAGGTACGTGATACATAACACGAACCAAGTAAACACCTCCTTGTCCCATTTCTGTAAGTCTTTTTTCAATTGTCTTACCAACGGGGCTAAATTTAACTCTAGTATTCTGCTTAGTTTCTTCGGAATTTTAGTCCCCAGGTATCCTACATGTGAGTTCGTCCATCTAAATGAGAAGCAGTTCGCTAATTGTTGTTGTTGTGTATTATTCATCTCTACCCCCATTGCCTCTGATTTGTCATAGTTTACTCTAAAGTTTGAGATTTTTCCATACTTATCTATCTCCGCAAGCAGTGGGGGCAGAGATAGCACCGGTTCTGTCACAAAAAACATTAAATCATTGGCAAATGCCGCGAGCTTCTGCTCTCCCCCCTTTACTTTTATTCCTCTAATATCTGTGCTTAGCCTTATTGTTCTTAAAAAAGGTTCTAATGTTAAAACAAAGATCAATGGCGATAGAGGACACCCTTGTCGTGTCCCATTGCATATATCGAAGGGTTCTGACATAATGCCATTTATCTTTATTTTCGCTTTTGGTCTGGAATATAGGCTCATAATCCATCTTTGCATTCCCTCCCGCAGTCCTATATGTTGAATAGTAGATTTTAAAAACTTCCAATCAACCCTATCGAATGCTTTTTCAGCGTCCCCATCTGCAAATTTAATGATGCAATGTTCCTCAAAATGAGCAACACAATCAGAGGTATATACGGTAAATAATAGTGGGCTTAACATATATCCTGATGGAGTACCTGTAAGGCCCCGTACACACGTCCGAGAAACTCGACGGGCAAAACACATCGTTTTGCTCGTCGATTTCCTTGTGAAGCCGCCGAGGATCTCGGCGAGCCAAGTTTCCTCATTGACTAACGAGGAAATAGAAAACATGTTCTCTATTTGGCTGGACGAGTTCCTCGTCGGTTTCCTCGGCCAAAAGTGTACACACGACCGGGTTTCTCCGAAAATTCTGTAAATTCGAAAATTTGGGAATTCGGGAATTCGTAAATTTGAAAATTCGAAAATTCAGAAATTCAAAAACTTAAATTTTCTAATTTACGATTTTCGAATTTCCGGATTTTCGAATTTCTGATTTTCTAATCACCGATTTTCGAATTTTGGAATTTGTAATTTTAAAATTTCGAATTTCGATTTTTAGAATTTCCAAATTTCTGAAATTTAAATATTCCGAAATTCGAATTTGGCTTCACTAAGTTCTACTGTTTTTACCCGGCTGGGTAATAAAAACACAGAAAAGACACCTGTGTGGACATTCCATTTACTACAACTCTCATCAAGTACCCTAGACGGTGGAGATACATGAGGTAACGTGCCACCCAAAACAAACCAGCAGCTCCTTCAGGGGTAAGTGCTACACGCGGATGCCCAGTTTAGCCCCACACCCTCTCTCTCCTGATTGGCAAATTTTGACAGCAGGAGCAAATCAGAAGGGAGAGTCTCGGATGGCCAGGCACTCGTGGACATCGCTGGATAGAGATGGGGCTTGGGTAAGTATTAGGGGGTGCTGGGGCGGATGCTACACACAGAATGTTTTTTTATCTTAAAGCAGGACGTTTTTTCTTCCAGCAAAGAAAAGTCATAATGTGCTAGTATGCATTGCATACTAGCATATTATGTGAAACTTACCTTAAAACAAAGCTGTTCCAGTTCCCTAATGTCAGCGCTGCAGCCTCTTCCATTTTCGACCGTCTTGCTTCTTGTTCTCTTGGTCTTTCCTTCCCCTGCTCTCCATCTAGATTTCCCATGGCAGCAGACAGGATGGAGAGCGGGGAAAGGAAAGACCAGGAGAACGAGTGCCGAGGAAGGTTATGTTACAACTGTGTGTGGCTACCTGTCTTTCTGATCATATGATAAACTTCTCAGTGCTGAAGAAAATTACTTTATTCAGCCCGTCCGCATACTGCACAGCTAGCCAGGGAGAGGAGGTAAGCACTGCAGGGGGCCCGGAGAAGAGGGAGGGGTCCACTAGTGGGAGGTGGAGGTGGAGAAGCAGATGCAGGAGGATTGGTACTAGTTGCGGCACCCCAATCAATGCTGTGCCCAGAGCCCTGATTGCATTTCCATGTTCTGTGTACTGTGGGAGACCAGATAAAGTGAATGCAGGGTCCTGGGTTTAGTAACACTTTAAGGGCCAGATTCACATAGAATCCGCGGCGGTGTAGTGTAAGCCATTTACACTACGCCGCCACAACTTACTGGAGCAAGTGCCGTATTCTCCAAGCACTTGCTCCGTAATTTGCGGCGGCGTGGTGTAAATGGCCCGGCGTATGGCCGCGTAATTCAAAGGGGGCGGCTTGTATTTAAATTAAGCGCGCCCCCTCGCCGATCGAACTGCGCATGCGCCGGCCGTAAAAAAAGCCCAGTGCACATGCTCCAGCTCACGACGGATAACGTCAATGAAGCCGACGTGAGCGTCATTGGCGTAAAGTCCTATTTGCGAACGACTTAGTAAAACGACGTAAACAACGGAAAAAGACGACGCTGACCCGACGCCATACTTAACATGGCATACGGCGGACTGACGTAAGGTTACCCCTCATATAGCAGGGGTAACCTTACGCTTACGGAAACGTTGTAAACGACGACGAGGCGGCGCAAAAACGTTCGGGAATCGGCGTATCAGGCTCATTTGCATAGACAAATGAGAAATCGTCGTAAACGCCATCTAGCGGCCAGCGTGGAATTACATCTAAGATCCGACGGTGTAAGTGACTTACACCTGTCGGATCTACGCCGTATCAATGCGTAAATGATTCTAGGAATCAGACGCATAGATACCCGGGGCCAAAAACAGAGATACGACGGTGTATCTTGAGATACACCATCGTATCTCTTTTGAGAATCTGGCCCTTTGACAGCAATTTTTGTTTTTCTTGGCTCCCTTATAACAATTTTATTGCTTGTTGATCCTGCCAGGAGATCTGTATTTTCCCCCTTCCATTCATAGGGTGACAATGCTGTTAATTTTTCAGTAAAATCACACAGCAGCATTGTCACCCTGAGGACAGAGTGATTTTAGACAAAAGTCCATTTCAATTTATAACGCTAAGTAAGCGGCAAACAAAATTACAGTGGTTCTAAACTCAAAATGTTTTTTTACCTTAATGCATGATCTGCATTAACCTGCCTAGCGGTATTCCTGAGTCTGGCTCGGGGTGATAATTTTGTGCTGCGATCGGTAACCCCGAGCCAGACTCGGGCTCGCCTCACAGTGTCCACAGGCACAATTTACTTAACTTGGGCTAGATTCACATAGAAGAGCGGCGGCGTAACGTATCGTAGATACGTTACACCGCCGCAATTTTTCATCGCAAGTGCCTGATTCACCAAGCACTTGCGATGAAAACCTACGCCGGCGGCCTCCGGCACAAGGCGGGCCAATTTAAATGGGCGTGTGCCATTTAAATTAGGCACGCTCCCACGCCGGACCTACCGCGCATGCTCCGTTTCCGAACTCCCGTCGTGCATTGCGCGCCGTGACGTAATTTTTTCGAACGGCGACGCGCGTAGCGTAATTCCGTATTCCCGGACTGCTTACACAAACGACGTTGATTTTTAAATTTCTACGCGGGAACGACGGCCATACTTTAGACAGCAATACGCTTGCTGACTAAAGTTAGGGCACCTAAAACGACGACTAACTTTGCAACGGGAAACTAGACTAGCGGCGACGTAGCGAACGCGAAAATCCGTTGTGAATCGCCGTAACTCCTAATTTGCATACCCGACGCTGGTTTACGACGCAAACTCCCCCCAGCGGCGGCCGCGGTATTGCATCCTAAGATCCGACAGTGTAAAACAATTACACCTGTCGGATCTTCTGGCTATCTATGCGTAACTGATTCTATGAATCAGTCGCATAGATAGAAACAGAGATACGACGGCGTATCAGCAGATACGCCGTCGTATCTCCACTGTGAATCTGGCCCCTTGTCCCTGGATCCTGCGATGCCTCCCCGCTGTGTGAGCGAGCGGCGTCCTCGCTCGATTCACACAGTGCCTCTGTGTGCCGCCGATCTCCGTTCCCTGCGACGTTACGACGCACGGGGGCGGAGAACGGCACCAAATTCAAAAAAGTAAACAAACACATTACATAAAGTATACTGTAATCTTATAGATTACAGTACTGTATGTAAAAAATACACACACCCCCTTGTCCCTAGTGGTCTGCCCAGTGTCCTGCATGTTCTTTTATATAATAAAAACTGTTCTTTCTGCCTGCAAACTGTAGATTGTCCAAAAGTGTCCCTTTATGTCAAAAGTGATTTTAGAGCAGCTAGAAAACAGCGATAATAAATTATAATCACTTGCAGAGTTCAGCGATAGCGATTTGTGGGGAAATTCGTCATAAAAAAATAAAAGTAATGACAGCGACAATTCTGCAACTGAGCAAATTTCAGTGATTTTGATTTGATTACATTATTGAATAATTTTTATTATAATTACATTATTTGTTATAATTATTTATAGTTATTTATTATATTATTATTATATTATATTCTTCTTCTTATTATTATATTATAATTTATAATTTTGTTTTTCAAACTTTATCATACCCGGGATGTCTACTAGACTCTTGTTTGGACAGATTTAAGTGAGTTATTCCTAAGAATTACAGACCTACAATATAAAACGCCAAATTTCCTTGCAAAATAATTGTACCGCTTTCAGCACCTAAAACCAGAAGGAATCATACCGCCAGGGAGGTTAAGGTAAACAATTCCTGCACCACTCTTCTCACTTCGCATAGCATAGCACCTTTTTATTTGGACAAACTTTATTTGAAGTACACAAAAGTGACATTTCATTCATGTCGCTGTACGGCAGCGTGATGCATGATATAATGGTGGCTATACTAGGCCTAGGCTGGTTAGGAAGCTTTTGCAAAATTAGACTGCAGTCAATAAGAAGAGGAAACTCTAGGTTAAACTAAAGGAGCAGTCTTTAACCACTTAAGACCCGGACCAAAATGCAGCTAAAGGACCTTGCCCCTTTTTGCGATTCGGCACTGCGTCGCTTTAACTGACAATTGCGCGGTCGTGCGACGTAGCTCCCAAACAAAATTGGCGTCCTTTTTTCCCCACAAATAAAGCTTTCTTTTGGTGGTATTTGATCGCCTCTGCGGTTTTTATTTTTTATGGGGTCTCTATATATTCTCAAAAACATTTCATTATTGTGCTTCTATAACTATTATGCACATCATTTAGCGCTGCACTTTTGTTCTACTATATTTCTTGACTCTCCTGTACAAACATTGTGGATAAAATGCCCCTCTGTAATAACATTATATTAGAATGGCTTACTAATAGATGATCTATCAATTTGTTTAGAAAAGGTGGAGTTTTCCTTTAAATCTCTCCATGAACTGGAATGCCAGAAACCCAATGTATGAATAATTTCACGTTTTGTGCATTTGCATCAAGCTAAATCGTCAATTCACACTTGGCATAGTTCTTGCGCAAATGTTTACGAATCCATTTATGATTCATTAGGAAAATATAGGTCAATCAAGTGTCACACATTTCTCAGAATAGAAACGCATGGCTTAAAACTGGAAATTTCTATTAGGTTTAACCACTTAAGACCCGGACCTTTAGGCAGCTAACGGACCTCGCCAGTTTTTGCGATTTGGCACTGCGTCGCTTTAACTGAAAATTGCGCGGGCGTGCAACGTGGCTCCTAAACAAAATTGGCGTCCTTTTTTTCCCACAAATAGAGCTTTCTTTTGGTGGTATTTGATCACATCTGCGGTTTTTATTTTTAGCGCTATAAACAAAGATAGAGCGACAGTTTTGAAAAAAATTCTATATTTTTTACTTTTTGCTGTAATAAATATCCCCCAAAAATATATAAAAAAAGAAATGTTTTCCTCAGTTTAGGCCGATACGTATTCTTCTACATATTTTTGGTAAAAAAATCACAATAAGCATTTATCGATTGGTTTGTGCAAAATTTATAGCGTTTACAAAATAGGGGATAGTTTTATTGCATTTTTATGATTTTTTTTTTTTTTTACAACTAATGGCGGAGATCAGCAATTTTTTTCGTGACTGCGACATTATGGCGGACACTTCGGACAATTTTGACACATTTTTGGGACCATTGTCATTTTCACAGCAAAAAATGCATTAAAAATGCATTGTTTACTGTGAAAATGACAATTGCAGTTTGGGAGTTAACCACAAGGGGGCGCTGAAGGGGTTAAGTGTGACCTCATCTGTGTTTCTAACTGTAGGGGGGTGTGGCTGTAGGTGTGACGTCATTGATTGTGTTTCCCTATAAAAGGGAACACACGATCAATGACGGCGCCACAGTGAAGAACGGGGAAGCTGTGTTTACACACAGCTCTCCCCGTTCTTCAGCACCGGGAACCGATCGCGGGACTCCAGCGGCGATTGGATCCGCGGCCGCGGTCACGGAGCTTCGGACCGGGTCGCGTACAGGTGCCGGCGGCGCGCCCGACCCCACGGCTGGGCTTAGAGGGCTACGTACAGGTACGTGGATGTGCCCAGCCGTGCCATTCTGCCGATGTATATCGGCGTGAAGGGGTCCTTAAGTGGTTAAAATGAAAGAGATTTTCCAGAAGGAATAAAGCCCAATTTTAAATTGATAGTGGAAAAGTATTAAACATTTGGGATTTATTTGATATCTGTGTCTCTAGTAGAGCCATTTTCAACATAGGTTTCATGAAACCCTGGGTTGTCAGGGTTTTTTTGAGCTGTGGCTGATTGACCTGCTATCTGATGTTGCCTACATTGTGCCAGAGCCAAATGCATGATACCATATGTTTAGCTATCTGTAAGGATGACATTCTGACCACCAAAGTAACCCCAAAAAAGTCTTGTGCCTTAGTGGGTGCCATTGTTTTTCCTTTCAGTGGGTCATCAGCTATAGTGATTGACATGGCTCTACATCGTTGGACGATAAGATTGATGGTGGATGTACATTGTTGGATATTTTTCCCTAAATACTATATTACTGTTTTCATTTTTTTTGTGAATGAGTAAGGGTTCCACGCACTCTACTTTGCATATAGAGAAAGGAGCTGTGTGTTAGTGGGTGTGCTGACACTCCTGCTCGCCCCCTCCCCCCTCAAGAGGCTTTCTCCACACCAGGGAGAAAGCCTTGCATTACTGTGTGGAGTTACAGACAGAAGAGCAGGAAGTGAGGATTTCTCAGAAGAAATAAGGACATTTAAAAGCAAAATGGAAGGATGAGGTAAGTGAAGGAGGACTGCACTAAGGTAAAGGAAGCTATTTAGGGGAAAAAAAATACCTTTACAACCCCTTTAAGCGTAATTTATTAATGTGTCAGAGGGAAGAATTGCCTTGATTAGGCTTTGCTGGTCCATGGCAGCCAATTAAGTTCCATCATGATGGCTTTGGAGAGATGGGATTTCTGGAGTGAAGATGAACTCCTGACAATGTGATTACCGTATTTATCGCGGTATAACGCGCTCCCGCGTATACCGCGCACCCCTAATGTTGCCCCCGAAATTCCTGTAAAAAAAAAAGTTATATGATTTTATTACTAATGCCGCGTACAGACGGTCGTTTTTTGTGGTGAAAAAAACCGACGTTTTAAATCATGAAATAAAACAACGTTTTTGAAACATCATTTTCAAAGACGAAGTTGCCTACACACCATCATTTTTTCAAAATGCTCTAGCAAAGCGCGGTTACGTTTTACCACTTTTTTACATTGAAGCTCGCTTCATAACCAACTTCTGGGCATGCGCGGGTTTAAAAACTTAGTTTTAAACGTCGTTTTTTTGCTACACACGGTCAATTTCTGTGAAACAAAAAACGACGTTTTGAAAAACGACACAAAAAATTCAAGCATGTTCGAATTTTTTTTGGGTAGTTTTTTTGAAGACATAAAACGACGTTTTGCCCCACACACAATCATTTTAAATGACGTTTTTTAAAACGTCGTTTTTTTTCATCACAAAAAACGACCGTCTGTACGCGGCATTACAGTTTTGGTGTCTTCCCAGCATCCATCGTCCGGTCCGGCGTCCGTCTGCGGCCTCGATGGTGTCCTCCCGGCTTCTCCAGCGCGCGCCTCACGTCGAGTCCCCGCTTCCCGCGCTCAGTTCGAACGCCTCCGCCGACATATACCGAGTGCAGTACACTCAGGTACATTCGGCAAGGCTCGGCTACGCTCGCGCTCATGCTCTGTGACGTTTATGCGTGAGCATGAGCGAAGCCGAGCCTGGCCGAATGTACCCGAGTGTACTGCACTCGGTATATGTCGGTGCTCCATTCAAACTGAGCGCGGGAAGCGGCTATCGGCGTATATCGCGCACCCACGATTTTCCCCTTATTTTAAGGGGAAAAAAGTGCGCGCTATACGCCGATAAATACGGTATATCAAACAATAAATCCAGAAAGTACTATTGGATCAAATTCAGACTCATTCAATATTTGTTTATCATAAGACCTCTTCAGTGTTGCTCAAAGATATTAATCAGATTCTGACCATGGGTCTACATATGACCTCTGATTGGTTTAGATGGGGCAACAGAAAGATATATTACTTTATAAATGTGAACACATATTACTACAGATAACCCATTATATTTTAACCACTTGCCTACAGGGCACTTTCACCCCCTTCCTGCCCAGGCCATTTTTCAGCTTTCAGTGCTGTCACAATTTGAATGACAATTGCGCGGTCATGCAACACTTTACCCAAATGAATTGTTTATCATGTTTTTCCCCACAAATAGAGCTTTCTTTTGGTGGTATTTGATCACCTCTGTGTTTTTTTATGTATTGGGCTATAAACAAAAGAAGAGGAACAAGTTTGAAAAAAAAAAACACAATATTTTTAACTTTTTGCTATAATAAATATCCCAATTTTTATTTTTTAAACATATTTTTTCCTCAGGTTAGGCCGATACCTATTTTTCTACATATTTTTGGTAAAAAAAAAAAATCGCAAAAAGCGTATATTGATTGGTTTGTGCAAAAGTTATAGCGTCTACAAAAAAGGAGATAGATTTATAGCATTTTTATTATTTATCTATTTTTTACTAGTAATGGTGGCGATCTGCGATTTTTATTGTGACTGCGATATTGCGGTGGACACATCGGCCACTTTTGACTCATTTTTGGGAACCATTTACATTTATACAGCGATCTGTGCTATAAAAATGCATTGATTGCTGTATAAATATGACTAGCAGGAAAGGGGTTAACACTAGGGGGCGATCAAAGGGTTAATGCATGGGTCTTCAAACTACGGCCTTCCAGTTGTTCAGGAACTACAATTCCCATCATGCCTGATCATGTCTGTGAATGTCAGTGTGTTACAATGTAGTTTGAGGATCCCTGAGTTAATGTGTTCCCTAGGGAGTGATTCTTACTGTGGGGGGAGGGGACTGACTGGGCGCGCTACCCCTAGTGGCTCGGGAAGGCGCAATGTCATATGACGTCCTCCCAGAACGAGAGGTTTATCGTGCCACCATCATATGACGGTGGGCGGTGGGCTAGTGGTTAAGATTACCTTCCTATACTCACTATTCCCCCCCCCCAACTCTAGCTTTAAAAATGCCCATCTCTGACCTCCTTGGATAGATTGATCGCAGTAGGAGCCACCGGCTCCCGCTACTGTCGATTAAATTCAGTGACATGGGAGTGGGGGGGGCGTGTCCAAGTTCCGCTGTCTGTGTAAATGGATGCAGCAGCAGGACTCGGGAGCGTGCCCACATGGGTGCCCCCAGGGGTAAAAAAAAAAATGATAAGCTCATATGCATAATTACTAAACCGCATGTTTTTTTTTTTTTCGATCCACTGTACCTTAGTAATCCTTTATGTTACTGACCGCTTCCTGTAAATGGATTCATCGGGTAGTGTGCGGGTATTCCGTCACTTCCTCAATGCCGCAAGGTCTCCTGGGAGCTTTTGTCATTGTTCCCAGGAGACATTGCGGAGGTCTGCCGCGAGTTATCGTGGGATTTAGAAAGAAGCAAGTACTTTCTAAATCCCGCGATAACTCGCGGCAGACCTCCGCAATGTCTCCTGGGAACAATGACAAAAGCTCCCAGGAGACATTGCGGCATCGAGGAAGTGACGGAATACCCGCACACTACCCGATTAATCCATATACAGGAAGCAGCCAGTAACATAAAGGATTACTAAGGTTCGTCTGCCCCTGACAATGACTCGAGCTGGGCATCGCCGCTTAGTGAAGGATTGGCTCGGGCGGCTCGGCTGCTCTAGTCCTGCAAAGGGAACTGCGTTCCTGCTGTGTAAAAAGTGCAGGAACTCCGTTCCCACGCGTTCCCGCAGGACTTGAGCCCTGGGTGCCCCCATGAAAAGTGACACTCAGTGGGGGAAGATATCTGCTCAGAGTTCCATTTCTGGATGGATCAAGAAGTGTTTTTGTATTTATCAAACAGATATAACAGAATGCTTTCAATGGTATATTTCATGTGGGAATCCCCAGTACATTAGGCAGAAGACCTACTGGGTTTTTTGCTTTGCATTTTTTTGAATCAATGATTGTCAGAAAAGTATTTAAATTTCAATAGACTGATATTGATCTTTTTTTCAGCCTCCCTCACCACGTTATTATGTTACCCATGGATGCAAGTAAAGAGAGCGAGCTTATTCCACATCATGAGATTCATAATACCATTTCTCACAGAACGACCTCCAACTGTAAGACATTATCAGCTGAGATGATTAAATAAATGGCTGAACTATTCATATCTTTTTCACTGCTAGGAGCCCTTTGTTGCCACCACCGGGGCCATGAATGGGGCTCCTGGTACCCCTGACGTCTTAGCTTTAAATGACGTGTTAGAACCTAATTCAGAAGCCATGGTGCCAGAAATAAGAAGTCTCTATTGAGTCCCTCATATGGAGCCACAAACAGCTCATCAGGAATAATGACAGCCTAGTGTTGCAAATAAAGCATCTGATTGCTCCCAGACTGATCTCAAGAGCTCACAGATGTCTTTTGATCAAAGACGGCATGCAAACAGCTGATCTCCCGGGAGCCAGGCTGATTCCCAGAATCCGAACCTATCTCTGCCTGAAAAGCTGAATTTAGAAAAGCATTAACGGGGTTTCCTTCCTCCCTTGGAGATTTAACCAATCCCTTCTTCAGCTTCTTAATAACTGTCCAGTAAGGCCTCGTACACACGATAGGCCCCATAGGTTATTTATCCATTGGTTAAAAAAAAGCCAACTTGCTTTAAATTTAACCAATGGATTCCTAACAGATAGGTCAAAACCGATCTTTAGTAGGCACAACCATCGGTTAAAAATCCACGCATGCTCAGAATCAAGTCGACGCATGCTTGGAAGCATTGAACTTAGTTTTTTTCAGCATGTCGTTGTGTTTTATGCCACAGCGTTCTGACCCGATAGTTTTTTTAACCGATGGTGTGTAGGCGCGACGGACCATCAGTCAGCTTCATCCGTTAACCGATGACAACGGTCCTTCAGACCGTTATCATCGGATGGACTGATCGTGTGTACGCGGCATAAGAGTCCCATTTATAGTGGAGGTAAAACTAAGATTCATCAGCAGGAGGGGCCTTGTGAAGGAAGAGAATTTATAAGCCTCTCCTGCAAAAAAAAACTCTTGTACTTACCGTACCTGCTCGAAATTTTAAAAAGTGTACACTGACTGCTATGTAAGTTCTGGCATCAGGCGTATCTCCTGATACGCCGTTGTATCTCTGAGTTCCGTCCGTCGTATCTATGCGACTGATTCATAGAATCAGTTACGCATAGATCTCCCTAAGATCCGACAGGTGTAAGTGACTTACACGTCGGATCTTAGGCTGCAATCTCACGCTGGCCGATAGGTGGCGCTTCTGTTTGTATACGCGACGAATATGCAAATCAGGAGTTACACCGATTCAGAAACGAACGACCGCCCGGCGCTTTTTTTTTACGTCGTTTGCGTTCGACTTTTTCCGGCGTATAGTTACCCCTGCTATTTGCGGCGTATTCTATGTTAAAGCGGTGGTTCACCCTAATAAAACATTTTTTTTTTATAGCATTAAATTGGGCATAGTAGCGCGAGCTACAGTATGCCTGTATTGATTTTAGCCCGGTACTCACTGTGCAATCCTATATAGAAGATTCCGACTCCCCGCGGGGAATGGGCGTTTCTATCAAGAGGGAGGATGATTGACGGCCGGCTATGGCACGTCACGCTTCTCCGGAAATAGCCGAAATAGGACTTGGCGCTTCACGGCGCCTGCGCATTGTTGTGCGCAGGCGCCGTATAGCGCCGTGAAGAGCCGAGACCTGTTCCGGCTATCTTCGGGGAGCGTAACGTGCCATAGCCGGCCGTCAATCATCTTCTCTCTGGATAGGAACGCCCATTCCCCGCGGGGAGTCGGAATCTTCTAAATACGATTGCACAGTGAGTACCGGGCTAAAAAAAATCAATACAGGCATACTGTAGCTCGCGCTACTATGCCTAATTTAATGCTAAAATGTTGTTAGTGTGGGTGAACCACCGCTTTAAGTATGGCCATCGTTCCCGGGTCGAATTTTTTATTTTTTACGTTGTTTGCGTAAGTCGGTCGCGAATACGGATGGACGTAATTTACGTTCAGGTCGAAACCAATGACGTCCTAGCGACGTCATTTGGAGCAATGCACACTGGGAAATTTAGCGGACGGCGCATGCGCAGTTCGTTCGGTGCGGGGACGTGCCTGATTTAAATTCTACAGGCCCCGTAGCTGCAGAATTTGAATTCCTTCGGGGGATTTACGATACGCCGCCGCAACTTTAGAGGCAAGTGCTTTCTGAATACAGCACTTGCCTCAAAAACTTGCGCAGGCGGATCGTAAATCAGATCTAAAGATCCGCTAACCTATCTGAATCTAACCCAGTATATATATCTTTAGTGGCCCGGGGGGGGGGGGGAGATATATATATCCAAATTACCAGGGGGGGCCACATTAAACTGGAACAAGGTCCGCAATCGGCCCACGGGCCGGACATTGGACATGCCTGGCCTAGAGGTAGATTCGCTAAAACTGGTGCACTCAGAATCTGCTGAAGCTGTGCATGGTAGCCAATCAGCTTCTCACTGTTCAATTACGTGTTGGGAATAAAACCTGCAAGTGGATTGGTTTCTAGGCAGAAGTATGACTGATTTTGAACTCTCCAGCTTTAGGAAATGAACCCCTTAAAGCGGAGTTACACACTCTAATTCCCCCCCCCCCTCCGATGCCACAATTGGCACTTTTCGGGAGTCTTTGACAGGTATCCTGTTCTCACCTCCAGGAGCCTCAGCTGTGGGTGGTGACGTCACGGCTGGGGTTCCCTCCTCCTCCATCTTCCATCCCCTGGCCGCCGGGCCAATAGGAGAGAGGAGCAGGCCTAGCGCATGTGCAGTCGGGTTCCCGGCATGAAGCCGAAAGGCTACACTGCCAGGTTTCCTTACCCGCAATGGCAGCGGCAGCACCCGGGAGCTGAGGGAAACATCAGCTGCAGTGCCGACATTGCTGGACTCCAGGACAGGTAAGTGTCCGATTATTAAAAGCCAGCAGCTGCAGTATGTGTATAGCTGCTGGCTTTTAATTATAATATTCCTGCGGTCCCGGTGCTTCGGACCCGGTCGCGGGGGCCCACCGCGGGCGCGCGCCCACGACCCACGGCTGGGTACTAGTACAGTACGTACCTGTACGTACATGTGCCCAGCCGTGCCATGCTGCCGACGTATATGTGCAGGAAGCGGTCCTTAAGTGGTTAAAGCGGTAATTCTGAATAAATTAATTTTTCTATATGAAAACCATCTTGGCTCACCCAGATGTGACTTGATTTCATATAATTTGGCATCTTTCTATTAGTTAAAGTTCAATTTTGCCCGAGCCAAGTGATATAAATCATAAAATATGGCACCAAACGTGGCACCACAACAGTGAAGCATTTCAATGGGAAATTTTGAATAAGAAAGCCAAGGTATTCCTATATGAAAACCATCTTGGCTCACCCAATTTCCACTTGTTTTATACTCATTGGCATCCCTCTAGTAGTTAAAATTCAATCTGGCCTGAGCCAAGTGATATAAATCATAAAATATGGCACCCTGACAGCCATGCATTTCAATGGGAAATTACAAACTTTTCTATATAGAAGGATGCGCAATGAGTATAAAACAAGTGGAATTTGGTTTAGCCAAGATGGTTTTCATATAGGAATAGCTTGGCTTCTTATTCTAAATTTCCCATTGAAATGCATGGCTGTCAGGGTGCCATATTTTATGATTTATATCACTTGGCTCAGGCCAGATTGAACTTTAACTACTAAAAGGATGCCCAATGAGTAAAAAAAAAAAAGGGGGGGAATTTGTGTGAGCCAAGATGGTTTTCATATAGGAATAGCTTGGCTTCGTATTCAGGAATTTCCCATTGAAATGCATGGCTGTCATGGTGCCAGGTTTGGTGCCATACTTCATGGGTTATATCACTTGGCTCGGGCCATATTGAACATTTCTATATAGAAGGATCTGGGTCAGGGTTTACTGCAGGTCAGGCTGGATAACTCACAGAGACAGGTCTCTGGTGCCTGGTTCTGGAAGTTTGGAGAAACTTCTAGAAGCTAGAGGGCGGAGGGTTGATCTGCATACTTTGGGAATACTTTGGGCATACTTTGGGGAGGGGAGTTTGGCTCATCCCTAGACAGTGGGTCTGGCAGAGTGACTGAACCAGCCCTTAATTATGGATGAGCCATGCCAGCAAGGGAGATGGGTGGAAGATGGTAAGCTAAGGTGACTCATAGGGACTGAGAGTTCCTAGTCCTTAAAGAGGAGCTCCAGTCTCTTAAGTGAAAATTACAAGTTAGCAGCTATAAAAAAAACTAGCTGCTGACTTTTAGTAAAACTGTCTCACTCCAGACGTTTTGTCCCTGTGTCCTCCTTCGTTGGTGCCAGCATCTTTACTATGGGCACCCGGGTGTGACAGCTTGTGGCTTCAGTGACAGGTGCCTACTGTGCATGCATGGGTGGCGCTGTGCTCTATGACTGGTCCCACAGTCTTCCGGGGACCTGTAATATGTCCCAGAAGACTTCCAGAGGGAGAGGGGGAAGGAGAACTTCCGATCGCCTAATCAATTGGAGTGGGAATGGGTACCTGTCAAAATCTGGTATCCGCTCCCCCCTTCCTCCCCAAAAGCTTCATTTTACAAACAGGAGTTGTAGAGGAGGCCTTAAAACTGAACTTGCTCTTTTGGGTGGAGCTCCGCTTTAAGGGGCTTTTGCATTTCATCTTAAAAGACTGTCAGTGTCTGGAATGGAGGACCATTCAAGATCTTGTACAGAGGGAGGAAGTTGTCCCTGGTTATGTGTTTTAGTCAAGCTGGGCATCCCATAATTTCTATTCCCCATCCAAGTTATTACCCCTAATAAAACAACAAAAACCAAGACTGTTCCTTGTGTCTGGATGAAGTGTGGAAAATGCTTGTTGCCTGGCTGTGCAGGAGTGGGGAAACCAGTCATCTGCAGCCCCTGCGGGGGTAGTGCTACATGTAGGACCTGCAGTCAGATGTGAGATGCCAGACTGGTCATCTGACCACCCAGGAATTCAACGGTGTCAGCGTCGGTGTAGTTGAAAGTGGCCCCCGGATAGCCACACTGCCGATGGAAGCCGGTTAGCTGAGGGTCTCCCTCCAGGGATAGGGCTCACTCATGGAAAGCACTCTGTGCTGTCCAGGCTGTGTTGCCGGCTCAGATCCACTGGAACAGAATGGTCCTTGCTCCAAAGTTGTAGGCCAGGGTCCGAGAGAGAGCGAGCCCTTCTATTCTATTTATCTCCACACCCATTCCTCCTCTCTCCAGCCAACTGGAACTAGACGAGTTTGCAGCAGCAGCAGCAGGTCCATTGAAATCACGGTCCTCCGAACTACATATCACATGATCCTCTGCTTTCAGTGGTTTCTCTCTCTCTCTCTCTCTCTCTCTCTCTCTCTCTCTCTCTCTCTCTCTCGCTGAAAACAGGAAATTATGACAAAATACCCATGCTGGGCACTAGAGGGAACAAAGCTCAATCGCAAGTAACCAGCACACACAATTAACAAGTGGGTCTTGACACATTGGGATATGAAGGTGATATTCGTGTGGATTAAAGTAATGTGAAGACATAAATGGTTGCCAAGAGTAACGTAAGTGTAACAAGCAGCCTGTCAATAGCGTGTACCTGTTATAGGTGGCAAGGCCTCCAGCAGCGAGGGAGATGTACACAGCACTCCTTCCACCAGCTGTCTGTATCCCAACACAATGGAAGCGGATTACACTGCAGGGGTTCCCCATCCTGTACAGAGCTACGTACGTTTAAAAGTTAAGCTGAATGCTTGTGTAGAGCCCTCGCATGGGCCCACTCTGCTACTTTGGAATAGTTGTAAGGAGTAGGGATGAGCCAAACACCCCCCCCCGGGTTCGGTTCCCACCAGAACATACGAACAGGCAAAAAATGTGTTCGAACACACGAACACCGTTTAAGTCTATGGGACACGAACATGAAAAATCAAAAGTGCTAATTTTAAAGGTTGATATGCAAGTTATTGTCATAAAAAGTGTTTGGGGGCCCGGGTCCTGCCCCAGGGGACATGTATCAATGCAAAAAAAAGTTTTAAAATCTTAAGTGGTTAACAAAGGGGGCCCCCAGACTCCGCCCTCCCTATGTGAATTTGTAACGGGTTACATTATACCCCTACCATTTCACAAAGAAAGTGTAAAAAATTTCAAAAAAAACACACAGACACAGTTTGGATAAGTCCTTTATTGGAAATAAAAATAACATTCCAGCGATGTAATCCAGTCTGTCCAGCGTTGTTCTCTATGTCCCGCGGTGATCCAATGTCCAGCGATGCTGCAGTCTGCACTCCACACGAAACCCCCATGACGTAAGAGGGGGCGGGGTCACCCGTCACATCATAGGGTAAGCCCCGGGGCTTTCCCTAACAAGCGGGGAATACCCAATGACGTGGGCAGGTGACCCCACCCCATGACATCACAGGGCGGGGTCACCCATCGACATCATTGGGTATTTCCCCGCTTACCCTATGATGTGACGGTTGACCCCGCCCCCTGTTACGTCATCTGGGTTTCGTGTGGATTGGAGTTAAGACTGCAGCATCGCTGGACACCGGATCACCGCGGGACATAGAGAACAATGTTGGGCAGACTGGATTACATCACTGGATGTTTTTTTTTATTTTTAATAAAGGACTTATCCCAACTGTGTCTGTGTGTTTTTTTACACTTTCTTTATACACACCCCCCAGGTATGAAATTTAAAGGAATATTTAACTTTTATTGTTTCACTTTAAGCATTATTAAAATCAGTGCTCCTGAAAAAACAGCAGTTTTTAAAACTTTTTTTTGCATTGATACATGTCCCCTGGGGGACACCCCAAATTGTTCGCTGTTCGCCGAACAGCCAATGTTCAAGTCGAACTCATGCTCGACTCATGCTCGACTTGAACATAAAGCTCATCCCTAGTAAGGAGGCTCAACTTGTCCCTCCTAAGTGCACATTACAGAGAAGGTGTACTGGGAACTGAGAGTTAACTAAAGAACAGTTACAGTGTACATGGTGTACGTTCATCTCTAAGTGTAGAGTATTCCCCCATGGCAGCTTGAGCCTTATCCCAAGTCATTGGTAAAGAAGGCACAAAGCAACGGTACCCCGTGTGTGTGTGCAACCAAGGGCCAGACTGACGTAGAATCGCGGCGGCGTAACGTATCGTAGATACGTTACACCGCCGCAAGTTTTCATCGCAAGTGCCTGATCCACAAAGCACTTGCATGAAAACTTACGCCGGCGACCTTCGGCGTAAGCCCGCGTAATTCAAAGGGGCGTGTGCCATTTAAATTAGGCACGCTCCCACGCCGGACCTACTGCGCATGCTCCATTTGAAATTTTTTCGTACGGCGACGTGCGTAGCGTACTTTCGTATTCCCGGACGTCTTACGCAAAAACAAAAAATGTTTAAATTTCGACGCGGGAACGACGGCCATACTTTATACAGCACATACGTGGGCTGTGTAAAGTTAGGGCAGCTAAAACGACGACTAACTTTGCGACAGGAAACTAGACTAGCAGCGACGTAGCGAACGCGAAAAACTGTCGTGGATCGCCGTAACTACTAATTTGCATACCCGACGCTGGTTTACGACGTGAACTCCCCCCAGCGGCGGCCGAGGTATTGCATCCTAAGATCCGACAGTGTAATTCAATTACACCTGTCGGATCTTAGGGCTAACTATGCGTAACTGATTCTGTGAATCAGTCGCATAGTTAGGAAGACCCTAAAACAGAGATACGACGGCGTATCAGGAGATACGCCGTCGTATCTCTTTTGTGAATCTGGGCCAAAGTGCTTTTTTTTTTACCACTACTATTCCTTTATACTGACTTTTGACATTTACAAATTCAGCAATTTATAAATTGGATGAAAGGTTTAGCACTGGGAAACACATTTGGAAAGGTAGAAATAGTGCATTTTATATACAACTATATAGATCAGACCAAAAAGAGGGACAGATGGACTACCTTTAAAAAGACAGTTGAAAGCCAACCCCAATTGGAGGTAACCCCAATTTTTTTATTTCTCGATTTGTGATAGTTTTGTTAGCAAAAGCCCAGTAGGTCGCCTGCAAAACAACAAACAAAACAAAAAAACTGTGTGGGGTCCCTTCAAGTATTAATAGCATACATTTGAAGTATGGATTTTAGGGGGGACCCCACAGTTCATATCACACTTTCTGTTTTGTTTGTTAAATGGAGTGCCAAAAAGATTTTGTAAATATAAAGGAAAAGGGAAAGGTAAGTGTGTCCTAATAGTCATGTATAAAGAAATTTGAGTTGAGGCGACAATGGATTTTCATGGCACCTTACAAACGCTTGGGTTACACAGAATACATATACAAAGTTGAATTTTATTAAATTTACAACAACATATTAAACACATACATAGTTTATTTAAAAGAAAAAAAGATAAGGGTATGCAACTATAAGGTGACACGGGAAAGGCTGATATTACCAATTCACCCTATAACAACTGTACATTAGCATGCTAAACGTGTTTCATGGAAATAGTCACCGCTTCTTCAGGAGCTTTTTTTCATACATATGGTGTTATAGAACAGAGACCATTATCATACAACAAATAGAAAGTAAGAAAAGCATTAATCATAACAATAAGACATTTAAAGTCATTTATTAAAATGGAGCTATAGAATGCGTGGTGACACCCCCCATAAGCCACCTTACCCAGAGCAAGACCATGTGCAAAAGTCCAAATGGGAAAGGTTGGTTTTGTTTGTTGTTTTGTTAGGCAGAAGACCTATTCGGCTTTTTGCTTTGTCTTTTTCCGGATTACCGATTATAAGGAAAGCTTTTACGTTACTGTTACCCATGTACACAAACAAAGAGAGAAAGTGTAACCTACATCATGAGTTTCACCTAAAATAACATTTCCTGAAGAACGTGACCTCCAACTGTAAGACATTATTTTCTGAGATGATAAAATGAATGACTGAACTATTCATATCTTTTTCACATCTATGAGCCCTTTACTTTCACCACCCGGGCCATGAATGGGGCTCCCGGTACCCCTGACGTCTTAGCTATACATGACGCGGCAGAGCCTATTTCAGAAGCCGCAGTGCCAGAAATAAGAGGTCTCTATAGAGCCCTTCAGATGGAGCCACAAACAGCTCATCAGGAATAATGACAGCCTAGTGTTGCAAATAAAGCATCTGATTGCTCCCAGACTGATCTCGAGAGCGCACAGATGTCTTCTGAAAAAGGACGGCATGCAAACAGCTGATCTCCTGGGAGCCAGGCTGATTTCCAGAATCCGAACCTATCTCTGCCTGAAAAGCTGAATTTCCGAATAGCATTAAAGTGGTTTCCTTCCTCCCTGGGAGATTTAACCAATCCCTTCTTCAACCTCTTGATAACTGCCTAGTAAAAAGTCCCATTTAAAGTGGATGTAAACCTTTTAAACCAAGTATTGCCAGCAGGGAGGGTCTTTTGAAGGAAGAGGGTCTATAAGTCTTTTGGGGCAAAACATTTTTTACTTGCCCGCTGGCAATTTTATTTGTTATACAGTGTACAGTCCCAATATTTTAAAGATGCTGGGACTTTACACTGTACTGCATATGTCCTTCCATGGATCCAGGTGCCAGGCTAATGTAACCCTTGCTAAAGATTTTTTATTTTTTTTATCAAGTTGTTATGGGTAAAGTTCCACTTTAAAGAGGATGTCAGCTGAAAAAAAAATATTAAAAGTCAGCAGCTACAAATACTGCATCTGCTGACTTTTAATATCGGCACACTTACCTGTCCTGGAGTCCAGCGCCGTGCGCAGCAGAGGACGAGCGATCGCTCGTCACTCTGCTGCCCCCCTGCCATCCTCGGTGAGGGAACCAGGAAGTGAATCGTTCCGGCTTCACTGCCCGGTTCCCTACGGCGCATGCACGAGTTGTGCCGGCTGATTGGCTCCCGCTGTGCTCTGGGAGCTGAGTGTTCCCAGAGCACGACGGGAGGTGACGTCCTGCCCGCAGACTGTGGCCGGAAGTTGGTGCAAATACCTGTCTTTAGACAGGTATCTGCACCCCCCTCCCCCTGAAAGGTGTCAAATGTGACACTGGAGGGGGGAGGGTTCCGATCAGCGGAAGTTCCACTTTAGGGTGGAGCTCCGCTTTAAGCCAAACCCTTGTTAATGTCATTGTAGCAAGTAAATAAATAAACCTCACAGCAATGATATTACTAGGCTGCAGCTAGAAGGAGCTCCAATGATTTGTAGTGTGACTTCAGGAGCCTGAAAACCAACAAGTTCACACTAAACATGGAAAGCAAGTGAGCAACAGTGTTTTGTATCTCCTTTTTGATACAGATATTTACAGGCTGCATCCTTCACATACCTTGCACTCAGATCACCGATAATTCTGTAACATTTGGGGGCTCGTCCGGGATCGATGTAATTACAGTGCCACAGGTCACAGAGAAGGAAAACGGCTATTACAGTAAAGTGACAGACTTCAGGGAGGCTTCACAGAACACAAAATGTCTGATCCAATATCAGTAGTAAAGAAGCGGCAGTGACACATTCAGAAGCTATTGCACGCTTTGAGAGTCAGCTGCACTCACTGGCTATCTTGATGCAGGAAAAAGAAGGTAAAGTGGGTCCTCAGGCCACGGGTTCAAATAAGATGGAGATCTGTGAGTACATCATGGAACGCCTGCATGGAGAAAAAGTATGCAATGCAGAGGAAAGTGGTATGGCATACCTTCTCCAGGTAAAAGAACAGGTTTTGTCCTTGATAAGTGAAAACGGCTATGAAAATCCTCATATATGTGTAGCACCCTCGTCCTAAAACACACAGGTAAATTTAGCTTTGCTAGGTGGTAGCTAGCCTGGCTAATTTGTAGTGGTTTGTGGTCAAATGTCTTCCTTCCTAATCCTGTTCAGTTGTGGCTTCTCCTTTTTGTCAGTAGGTGGCACTGTTGCCTTTGACATTTGTATGACGAGCTACAGATAATTCAGGTTATGGATAAACATGCTCTTTCCCAGCCAATCAGACTGGCTGCTATGAATGCTGGGAGAGGCTATTTATTTGGAAGAAGTCAGGTGATCTAGGTCTTCCCTGCCCAGGCTGCGGCCTGGGTGGCTGTGCGTGGAACATCTCCTGCTGGGTAGGCCTATCCAAGCCTGAGGCCTATCCATGTGCTCAATGATCTGCAAGGGAGAGTCTGCTCAATACTCAGAAGCATGAAGAAAGGATGGAGACCTGAGATGAAGTGCCAGAGGTGACTCCTGCATGAACCGAGACAGAATCATCAATAAAGTTCCTGCACCTTCTGTGAGTTAAGTTCAGTTACCATAGGAATTGTTCATCACCCACTATGCCTAGTAACCTGCACCTTGAGGAAGTATGTCAGCCCTCCCTACCTCTGTTAGTCACCATCAGGCTTTACATAAGTAAAAATAGTTGGCTAGGCGCTACATAAGTGAGACGAGAGATTGTGGACCATCTCCCAGAGAGGACAGACCATCCCAACAGACAGAAGATGGGCTCACATTAAGGGACATAGCAGAATACCTGCCAAGAAATTAGTTTAAAATTTATGGTGGGCAAATATTAGACTTGGACTCCGAAATTACCTACAGCACTATCTTTAACCGCTTGCCGACCACCTGCGGGGGTTTTACGGCTGTAGGTCTGCTCTGCGCCGCAAAATCACGTAATATTACGTGATTTTGCATTTCAGGCACTAGGCGGCGCGCGCTTGCCCCTGGTGCCGCTCGCTGGCGCGATCACCGCCGGGCACCCGCGATCGCTCGTTACAGAGCGAGAACAGGGAGCTGTGTGCGTAAACACACAGCTCCCTGTCCTGTCAGTGGGAGAAATTACTGTTCGTCTGTTCATACAATGTATGGACAGCGATCTGTCATTTCCCCTAGTCAGTCCCACCCCCCCTTGAGTTAGAACACACCTAGGGAACATAATTAACCCCTTCCTCGCCCCCTAGTGTTAACCCCTTCCCTGCCAGTGACATTTTTACAGTAATCAATGCATTTTTAAAGCTATAAAAATGCCAATGGTCCCAAAAATGTGTCAAAAGTGTCCGCCATAAGGTCGCAGTACCGATAAAAAACGCTGATCGCCGCCATTACTAGTAAAAAAAAAAAAAATATTAATAAAAATGCCATAAATCTATCCCCTATTTTGTAGACGCTATAACTTTTGCACAAACCAATCAATAAACGCGTATTGCGTTTTTTTTTTTATGTAAAAAATGTAGAAGAATACGTATCGGCCTAAACTGTGGAAAAAAATAAATTTCTATATATTTTTGGGGGATTTTTTTTATAGCAAAAAGTAAAAAATATTTTTTTTTTCAAAATTGTCGCTCTATTTTTGTTTATAGTGCAAAAAATAAAAACCGCAGAGGTGATCAAATACCACCAAAAGAAAGCTCTATTTGTGGGGGAAAAAAGGACGCCAATTTTGTTTGGGAGCCACATCGCACGACCGCGCAATTGTCAGTTAAAGCGTTTCAGTGCTGAATCGCAAAAAGTGGCCCGGTCATTGACCAGCAAAATGGTCCGGGGCTGAAGTGGTTAAATAGATACAGTGGGTATAGAAAAGAATGCCCCCCCCTTTAATAATCACATTTTGTTTCTTTACAGCCTAAAATGAAGACAGACACAGTTTTTGTTATATCCAGCTGTATTTATTAGTGCAACTTATAACATCCACGTGAAAGATATAACATCAACATGTCAGAAAAGAAATATCAAAAACAGGTTGGTAAAAGGATCACCCCCCCCCCCCCCTTATGTCAGTATTATGTTGAACCACATTTTGCTTTAATTCCAGCCTTTAGTCAATTGGGATATGTCTCTACTAACTTTGCACATCTAAACTTTGTAGAATTTGCCAACTCTTCTTTGCTAAAGTTCAGTTACATTTGATGGTGACCCTTTCTGCAGTCTTCAAGTCATTCCACAGAGTTTCAATTGGATTTAAGTCTGGTCTCTGACTAGGCCATGCAAGGACATTCACCCTTTTCTCCATCAACCACTGTGTGCTCATTGTTGCTGTGTGCTTTGGGTCATGATCATGTTGGAAGGTAAACCTTCTTCCCATTGACAACTTTCTTTGCAGAGGGCAGCATATTTTCCTCAAGAATTTGACGGTATTTTGCCTCATCCATTTTTCCTTCTATCCTGACAAGTGCTCCGGTCCCTGCTGCAGAGTAACACCCCCATAACAGGATATTTACCACCTCTGTGCTTTACTGTAGGAATGGTGATATTTGGATGGTGAGCTGTATTGGTTTTATTGTTTGGTGTTGAGGCCAAATAGTTCAAATTGAGTCTCATCTGGACAGAACACCTTTTTCCACGTGACCTCGAATCTTCAAGGTGCGTTTTGGCAAAGCTCAGTCGTGACTGCATGTGGCCTTTCTTGAGAAATGGCTTTTTTTTTTTGCAACCCTCCCATACAAGCCACATTTGTGGAGAATTTGTGATATTGTTGTCACATGCACACAGGGGAGGGCTGGCAGCCTTAGGCCTGGGGGGCAAGTCCAGTCAAGTGGCCCATAAAGCGTGGAAAAGTGATGGATCGAGGAAAACAGTCTAAGATTTTTCATGATCGCAAGAGTCCGCACAGAGGCCCCCCTTACATCAGAGTCCGCACAGAGGCCCCCCTTACATCAGAGTCCGCAGAGCCTCCCCTTACATCAGAGTCCGCACAGAGCCTCCCCTTACATCAGAGTCCGCACAGAGGCTCCCCTTACATCAGAGTCGGCACAGAGGCCCGCCTTACATCAGAGTCGGCACAGAGGCCTCCCTTACATCAGAGTCGGCACAGAGGCCCCCCTTACATCAGAGTCGGCACAGAGGCCCCCCTTACATCAGAGTCGACACAGAGGCCCCCCTTACATCAGAGTCGACACAGAGCCTCCCCTTACATCAGAGTCCGCACAGACCCCATATACATCAGAGTCCGCACAGACCCCATATAAATCAAATCTGATGTAAGGGGTCTTCTGGGAAACTTGATTTAAGGGTGCATGCTGTGGACTATTGTGTAAAGAGAGTCTCTGCTCACCAAAGCCTGCCCCCCCTCCCCTTTAACAAAGTCCACAGAGCACCCTTTTTTATACACTGGGAGGCAGGAGAGACTAGAGAGGGTGAGCTTACCAGGATGGAGGCTGAGGCGCAGGCAGGCTGTCTGATGCTTTTTTGGGTTCAAACTTCCTGTCCAGTGCCCACACATGCCACGGGGATGGTGGGCGGGGCAGACTCAGAAGGAGGAGGAGCAGATGAGCTCTATCTCTCCTCTAGTCTGTGCAGAGAGAGAAGGTGATGTCAGCGCTGGTGTGCGCTAAGGCTGAGCTATGTGTGAGACATAGCTCAGCTCTGCAGCCATCTACCTTGGAGCTGACACAGGCACGGCTGCACAGTGGGAGGTGAGCAGCGGCCGTGACCTGTGTTAACAGAGCTCCAGCAGGCATATTCCTGCTCTGCAAAAACAGCATTTAGTAGTGGCGGCCGGTGGCTGTGCATAGTGTCACCAGCCCAGGGGGAGATTTGCACCCTGCCCCCCCTGCCAGCCCTCCCCTGCATGCACACAATGACCACACTGTCACATAAACTCTTGCAACTTCTTCAGAGTTGGTAGCCTCTCTAACCAGTTTCCTCCTGGCTCTTTCATCCAGTTTGGAGCAACATCCTGATTCAGGGAGGGTCTGTGTTGTACCAAATACCTTCCACTTCTTAATAATAGATTTCTATGTGCTTCTAGGCATTGATAAAGCCTTTGAGTAAGCCTTTACTCTATCCTTCAGATCTTTTGACAGTTCCTTGCCACCCATAGTTGATTTTTTGCTTCAGTTTCACTATCAGGGACTGAAATTCTACAGGAAAGCTCTTTTCATGCTGAGCCAATCAAAATGACTATAGCTGATCACATCCTGTATAATAATAATAATAATAATAATAATAAAACCTGGAACCTTTAAGGAGATGCTAAATAATGAGGGAGGACCTTTCTGTAGCAGAGCTACGTTTTTAACGCTCACCCCGGGCATCTCCTCCTCCTCTGCATCATGGCGGCTTCTACCGTGCATCTCCTCCTCCTAGGCATCAAATAGGATCGCCAGTCCTTTCAGCCAATCAGATGATGGGTCTCAGGACCCGCTTCCTGATTGGCCAGGAGGAGGATCAGTGTGAGAATATTCATTTGCTATTCTCACACAACTGGGTGGGCTGGGAGCGCAGTTCTCTGCACCTGGAGCCCACTCTTTTTTGAAGCCTATGGCTCTAATCATGTGCTTAAAATCCCCCATATGAATCCATGTGTCTGGTGCCCTGTATATATCTATATATATATACAGACTAGTGGGCCAGATGCATGGATGGGGGGGGAGGACCCATGCACCCCCAGTGGGAGAGGCGGACACTGCATTATATGCATTAAGATAAAAATCCTTCTTTGTGCAGCAGCCCCCCTTCAGCCCCACTAATACTTACCTGAGTCCCCTCTCTGTCCAGCGATGTTGTAGGAGTATCTCTGCTGCCCTGGACACCCCTCCTCATTGGCTGAGACAGCAGCGCGGCACCATTGGTGCCAGGCCATGGCTCCACGTCTGAATGGACACAGGGAGCTGCGGCTCAGCTCGGGTGCCGCCATAGCAAGCTGCTTACTGTGGGGGCATTTGTCAGGAGGGAGGAGCCAGGAGCAGCGAAGAGGGACCCGAGAAGAGGAGGATCCAGGTTGCTCTGTGCAAAACCAACTGCACAGAGGAGGAAAGTATTGTTATTGTTTGTTATTTTTTACAAAAAAAAAAACAAGACTTTACAATCACTTGCCTTAAGGCTTTAGAACCACTTTAATGTGAAAGAATAACAATTACACAATGTTACACTTATGTTTGAGAACTAAGCCTCTCAATTAAAAAAAAAAAAAAATATATATATATATATATATATATTCTGATATAAATTTACAAATGGCATTAAAATAATTGAAGTGGTTTAACACCAATGTGACAGCCTTTTAATAATACATATTAACCACTAGGGGGCTCTGCAGCACCACAAGTTGTTTTGTGCAGCTAAAGTATGAAAAGTAATCACATTGTAGCTTGAGAATTATTATTAGCAGACATGTAAGAAAAGAAACCGATGGTCCCCAGCCCCCCCCCCCCCGTTCTCTGCTCCAGGGGGGCCCTGCCTAAAGCTGTGTAAGGGGCCCCAAAATTTGTGATGGCTGCCCTGCCTATAGGTAGTGGGAATATCTCCTAAACGCGCGCCGTTTAGGAGATGTTTCACTTGTAGTGCGCCGATATTGTAAACAGCGCATGCACAGAGTGATGTCATCAAGGCTCCGTCCAATCACAGCGCTGGAGCCGCGATACTCAGAAGTAAGCTCCGGGAGAGATGTCTGCGACTGGAGGGGGAGACAAGGATGGCTTCGGGGGCTTCGATCTCAGGTAAGTAATTCATAATGAGCTAGTATGCTAGTCATACTAGCTCATTATGCCTTTGTCTTGGAGGTTTTTTTTTTTTTTTAAAGAGGGTTTACTTCCTTTTTTAACCCCTTAGATTCCACAGTGAGTATAACAAGCATGCTTTACTGCATATACAGACTGATTTTACTGTTGTGTGTTTAGTAACACGTAAACTATTATTTTCCTGCCAATATTTTATTTCTGTTATTCTAGCCATTAAATGTAAACCTTTTACATTTTTACTCATTTTGTTTATTTTTTTTTTATTTTTTTTTGCCTAACAAAACCCACACAACTGGAAAACCAAAACAAAAAACACTGATTTATTTGTAACTGAATTTGCTGGGCTTTGTATCAGAATAATAATTTAACCACTTCCGGACCGCCGCATGTACATTTACGTCGGCAGAATGGCACGGACAGGCACATTGGCGTACCTGTACGTCCCTGCCTAGACGTGGGTCCCCCCCCCCCGTACATGCGGCGGTTCCAGTGGCTTCAGGAGCGATCCGGGACGAGGACGCGGCTATTCGTTTCTAGGCGCCCCCTCGCGATCGCTCCCCGGAGCTGAAGAACGGGGAGAGCCGTATGTAAACATGGCTTCCCCGTGCTTCACTGTGGCGGCGCATCGATCGAGTGATCCCTTTTATAGGGAGACACAATCGATGACGTCACTCCTACAGCCACACCCCCCTACAGTTGTAAACACACACTAGGTGAACCCTAACTCCTTCAGCGCCCCCTGTGGTTAACTCCCAAACTGCAACTGTCATTTTCACAATAAAGAATGCAATTTAAATGCATTTTTTGCTGTGAAAATGACAATGGTCCCAAAAATGTGTCAAAATTGTCCGAAGTGTCCGTCATAATGTCGCAGTCACGAAAAAAATCGCTGTTTGCCGCCATTAGTAGTAAAAAATAAAAAAAATAAAACTATCCCCTATTTTGTAAACGCTATAAATTTTGCGCAAACCAACCGATAAACGCTTATTGCGATTTTTTTTTTACCAAAAATAGGTAGAAGAATACGTATCGGCCTAAACTGAGGAAAAAAAATAAATTATATATGTTTTTGGGGGATATTTATTATAGCAAAAAGTAAAAAATATTGAATTTTTTTCAAAATTGTCGCTCTATTTTTGTTTATAGCGCAAAAAAATAAAAACCGCAGAGGTGATCAAATACCACCAAAAGAAAGCTCTATTTGTGGAGAAAAAAGGACGCCAATTTTGTTTGGGAGCCACGTCGCACGACCGCGCAATTGTCTGTTATAGCGACGCAGTGCCGAATTGAAATAACCCCTTGGGTCATTTAGCAGCATATTGGTCCGGTCCTTAAGTGGTTAACCACTTCAGATCCTGCCCATAGTAATATGACGTCCACAGATGGGATCTCCCATCCTGGATGGACGTCGTATGACGTCTTGAGCTTCCCAGCTGTCTAGGGGGCACGTGCATCGCTCGGGATCCGATGCCCGATGCAATCACGGCAGGACCGTGGATCTGTGTGTGTAAGCACACAGATCCACGTCCTGTCAGAGTTGAGGAGACCGATGTGTGTTCCCAGTACAGAGATCAGTCTCCTCCCCTTGTGAGTCCCCTCCCCCTACAGTTAGAATCACTCCCAAGGGAACATTTTTAACCCCTTCAGCGCCCCCTAGTGGTTAACCCCTTCCCCGCCAGTCACATTTATACAGTAATTAGTGCAGTTTTATGGCGAGAATCGCTGTATAAATGTAAATTGTCCCAAAAAATTGTCAAAAGTGTCCGATGTGTCCATCGCAATGTCATAGTCTCAATAAAAATCGCAGATCGCGCGGAATTACTAGTAAAAAAAAAAAATGCAATAAAAAAATGATCCCCTATTTTGTAAATGCTATAACTTTTGAGCAAACCAATCAACAAACGCTTATTGCAATTTTTTTTACCAAAAATATGTAGAATAAGTTTCAGCCTAAACTGAGGAAAAGATTATTCATTGTGATATTTATTAAATCAAAAGGTTAAAATTATTGTGTTTTTTTTTTTTAAATTGTCTCTCTTCTTTTGTTTATAGCGCAAAAATAAAAACCCCAGAGGTGATCAAATAGCACCAAAATAAAGCTCTATTTGTGGGAAAAAAAGGACGTAAATTTTGTTTGGGTGCAACGTCGCACGACCGCGCAATTGTCAGTTAAAGCGATGCAGTGCCGAATCGCAAAAACTGCTCTGCAAGGAAGGGGGTAAATTCTTCTGGGGCTGAAGTTGTTAAAACACATACAGAATAAAAAGCATAGGTGGGGGTGGGTCATAGCAGCCAATCAGATTGGAAAATGATTCCTGATTCCTATTGGCTGATATGCACCATACCTCAGTTTTTTGTTTTAGGTTTACTTAACCACTTCAGCCCCGGACCATATTGCTGGTCAATGACACTTTTTGCGATTCGGCACTGCGTCGCTTTAACTGACAATTGCGCGGGCCGTGCAACGTGGCTCCCAAACAAAATTGGCGTCCTCTTTTTCCCCACAAATAGAGCTTTCTTTTGGTGGTATTTGATCACCTCTGCGGTTTTTATTTTTTGCACTATAAACAAAAATATAGTGACAATTTTGAAAAAAAATGAATATTTTTTACTTTTTGCTATAATAAATATCCCCAAAAATATATAAAAAAACACATTTTTTCCTCAGTTTAGGCCGATACGTATTCTTCTACCTATTCTTCGTAAAAAAATTGCAATAAGCGTTTATTGATTGGTTTGCGCAAAATTTATAGCGTTTACAAAATAGGGGATAGTTTTATTGCATTTTTATTAATTATTATTTTTTTACTACTTATGGCGGCGATCAGCGATTTTTTTCATGACTGCGACATTATGGCGGACACTTCGAACAATTTTGACACATTTTTGGGACCATTGTCATTTTCACAGCAAAAAATGCATTAAAAATGCATTGTTTACTGTGAAAATGACAATTGCAGTTTGGGAGTTAACCACAAGGGGGCGCTAAAGGGGTTAAGTGTGACCTCATTTGTGTTTCTAACTGTAGGGGGGTGTGGCTGTAGGTATGACGTCATTGATTGTGTTTCCCTATAAAAGGGAACACACGATCGATGACGGCGCCACAGTGAAGAACGGGGAAGCTGTGTTTACACACAGCTCTTCCCGTTCTTCAGCTCCGGGGACCGATCGCGGGACTCCAGCGGCAAACGGGTCCGCTGGTCCCGCGGTCACGGTCACAGAGCTTCAGACTGGGTCGTGGGCGCGCGCACGACCCACGGCTGGGCACTTAAAGAGGACGTACCTGTACGTGCTTGTGCCCAGCTGTTCCATTCTGCCGGAGGCGGTACTTAAGTGGTTAAAGAGTCCCATGATAATGGGAAATGGTCACCAAATGCTTTAAATATCCATTTCTAGGACCATCTGGTCCTTAAGTACAACGAACGGCGTCAGTCCTTCACACAGGTGGATGAGGTCACTTCGGAGACTCTGCTCGGTGTACATGAAGCAGAATATACTGCTCCCTGCTGGTAAGGTTTGTATACACAGCTTAATCTGCTCTATGATATGTCTTTTAAGACTTGCTTGGTCAACTCCATACAAGTCAATGTGGAAGACATATGTGGCATTTGCATAAGCCACCGGAAATGCTGGGGTGCCGAGGCTGAGGAACCCAGCCGGAGACGATGGCTGGGTTGGTGGCCCTCTTCTTACAAGGTTTTCATTGTTAGTTTGATATCCGTCCGCACTGCCAGCAGAGTTTTCAGCAGACAGTTCCGAAGATCCACTCGTGTTGCATGCTTCGGAGTAGATCCAAATCACTCCCCTTTCAAAAAGCATCTCCAAATTGGATCTGTGGGTGGTAAGAGGAAGCCAGTTCTGCACCAGGAGATCCCCAGGAAACAGATCTTCTCTGGTCTTTGTCCCATCAAAGAGTTTGAGCACCTCAGCAGGTTCCACAATAGTGCAATCGATTGATCGTCCCACATTGTCCAGACGAGACTCCAACAATTTGATATCTTTCTCAAGCTGGTCAGAGGGAAGTAATATAGACACCATTGCCTGGTGAAGAGAAGATGAGAATATAGTTTGTGTATGTCTATTTCTGTACATCGCTACAATACATAGACATTTTCCCACGTTTTGTCTTTTAACCCTTTCATGCCTAAAGCCTCGTACACACGCTCGGTTTACTCGGCAAGAACCAGCAAGAAAAACTGCTGGCAGGGCTTTCTTGCCGAGTATACTGAGCGTGTGTACGAGGCTTTCAGGATTCTCGACAAGAAAACTGCCAAAAATCTCGACAAGAAAAATAGACAACCGCTCTCTATTTTCTCGTCGTGATTATTGGCAGTGTTTTCCTGCCGAGAATCCAGAGCGTGTGTATACTTACCTGTCGCCGCGGAAACCCGCGCAAGCTCGAAATGACGAGATTCTGGGCCGTGTGTACAGGGCGTTAGCCTATTTCTGACATTTGGTGTTTACAAGATTATGGGGCAGATCCACATAGAAATAGATGGGCGCAGTGTATGTGAGATACACTACGCCACTGTAACTTACTTTTGGCCGGTTCGAATCCCCAAAGAATTTGCGCCGTAAGTTACGGCGGCGTAGCGTATCTCTGGCGGCGGAATGCAAATTGGCGATTAGGGGGCGTGTTTCATTTAAATGAAGCGTGTCCCCATGCCGAATGAACTGCGCATGCTCCGTTTCGAAATTTCCCGCCATGCATTGCGCTAAATGACGTCATTTTTTTTAACTTACATCCATCCCAATTCACAGACGACTTACGCAAAAAAAAAAATATCAAAATAAACGCGGGAACGACAGCCATACTTAACATGGCAGGTTTAACTATACGCGACAAAATACCAGCTTTAACTATATGCCGGAAAAAGCCGACTAGAGACGCCGTAAAAAAATGCGCCGGCCGCTCGTACGTTCGTGGATCGTCGGAAATAGCGAATTTGCATACCCGACACGGAAAACGATGTGAACGCCACCCAGCGGACGCCAAAGTATTGCATCTTAGATCCGAAGGCGTACGAGGACGTACACCTGTCGGATCTAACCCAGATGCCGTTGTATCTTGGTTTGAGGATTCAAACCAAAGATACGACGCGGGTAATTTGAAAGTACGCCGGCGTATCAGTAGATACGCCGGCGTACTGGCTCTGTGGATCTGCCCCAAAATCTGTATTTTTTGCTAGAAAATTACTTAGAACCCCCAAACATTATATACATTTTTTTAGCAGAGAATCTAGAGAATAAAATTGTTGCAATATTTTATGTCACACAGTATTTGTGCATCTGTGTTTTAAACGCAACTTTTGATGAAAAAAAGACACTTTCATGAATAAAAAAAAAAAAAACAAACAGTAAAGTTATCCCAATTTTTTTGTATAATGTGAAAGATGATGTTAGTCCGAGTAAATAGATACCAAACATGTCACGCTTTATAATGTCAAGCACTCGTGGAATGACGTCAAACAACGGTACCTAAAAATCTCCATAGGCAACGCTTTCATTTTATTTTACGGTTACCAGGTTAGAGTTACAGAAGAGGTCTAGTGCTAGAATTATTGCTCTCGCTCTGACAATCGCCTCGATACCAGTGGCTGCGTTTGATGGCATGGCATAGTGGCTGCGTTTGATGGCATGGCACAGTGGCTGCGTTTGATGGCATGGCACAGTGGCGACAATTGATGGCACAGTGGCGACAATTGATGGCACAGTGGTGACAATTGATGGCACCGTGGCTGCGTTTGATGGCATGGCACAGTGGCTGCGTTTGATGGCACAGTGGCGACAATTGATGGCATGGCACAGTGGCGACAATTGCTGACACAGTGGCGACAATTGCTGGGCACAGTGGCTGCGTTTGATGGCACAGTGGCGACAATTGATGGGTACAGTGTCTGCGTTTGATGGTCACAGTGGCTGCATTTGATGGGCACAGTGGTGGCAATTGATGGGCACATTAGCTTCGTTTGATGGGCACAGTGAGGCTGCAATTGATGTTTTTTTCTTTTTTTCGTTTGTTTGCGCACCCCCAAAAAAATTTGAGCACCAGCCACCACTGGGGTAGAGTAATATGAAAGTTTAGTGGTTGGCTTAACATATTACTTGATGGGGCTTAATTTATGCTTTAAAGCCCCACTCCAGGCAGAAATCTGACACATGGAGCCCCAGGCTCTTAATTTTTGTGTCTACTAAGGCTTTTTGTTTTTGTGCCTACTACACTATCTTGTGTACCTGGATTACTGATTGAACCGAATTACCCATATTATGGCAGTTAGGGCATTTCACATGAAATGTATTTCAATGGTAGAGCTCTGAATGAGTTGGTCAACTGAGAATGGCAAATCTCCAAATGTTGAGGCAGGAGTGATTTACTGTTTTATGGTTTCTACTTATAGGGGTGTTCCAGCCTTTTTTAAGTTTATTAAAAGTCAGCAGCTACAAAAAGTGTAGCTGCTGGCTTTTAATAAACAGACACTTACCTGCTTCACGGTTCCAGCGACGCGCCTGCCGGGGCTCCGCTCCTCACCCCCCCTCGCCGGCCGGCATCTTCATTCCTAGTGTGGGCACCCGGCAGTGACAGCTTTCGGCTTCACGGCCGGGCACCCACTGCGCATGCGCGAGCGGCACTGCGCATGCGCGAGCGGCGCCGTCCGATTGGACAGGCGCTCGCCTAAAGGGAGGGGCTGCAATAAGGCGATTAAGCTATTCGCCTTACCAGCGCCTCGGCGGAAGGAGGAAGTGGGACAGGAAGTCCCACTTCTCCTGAAGCCCCCACTCCCCCCCCCAAAAAAAATTACATGCCAAATGTGGCATGTAAGGGGGCAAGGAGTGGATTAAGCGGGAAGTTCCATTTTTAGGTGGAACTCCGCTTTAATCGAGTTGTTTAGTAAGAGGACAAAACATGAATAGACAGCAGTATCAACATTTCTGGATTATAATTAAGATGATGTAGATGACCTTGGAGTTGATCACTTTGAACATCCTCAATAAGTTGGGTGGAGGGTCCTCACCACGAGTCAGGCGCACTCTTTTCACTTGGGGGTGGTCAGAATGAAGTTTATCTAGGCAATATCTCTGGATTATACCAGCCATGCCTTGTCCCCTCATCCAGGGGGCCACACGAAGGCCTTGCAATACAGCAGTGCCACCTCCATCGACCAGCAAGAAGGACTCAAAGCCCACCTGAAAATTAAACACCAACAGGACACATTCAGTAATAATGTATAAAGATACACAATATTCACAAAAAATGTGGACATCATTCCAATCATTGAGTTGAGGTCTTTCCAGTAATGGGCGCTGTTTAAGCATTAGTAAACCGCCCCCCAAAAAATCCAGACCCCTGCAGGTTTAAGTCAAAATGTTCTAGTATGCATAATGTTCTAGAAGCACATTATAACAGCCTTGCCTGCACACAGAGCCCTCCAGCGCAGTGCTGTTATGGCTCCCCGGCGCTTCTATTTTCACCCGGTCTTCCTTCTGGGGTTTGCAGGCTCCAGCTGTATGAATGACCTTCAAAGAGCATGCAGTTAAAAGAGAACCTAAAGTCTGGTGTGCCGGCCGGTGCACAAACAGACAACCTGTCCTTCTGGGTATGCCAATGGAGCACGAGGTGACGTCAGCGCGACGCTCTGCCCGCCGTACGTTTCGTAAAAAACTTTCTGTCTAGAGTGCCCCTGGACGAAGTAAGTTTTTTACGAAACGTACGTCGGGCGGAGTGACGCACTGACGTCACCTCGTGCTCCATTCGCATACCCAGAAGGCTCTCTTTTAACTGCAAAAGTGTAAGTGTAATACTGGATTTTATACAATTAAATTTCACAAGGTTTTACACTATATGGAGCGTTTTTATTTTCTTATGTACCACGCATCAACCCTCTGTTGATTTTTTTCACTGGGAGGCGACTGCTGAACCTCCATGACCATGACTTTGCCTGCTGTCTCTTGAAGCTAAGCTTATATGCGTTCTTTGATCCTCTGTCATGGGGGATCGTGGTAATTTGTTAAGAGTTCACTTTTACTGATTTGGGGGTGGATTCAACACAGTTTTTTGACAAGCAGATATAGCAATTCACATTTATGGACTTGTCTTGGTCACCTAGCACTGGTGTATAGTTATCAGTTTGTTTTTTTTTGCATTATAATTTATGGACATTTATTTTCTGGATTTCAATTATTTACATATGGACTTTCAACATATGGATTTTTATCAAATGATTTCACTTATATTTATAAATGTTATTTATTTGTGGATTTACATTGATAAAGTTTTTTCACAATTCACCACATAGTCACTTTATGTATGAGTTGATTCTCATTTGATCATGGGTGTCATATATATATTTCTATATATAATATCTGTACATTTTTAAGTAGCGCATTTTATTTTTCTTCCATCTATTATGGATTTGTAAGGTCCCCCCCCCCCCCACACACACTTAAAAAATGTGTTCTCTCCCACATTGATCTCCAAACTGCAGCCCTTTGGCTGCTTTGATCCAGCCAGTGGGGCCCTTTTTTTATCCACTGATACCAACAATTGGGCATAATCCCCCTCTCCACTGAGACCAGTAAAGGGGCACAATTCCTTCCAATGACACCAGTGATGGGGCACAATATCTCCCAATTACACAAATGATGGGGCACAATTCCTTCCACTGACACCAAAGATGGGGGCTATGCCTTTTCCGCTGAGGTCGGGACCTTTTCTACTCCCATTGGCCACAGTCTGGCCCCCCTAAAGTGTGAAGGACAGTAAACTGGCCCCCTGTTTAAAAAAGTTTAGAGACCCCCGATCCCAGCCCAGTGTAATAAAACAATGAAATTAAAACAAAGCATAAATCCAGTACGAACCATGTGACCACATTCTGGGATTGCCTTTCCATACTCACTATTTTTCCTTCACTCTTGGCCAAAAACATACGTCTTCGATGATCCTTCAGCCATGCATGGTAGTTGAAAGGTAGATAGTCCATCCCTTTATAGATTCCATCTGATATGGACATCAGCTCTTTGTAGTCCTCAGCTGTAGCTGGTACAAAATCTATGCGTGCCATGGATGATACTGACATGATGGTATAGTGTGTTCAATGTTAAGGATGATCCAGGAAAAAATCTCATGCATGAGCAAAGTTCACCAAATGTGGCACTCCCTTTGTCAGTAGGTCCAACAATCTAAATACAAACATTCATGAAATCTACTTAGCGAAAGTTCATTAAAAACAAAGTACAAGGTATACGTGTGCAATAAAACGGATTATTTGTCAATTAGTTTAAGGTAAACCACAACTGCTTTTGGTCAACCTTACCGACTTTTTGTTTTACTATTTTTGGAATTGTTTTAGCTTATAAACTGATGGTTGAAGCAAATATTTTATTTTACACATTAATAAACACAAAACCATTTATGAGCATGTGGGCAGGGCCTACTCACCCTGCACATGGGCATACCTCTTCATATATATGTGCTCACCAACGCTCGGGACCAGGCGGAGCTAAGGTCATGTGAAAATCAACATTAAGGCGGAACCCCATCTTAGAAGTGAGCCGTACACCTTGCACAGTAAATATGGAGATTGCTTCTGTAGAACGCCCCACCTAGGAGCTGCAGGTGAACAGGGTTTCCCTGCTTCTGCACAGCCAGGCACACTGAATCTTCACAGGCACGCAAAGTTAGAAAACAGTCTGTAACTTTGTTTTTGTTGTTTATTAGGGGGTTAACAACTTGGAAGGGGATAGGGAGATTATGGGATGCCCACTTGACTGTAACAAGAACTTCAGGGACAAACTTCCTTTTCGCAACTTCTTTCTTTTGCACACACTTGCTCTACTTTGTACAGCTTCTGCTGGTTCATTCCTGAAGTAACTTGACTGACTCCTTGTCAATTCAGTAGTGGTCCATTACAGGCCTGAGGACTCTGCTTCTCATGCCTCTGAAAACTTGCAGTGCATGGGCTACCTCATTCTTCAAAGTCTGCGAAAGGACCCGAGAATTTGTGGAATCAAGGAAAAGGATCATTATTGGTTGGCAACCCTCCTTAACCACCGTTACAAGGGGAAAGTCTCAGAACTCATCCCATCCCCACAGAGGGAGCAGAGGATGAAATATCTTCAGGAAACCTTAAAGACGAGTTTATGTAATGCCTTTCCAGACTCTGCTAGGTTACAGTCTCATGGAAAGGCTAGTTTTGAGGCTTCTGTTGGTTAAGAGAGGAGTGGCGGAGAAGAGGGCCGCCTCAGTGATGCATTTCAAATGTTTTTAGTCCTCAGCAACCAGGGCTGTCAGCTTTCACAACCCATTGGCAGTGTCTGCATTATATTTTGGGAGATGATCTAGGGGCGAAAACAGACATGGAGAGATTTCCAGTTGATGATCCACTGGGTTACTGGGTCATGAGAATAGACCACTGGCCATAATTTGCCCAGTATGCAATTGAGCTGCTGGGCTGCTCTACATGCAGCATGCTTTCCGAACAGACATTCAGTGCTCCTGGGGGTTTTGTGACAGATAAAAGAGCACATCTGTCCACAGACTCCGTTGACCAGCTAACATTTATCAAAATTAATCATTCCTAGATTAACAGCAGCTATCAAGCCCCTGATGCCGATGTTGCCAATTAAATGTTTTTGGGATGTGGAATCTGTGCAAGACTATCTAGGCTGCCTAGCTTTGTGGGTGTTGATTTTATTGGGAAGACATTTTTTGGTATAGGTTTCATAGGCACAATTAACACCCACCCAAGGACCAATTTTTACACATATGTTTGACAGGTGCATATCATTAACATTTTTGACAGCGAGGCCAATTCTTGCTTTCATCAAGAGTACCACTATAGGGTTATGTGTGTGCCACCAACACCCAAAGCTTGATGTTTCCACACCTGTTACTTCTATCCAAAGCCTGCAAAACAGACATCAGAATTTATAAAAAAAAATCTCTAATCTTGTTCCGAGTGCACTAAATTGGGGCCTCATCATACAGACTGGCCCTTCAAGCCGTTGTTTATAAAATAAAGAAAGCGTGCAGGGAAAATAAGGTTCTATACATGGCACAGATGTGTCACTTTACAGGCTGACTAAGGGGACCCCTAGGCACTATATTTAAATACTTTTTAATTTGTATTATTTCACTTTAAGCATTAGTAAATCACTGCTCATTTGAAAATAATGTTTTTTTACAAACTTATTTTTTATTGATACATGTCCCCATGGGCAGTACCTGGACCCCCATACCCTTTGTATGCCCAATGACTTGCATCTAAACCTTCAAAATGGGCACTTTTGATTTTTCCAGCTATAGACTTCAATGGGGTGCGTTATTCGGCTCCAAATTTTTGCAATGTCCGAGAGTTCTGGCGCGTTTGGCCCATCTCTACTCATAGGCCACCCAGTCTCTTTGTTTATTGTTACTATTCTTGGTGCCCTGTTACTGCATATAGAGAGAGGAAAACTACAGTTTTTGCTGATTGTGTTAAAAGGTCTATGCAAAATATCAGTTTACTGTATTGTTTAGTGGCCACATTCAGAGACATTTTTTGATGCTGATGTTTCCGTTTGGTGTTTATTGTCAAATCTCTAGTATCTTTATTCACTGTCTCCTACTGTGGAGTTTTATGATGATATATAGTTTTTATTTATTAATAAATTACAAAAAGTTTTCATTTCTCATACATTGCATACTGTGTCACACTTTTTTGTTTATATACAGTATCTTGTACTGTGCATTCTGCTTTGTTACATTTTGTCTTATAATTTTTCCATTATTTAGTCATAAGTGGCATTGTAAAAACCAGGGACAAGGATATTGCATGATACCATTACATAAGCAAGCTGATATTGGCTTATCAGTTTTTTTTTTTTTTTTTATCTTTTCAATTAGTTTTTATTGGTTCATAAAAAAGAGTGACAATACAAAAATTGCAATTCTCTATACAGACGTATACAGTTTTTCAACATTCGTCAATGCAGAACCAACGGATATTTGCGTAGAATTAGTAGAGGAGATAATACAAAACGAGAAACTTAGCATTAAGATATTGCCCGTAGGGTCACGCCTGTCTCCAAGGAGTAATAAGTAAATGAGGAAGCACGCCCTACCGCTAAATGTGGGCGTTACCTCCCCTCTGGACATTCCCAAGTTGGGAGGTGGCATGACCCCCAAGATTACTATAGATCTTACCACCATAACACTTATCCGGTGATCTAAATTATACCACACGTAGTATGGTAATGGATATTAACCCAGAATGTAGGTTGCTTATAAATATAGCACCCGAGAAATGAACCAGGGTTATAATCAACAAATCAAAGGGGTACAAAGGGAAAACAAACAAAGAATGAGGGGGAAGGAAGAGAAAAGGAGGAGAATAGGGAAAAAGGAAGACTACTAAGGGAAGTAGAAAGAGGGAGAGGAAGAAGAGAAAAGAGATTGCCTCAAGAGTGATACTAGAGTAAATAGCTAGTGATCGTTTTGCCTGCCTGCCAGCATATATGTGTCAGCAAATCAGTAAACTTTATACCTAATTGCCTAGTTAATCTGAAATTTAGATGTCCATGGATCCCAATGGTCACGAAATTTTGCTATTGAATGTGATTGGGCCGCAAAATGCTTTTCATATGAGTACTGTTCCTGCACCCGTTGGATAACTTCACTGATATTAGGAACTAAGGTGGACCTCCATTTAGAAGTGATCGTAAGCCTTGCTGCAATGATAACATGGCTTATGATGCTTCTAAGTTGTGTAGGGATAGTCTGGATGTTGAGAAAGAGTAGCGCTAATTGAGGGGAAGGTTTAAGAAAAAATCCTGTTATTGAAGAGATCAGTTTAAAAACTTCACGCCAAAAACTGCGAATGGATTTGCACTCCCAGAGAATATGTAATATATTCCCTCTTGCTCCGCATAATCTCCAGCATTCACTGGTCTCTGAGGAAAATATCAGAGACATCCTCACCGGAGTCAGGTAAGACCTGTGGAGCGTCTTTAACATTAGATCCCAGTGGTTGGAGCAATGAGAGACTTTATAACAATTGGCTATTGCCCTTTTCCATTCTTCTATGGAATGGACAGAGCCCAGATCCCTTTCCCAGTTCAACATGTGGGAAGATTTGCTAAATCTAGAATTGTTTTGTAGTAAGTTATAAAACCAAGACAAACCTTTAGGCTTCCCGTGATTAGACCTGAGGTATTCCCATACTTCATTATGTAAAGAAAAAGTCTTATCTGGATAACTAGAGCGAAAGTAATGAATCTGTGTTTTAGAGAACTGATGTGTATCTGGATCCCTTGCTAGCAAGTCCTCGTAAGTGAGTATTCCTTTTTTTAGCCACTGATCTACTCTAACGTTGGGAATCAGGTATTCGTACACCTGTAGACTAGACAAGGGACAGTGTTGTAAAGACTCCCGGGGGGCTGTGAGATGGAGTTTTTTCCAAGCAGAAAGCGTCGCCTCAATAGAGGGGAGCTTAGGACAAATTAAAGGAGCTTCGATCAGGTTTGCTATAAGGAGGGATGGAAGATCTCTATTAGATACTACTGATCTCTCTATGTGTACCCAAAGTTTGGGAGACTGTTGGTCAAACCAGGCTTTACTCTGGTCTAGTATCGCCGCTTTGTAATAGTTTCTCACATTTGGGAATCCTGCCCCGCCATTTTTTCTATGTTTCTGTATTGTTACATAAGGGATCTTAGCCATTTTCCGGTTCCATATAAACTGTCTAAAGAGTTTGTCTATAAGTGCAAAGAAAGATTCAGGAAGACATACAGGGATAGTACGAAAGTAGTAGATCAGTTTTGGGAGTACCACCATTTTTAGTGCGGCAATCTTCCCTAACCACGATAGTTCGTAAGAGGCAATGTGCTGTAGATCGTTCCTCACTGTGTGGATTAAGCTAGGGAAGTTTGCCTCATATGTATACGAGGATGGAAAGGATAAACGGACACCCAGATAGGAGATCGCCTTGGACATCCATTGGAATTTGTATCTACTTTTCAGGAAAGATATTTGTCTCTGTGATAGATTTACAGGCAACAGGCATGACTTTACTACATTCAACTTATAATATGAGACATTGCTATACCTTGTCAATATGTCAAATACGCCCTCCAGGGAAGAAGCCGGGTCGGTAAGAGTTAAAACTACGTCATCGGCAAAAAGACCGATTTTGTGGGTGGTTTTCCCTATCTTAAAACCCGAAATCGAGTCATCAGTCCTAATGGCTTCCGCCAGGGGCTCCATCATAAGGGTAAAGATGATAGGGGATAGAGGGCACCCCTGGCGGGTACCGTTCGTAATGTAAAACTTATCTGAAAGAGCAGTTGAGGTGAAAACTTTCGCCGATGGGTTGGAATATAAGGCTAGTATTGCCGATAGGATATGTCCCTGAAGGCCAAATTTTTGCAGCGTAGCACGAAGGTATCCCCAGTGGACCCTATCAAAAGCCTTTTCGGCGTCGAGTGCTAGAATAGCTGCGGGGATTTTTTTGCTTTCAGCTATGTGAAGTAGGTTAAACAGCCTCCTAGTGCCGTCAGGAGCCTGTCTTCCCTTGACAAAGCCCACCTGGTCCGCTTTGACCAAGGAGGGAGTTATTTTAGCTAACCTGTTGGCCAGGATTTTGGCGTAGATCTTTAGATCCGTGTTAAGGAGGGAGATGGGCCTAAAATTCTGGGGTGAGTCCGGCTTCTTCCCCGGTTTGGGCAGAGTCACGATTACAGCTTGTAACATTTCCTCTGGGAAGGAGGCTAGGGATGAGACCTTGCTGAACAACCTCTCCATATATGGGACAAGTAGGTGGGAAAATGCTCTATAATATTCGGATGAAAAGCCATCCTCCCCTGGGGATTTATTTTTTGGGAGGGAATTGATGGTGTCCAGAATTTCTTTTTGGGAGAATTGCGAATTTAACATGGCTAAGTCTTCTTCCGTCAGTGAAGGTAGTGACACTGTAGATAGGAAGGAGTCAATGGAGTAAGGAGTCGGTTGTGGGGTGTCGCTGTCTAAGTGGAGATTATACAGGTCACGGTAATATTTCATGAAAGAGTTGGCTATTTTATTGGGGTGATGTTCAAGTATGTTGGTGTGGGGGTCCCTGATGGAAGTCAGGTTGGATTTCTGTTGTCGCCTAGATATATAACTAGCCAAAAGTTTACCCGCTTTATTACCGTGTACATAAAATTGAGCCTTGAGTCTCTTTAAGCAATTTTGGTGGCCAGATAAGAGGGTTAAGCGTACTTTCTGTCTACATTCTATTAGGTCAGATTCTATTGCAGGGGAAGGGGTCGACTTATGAAGGTCCTCTAAGGATTTTAGGTCCCTGAGGAGGCTGTTCAGCACTGCCCCCCTACGTTTTTTCTCCCGAGCTGCCGCTTGGATAAGCAGTCCCCTGCTAAAGGCCTTATGTGAGCACCATAACATAGAAACATCTATACCATCAGTATCATTAAATTCAAAAAATTCAGATAATTGAGAATCAAGAGAGGAAATAATAGAAGGATTAGTTAGAAGTTCAGTATTGTTTCTCCAAAGGTACGTGGGGGGAACTTGAGAGTTATTCTGTACTACTAAAGAGATCGGGGCGTGGTCTGACCACGTAATGGAGTGGATTTTGGCTAATTGTGCTTTATGTAAAAGCGGTAAATCCGTGAGGATGAGATCAATCCTAGAGTATATGCGGTGAGGGGAAGAAAAATAGGTATAGTCTCTTTCTGTCGAGTTGAGGCATCTCCAAGGGTCATAAAGGTTGTGCTCTGATAGTAACGGTTGCAGTTCTTTTCTAGAAGAGGGCTTCGTGCCAGAGCTGTCCAAGTGCTTATCAACAATGCAATTAAAGTCTCCGCATACCAACAGAGAGCCCTTCTTGATTTTATCAACTTTTTTTAACAGTGATTTGAGAAAAGAGAGGGGTCTGCGGTTAGGGGCATATACGTTCACCAAGGTATATGTGGAGTTGTTTAATTCGCATATCAGGATGATATACCTGCCATTCGGGTCTGTAAACACTTCATGTAGCTGGAAAGTAATAGATTGCTTAATTGCAATTAACACTCCCCTTTTTTTAACTGCTGCTGTTGCCTGAAAGATGTGAGGGAAGGCCCTGTGGGTGCATTTCGGTTGTTTTGCAGTCATAAAGTGGGTTTCCTGTGCACATAGAATTTCCCCTTTAAGTTTGATAGCCTCCCTCCACATAGCACTTCGTTTATACGGACTATTTAGCCCATGCACGTTCATGGATACTATAGACAAAGACATATTAAAGGTGTAAGTCTAGATTTTTCATTGCTGCTGATAAATAGTTCTTCCATGTGTAGTACTAAAAAGTTACCTGTAGATGGTGCTATCGAGGTGGAGATGGGTGTCCATATCTCAACATTAATGCGAACGGCTGGATACATACGAAGTAGGAGAATTGCGTAGCAGGCAGGTATGGTATCATATTCTTCAGGCAATATGTTGAATAGAAAAAAGAGAGAAGGGGGGGAGAGAAAAACAGACCAAACAAAAAAATAAAAGAGCAAAAATGTCAAACAACACATAAAAATGTGAAGACTTTCACAGAGTGCGAGTGTCCCTCGCATTTCTCATGGGGGGGTATGAGCTCCCAACAGAACCAAACATAGGGAGAAAAAAAAGATGACTACAGTTGTCATCTTAAACCAGCCTCGGGTGAGGTGTGGAAGAAGAAAGCATTCAATGCTAAAATACAATGCATTTCAAGTGGTGCTCCAGTCAGGGGATAACCGAGCATGTGTGGTTTTGGGAAGAGAAGTAGGAGCTTCTGCTGGAAGAAGGTTCCATTTTTTGGCTAGTTCCAGTCCCTCATCAATATTTCTTATAGCAAAGGTGCGGTTATCTCTTGTGATCAGCAGCTTAGTGGGGAAGCCCCATGAGTATGTGATCTTGTTATTTTGCAGGATCTTAGTAATGGAGGTCAAATTTTTGCGTGCCATCATGGTGAATTGTGATAAATCCGAATAGATTGAAATGTCCGAGTATGGAGCAGGGAGGGGATGGTTTTTCCTCGCAAAGCGCATTAAATCATCTTTAATATGGAAAAAATGAATGCGGGCAATGACATCCCTGGGGACTTTCTCAGGCAGAAATTTAGGTTTGGGGAGGCGGTGTGCTCTGTCTACAATGATCTCAGTTCCAGGGGCATCAGGCAAAATGGCCGCTATGAATTCTTGCACATATTGCCTTAGGTCTGATGGTGGTACTGACTCCTCTACCCCCCGCAATTTTATATTGTTCCTTCTGGACCTATCTTCCAAGTCCGCCAATTTTTCACGCATGGCCTGGATATCCCCCTCTGCCTCATAATGTGCCTCTACCAAGTCATTGTGAGCTATGGTAAAATCTCCCATTTTATCCTCCACGTGGCTTATCCTGTCTCCAATGGCTGACACCTCATGCTTCAGCTGCGATACACACTGCATCATGTCTCTATGCATAGACCCCCTAAGGGTTACCAGCATGTCCTTCATAACTGTGTCACTAAGCGGGACCCCAGAAGTAGGGAACTCGTGGATCTGTTCCACAAAATCTCTTGTGCTGTTTTGGGAGTTGCAGGTGTCATCTTGCTCACCTGCATATCTGTGTTCCTCCGATCTCCTCAAAGCAGATTTCTGCGGGCTGTTCAGTGGGGACGGGGTCGGCGTGGAGCCCCCGCTTCCCCCCCTGTTCGCTGGGATGGAGAACCGCTCGTCAGGTGCGATGGGCTATGCTGGCGTCCGCCGCCGTCGGAGCCGCGCTGCGAGGCCGAGGCCCCGGCGCCATCTTGCGGCCTAGGTGTGCTCGCTGCGGGGTAGAAGTCTGTAAGCTTTCTGGGCTTCCTATCTTGCTTCCGCTTCCCCATCGTTGCTCCTTCTCCCCCTGGGACGTCTGCGGAGGTCAGGTAGAAAAAAACTGGCTGGTTTAAGCTCTGGATGTCGCTGGATGGAGGTTCTGTGGACGGAGCTCTCCTCTCACACAGCCATCCGCTCCGGCTGCTGGCCACGCCCCCCCCGGCTTATCAGTTTTTTAAGACACAATACAGTGCCTTGAAAAAGTATTCCTACCCCTTGACATTTTCCACATTTTGTCATGTTACAACCAAAAACGTAAATGTATTTTATTGGGATATTATGTGATAGACCAACACAAAGTGGCACCTAATTGTGAAGTTGAAGGAAAATGATAAATGGTTTTCAACATTTTTTTACAAATAAATATGTGAAAAGTGTGGTGTGCATTTGTATTCAGCCTCCCTGAGTCAATACTTTGTACAACCCCCTTTCTCTGCCATTACAGCTGCAAGTCTTTTTGAGGGATGTCTCTACCAGCTTTGCACATCTAGAGAGGGACATTTTTCCCCATTCTTCTTTGCAAAATAGCTCAAGCTCTGTCAGATTGGATGGAGAGCGTCTGTGAACAGAAATTTTCAAATTGGATTTAGGTCTGGACTTTGACTGGGCCATTCTAACACATGAATATGCTTTGATCTAAACCATTCAATTGTAGCTCTGGCTGTATGTTTAGGGTCATTGTCCTGCTGAAAGGTGAACCTCCTCCCCAGTCTCAAGTCTTTTGCAGATGCTAACAGGTTTTCTTCTAAGATTGCCCTGTGTTTGGCTCCATTAATCTTCCCATCATCTCTGACCAGCTTCCCTGTCCCTGCTGAAGAAAAGTATCCCCATAACACGATGCTGCCACCACCATGTTTCACGGTGGGTATGGTGTGTTCAGGGTGATGCGCAGTGTTAGTTTTCCGCCACACATAGGACTTTGCCTTTAGGCCAAAAAGTACAATTTTGGTCTCATCTGACCAGAGCACCTTCTTCCTCATGTTTGCTGTGTCCCCCACATGGCTTCTCACAAACTGCAAGCTGGACTTCTTATGGCTTTCTTTCAACAATGGCTTTCTTCTTGTCACTCTTTCATAAAGGCCAGATTTGTGGTACGCACAACTAATAGTTGTCCTGTGGACAGATTCTCCCACCTAAGCTGTGGATCTCTGCAGCTCCTTCAAAGTTACCATGGGCCTCTTGGCTGCTCATCTGATTAATGCTCTCCATGCCCGGTAGATTTGCAGTTGTGCCATACTCTTTCCATTTTCTTATCGCAGATTATCAATTGGATTTAGTGCTGGACTTTGATTGGGCCATTCTAACCCATGAATATGCTTTGGTCTAAACCATTCCATTGTAGCTCTGGCTGTATGTTTGGGGACGTTGTCCTGCTGGAAGGTGAACCTCCGCCCCAGTCTCAAGTCTTTTGCAGACTCTAAGGCCGCGTACACACGGTCGTTCCAAACCGATGAGAATGGTCAGACGGGCCATTTCCATCGGTTCACCGCTGAAGTGGCCTGATGGTCTGATGTGCGTACACACCATCGTTCCAAAAACCGATCGGGTCAGAACGCGGTGACGTCAAACACACGACGTGCTGAATAAAACGAAGTTCAATGCTTCCAAGCATGCGTCGACTTGATTCTGAGCATGCGCGGGTTTTGAACCAATGCTTTCTGTACTAACCATCGGTTTGGACCGATCGGGCAGTGGTCCATCTGTTCGAATTTGAAGCATGTTTTAACATTTTGGACCAAAGGAAAACAGACCGATGGGCTATACACACGGTCGGTTTGGACCGATGAAACTGAACCTCGGTCCATTCTCATCGGTTTTGTCCGACCGTGTGTACGCGTCTAACAGGTTTTCTTCTCAGATTGCCCTTGGCTCCATCCAGCTTCCCTGTCCCTGCTGAAGAAAATTATCCCCACAACATGATGCTGCCACCACCATGTTTCACGGTGGGCATAGTGTGTTCAGGGTGATGTGCAGTGTTATGCCCCGTACACACGATCGGAAATTCCGACAGCAAAAGTCCGATGTGAGCTTTTGAACGGAAATTCCCACCGTGTGTATGCTCCATCGGACTTTTGCTGTCGGAATTTCTGCCAACAAAAGATTGAGAGCTGATTCTCAAATTTTCAGACGGGAAAAAATTCTATCGGAAAATCCAATTGTCTGTAGCAATTGTGATGTGCAAAATGCTTGGGAGCATTGAAATTAATTTTCTCGGCTCGTCATAGTGTTGTACGTCACCAAGTTCTTGACAGACGAAAGTTCAGAGAACTATTTTGTGATTGTGTGTATGCAAACCAAGCAGAATTACGTCGGAAAAAACATCAAAGGTTTTTCCGATGGAAAATCAGATTGTGTGTATGCGGCATTCGTTTTCTGCCACACATAGCGTTTTGCTTTTAGGGCAAGAAGTTAAATTTTGGTCTCATCTGACCAGAGCCCCTTCTTCCACATGTTTGCTGTGTCCCCCACATGGCTTCTCGCAAACTACACACAGGACTTTTGGCTTTCTTTTTACAATGACTTTCTTCTTGTCACTCTTCTATAAAGGGCAGATTTGTGGAGAGCACGACTAATAGTTGTCCTGTGGACAGATTCTCCCACCTGAGCTGTGGATCTCTAAGCTGCTTCTCTGATGAATGCTCTCCTTGCCCGGCCTGTCAGTTTAGGTGGAGACCAAGACCATGTCTTGGTAGGTCTGCAGATGTGCCATACTCTTTTCATTTTCATGTGATGGATGAACAGAGCTCTGTGAGATGTTCAAAGCTTGGGATACTTTTCTTATAACCTAATCCTGCTTTAACCCTTTCGCTGCCAGGTCCGTACGCCGTACAGACCCACAAAACTGCCCCCAGGTGGCCAAGTCACTTCAATGACCATAAACTTATAGTAGAATTGTTCAACAGACTCTGGGTCTCCCTTACCTGTTCAGAGGCTGCCAGCCAAGGTACCAGTTCCAGAACACACCAACAAACACAGGCTCAGTATAGGGGATGACTTTTTTAAATTTTATTGCAGTACTTGAACATGAGAGAGGGATGAGAGTGCTGGATACTCCAAAACATAAGTGGATCCTGGAGCACATATTCTCAGGTAAAGTCTTTCTATAGCAGCCTTAACCACTTAAGCCCCGGACCAAAATGCAGGTAAAGGACCAGGCACCTTTTTGCGATTCGGCACTGCGTCGCTTTAACTGACAATTGCGCGGTCGTGCGACGTGGCTCCCAAACAAAATTGGCGTCCTTTTTTTCCCACAAATAGAGCTTTCTTTTGGTGGTATTTGATCACCTCTGCGGTTTTTATTTTTTGCGCTATAAACAAAAATAGAGCAACAATTTCGAAAAAAATTCAATATTTTTTACTTTTTGCTATAATAAATATCCCCCAAAAATATATAAAAAAATATTTTTCTCGCTCAGTTTATTCTTCTACATATTTTTGGTAAAAAAAAACGCAATAAGCGTTTATCGGTTGGTTTGCGCAAAATGTATAGCGTTTACAAAATAGGGGATAGTTTTATTGCATTTTTATTAATTATTATTTTTTTACTACTAATGGCGGCGATCAGCGATTTTTTCCTGACTGCGACATTATGGCGGACACTTTGGACAATTTTGACACATTTTTGTGACCATTGTCATTTTCACAGCAAAAAATGCATTTAAAATGCATTGTTTACTGTGCAAATGAGAATTGCAGTTTGGGAGTTAACCTCAGGGGGCACTGAAGGAGTTATGTTTCACCTAGTGTGTGTTTACAACTGTAGGGGGGGTGTGGCTGTAGGAGTGACGTCATCGATTGTGTCTCCCTTTAAAGGGGATGACACGATCGATGCAGCCGCAACAGTGAAGCACGGGGAAGCCGTTCTTTAGCTCCGGGGACCGATTGCGGGACCCCAGCGGCGATCGGGTCCGCGAGTCCCAGTCCCGGAACTTCGGACCAGGTTGGGTAGATGTACAGGACGTACCTGTACGTACATCTGCCCAGCCGTGCCATTCTGCTGACGTATATATGCAGGAGGCGGTCGTTAAGTGGTTAAAGCGTTTTTTTACCACAACATTTCATACTTCTGCAATGTGCCTGCTGTACCATGTACTTGCATGAGAAAGTATCCTGTTCTCTTTGTATTGCTTCCTTTGTGTGAAATCCCTGGCATTTCTGCTAGTCCTACTAGCTAGTCACTGCTGTTCTGTTAAAAACTGACCACACTATGCAGGAGAGCACATTGTGGTCAGTTATCTATCTGTGCTGGGAACTCAGCCTGCTCTCCTCCAATAATCAGACTTGTCCTGACACCCCCCTGCACAACCATTCACTTGGAAGCTCAGTGTGCTGCTGCTTCTCCTCCCCCCAGCTCTTATGCTGATGAGAACAGAGGGAATGTGATCACTTATAAAAAAAAGGAAAAAGGGTATGTATAATGTTTTTTTTAATATCTATACAAAAACATTTTGCCTTTCATTTCTATTTTAAACTGAATGCGTTGTTTTACAAGGTGATCATTTGCAGTCCCTTTAAGTATTTCTAGAAGAAGAGGGACCAGTCAGCCAATCTGAGACTCTATTAGAGCAGCATAGTCATTGCAGCAACCTCTGGTGTCTAACACTCAAAGCACAGACACACCTGCAGCTCTACACAAATGATCCTACTCAAAATGTTCAGAGACAGCTCTCCAACCTGCTTCCCTGCGACACTCTTCAGTAAAAAAGGGTCTTTCTCTAGCCCAACAGATTTCCTTAAAGCGGTTCTCCACCCTAAAGTGAAGTCCCACTGATAGGAACCCTCCCCCCTCCGGTGTCACATTTGACACCTTTCAGGGGGGAGGGGGGTGCAGATACCTGTCTAAAGACAGGTATTTGCACCCACTTCCGGCCACACGCTACGGGCAAAAGACGGGTTTTTCTGACTTCCCGTCTGTCGCCCGTTGTGTGCTGGGAACACTCGGCTCCCAGCACACAGCGTGTGAGCCAATCGGCGGGCGCAGCGCGACTCGCGCATGCGCCGTAGGGAACCGGGCAGTGAAGCCGCAGCGCTTCACTTCCTGGTTCCCTCAGCGTGGATGGCGGGGGGAGCAGCAGAGAGACGAGCGATCGCTCGTCCTCTGCTGCGATCAGCGCTGGACTCCAGGACAGGTAAGTGTCCTTATATTAAAAGTCAGCAGCTGCAGTATTTGTAGCTGCTGGCTTTTAATATTTTTTCCCCATGGCATGTCCGCTTTAAAGTGTTACTAAACCCACAACAGTAAAATCAGTCTGTATATGCAGTAAAGCATGCTTGTTATACTCACTGTGGAAACTAAGGGGTTAATCCTCTGCATTGTGTAAAAAGGCTGTTTGATCCTGTATGCACAGATCCTCCCCTTCTTGCATAACATGTCCGGATAAGACAGAGTTACTGGAATCAGGCTGCACATGCTCAGTTTGGTGTGTATTACTAGAGAGTTTTTTTTTTTCTTGGGAGGGTGCATGTGATCAGCACAGGACCAATCAGCACTGTAGTACTGTCCAGAAAGAGGGTCAGGGCTCCTGGATCCTGATAGGACAGTGCAGTATGAAAATTCTTCCTACAAGCTTTACCAGGAACTGATATATGTCACAAGGCTGATGAGATATACTGCTGATGAGAAAAGGTATTTAGCAGTTTATATTTACTAAAATATACCGTATTTTCCGGTGTATAAGATGACTCGGCGTATAAAACGACCCCCTATTTTCCCAGGAAACATTTTGGTTTTGGTATATACTCGCCATATAAGACTACCCCCTTCCTTCTAGTCTGTCTGGAAGCTGAGGGGTAGCCGGAACAACCGCTGACAGAAACAACCGCTGACAGAAACAGGCTTTTTTCAAGCCTCACTGTGCCATTACATGCCCCCACTGTGCTATTACATGCCCCCACTGTGCCATTACATGCCCCCACTGTGCCATTACTTGCCCCCACAGTGCCATCACATTACATGCCCCCACAGTGCCATCACATTACATGCCCCCACTGTGCCATCACATTACATGCCCCCACTGTGCCATCACATTACATGCCCCCACAGTGCCATCACATTACTTGCCCCCACAGTGCCATCACATTACTTGCCCCCACAGTGCCATCACTTGCCCCCACAGTGCCATCACTTGCCCCCACTTTCCCCCTCCCACTCTGCCATCACTCACGTTTTGCAGGCCGGTGACACTCTCCGTCTGCTGCGAGCGTCCATGATTTCAAAGCCGCGCCGTCTTCTCAGAGTGTCCTGTGATTGGCGGAACACAAATTTTCCCAGTAGCGCCTCTGTTCTGTGTTCCGCCAATCACGGATGCCTTCTCATCTCGTCCGTTAACATCCGTCTCCGTTAAGCTCCGTTTTTTTCGAACGGAAGAAAACCCTATTTTTCTTCCGTCAAAAAAACGGAACGGACGAAAAACGGATGTTAGCGGACGATCCGTTTAACATCCGATCCGCTAACATCCGTTTTTCATCAAAATATGTAATAAAAATAAAGTTCTAACAAAAAAAAAAACGGGTGAAAAAACGGATGAAAAACGGATGAAAACGGATGAAAAACGGATGACAACTGATGAAAAGCGGATGAAAAAACGAATCAACTGATGATAAAAAACGGATCAACTGATGATAAAAAACTGATCTAAAAAATGGTCCGCACGTGTTAAATGGACCCTTAATATGTATAAGTGACACAAGAAAAGCATTGCAGGAGAGTCCTCCTACCTACCTACCTGCCAGGTATAGGTGAACATGTCAGTGTCCCTTGTGTCTGCACCATTCCTATCATACCGGCAGCAGTGCAGACGCTTTATGGGGGCACTAGACCGATTTGTTTTGGGGCCCAGTCCACCTCATAAGACTGGCGCTGCACTAAAAGTGTAGCGCAAGCCGGCGGGGACTCTTTTCATGCTGCCCCCCTGAAAAGTGCTGCCCTAGGCCTAGGGCAAGATACAACGTTGCTCTGGGCACCTCCTCCCAGGGATTGGCTGAGGTCAGATAAATATTCATAGCCCAAAGACTTATCTTCCCACTCTATTTCTGGGTGCTTCTTCCAGAAACAGGCAGGATCAATCAACCCAGGTTTGGGGATAGACCTGACTACAGCAGAGCCAAAAACAAAAATTATCAAGCCGAGTTCTACAGAAAGCACTCATTTTAAAATATTTAATAATTTTTTGGATGTTCTTTGTTATGCCGCGTACACAAGCTCGGAATTTCCGACAACAAATGTTTGATGGGAGCTTGTTGTCAGAAATTCCGACCGTGTGTAGGCTCCATCGGACATTTGCTGTCGGAATTTCCGATTGTCTGTACGTGGCATGAGACTAACTGTGGTTCTCAAAACATTTTTCTGTAAGGTCACAAAACATTTGCTTTGTATCTTTTACTGTTTCTCTGATGACATTTTGCATTTTTTTTTTGCTTTTAGAAAGTCCTACCACGCAAATTATTTTTCCACAGACTATTTTCCATATAACTTTGTTTAACCACTTCCATACAGGGCACTTATACACCTTCCCGCCCAGACCAATTTTTAGCTTTCAGTGCTGTTGCACTTTGAATGACAATTGCGCGGTCGTGCTACACTGTACCCAAACTACATTTTTATAATTTTGTACCCACAAATAGAGCTTTCTTTTAGTGGTATTTGATCACCTCTGGGATTTTTATTTTTGCAAAAAAATAAATAAAAAATTACCGAAAATGTATTGTTATTGTTATAAAACATTGTAAATAAGTACGTTTTCTCCTTCACTGATGGGCACTGATGGTACTGCACTGACGGACACTGATGGGCACCGATGAGGTGGCACTGATGTGGTGGCATTGATGGGCACTGATGATGGGCACTAATATGCGGCACTGATAGGCGGCACGGATGGGCACTGATAGGCGGCATGGATGGGCACTGATAGGCGGCATGGATGGGCACTGATAGGGGGCATGTATGGGCATGGATAGGCGGCACAGATGGGCACGGATAGGCGGCACGGATGGGCACTGATAGGCGACATGGATGGGCACTGATAGGTGGCACAGATTGGCATAGATGGGCACTGATAGGTGGCACTAACGTATGTGTTGTACTAATGGATGCCAATCAGTGCCAAACAATGCCTGCCAATCAGTGATGCTAATTGTGGGCACTGATTGGCATCCATTGCGGGCACTGATTGTCATCCATTATTTCTGTCATCCCTGGTGGTCTAGTGTGTGTTTTGCATCCCTGTGTTTTGCATCCCTGGTGGTCTAGTGGCATCCCTGGTGGTCCAGTGTGGGCATTCTTGGGGGGTTGTGCTGATAATCGATCAGCACAAACCCCCCCTGTCAGAGGAGCAGCCGATTGGCTCTCCTCTACTCACGTCTGTCAGACGCGAGAGAGGAAAAGTTGATTACCAGCTTTTCCTGTTTACATCGTGATCAGCCGTGATTGGACTAAAAGACTTACACCCTGCAACAATGATCGCGCAATGCGTGCCCCCGGGGGCGCGCAGCGGCTCAATATCCTGAGGATGTCATATGACGTCCACTCAGGATATTGAAACCACTTTGCCGACGTCAATCTGCAATTGGTGGGCGGCAAGTGGTTAACTCCAAATACGGAAAGGTTTTTTCACAGTAAGAGCTGTGAAAATGTGGAACAGACTCCCTCCAGAGGTGGTTCTGGCCAGCTCAGTAGATTGCTTTAAGAAGGGCCTGGATTCTTTCCTAAATGTACATAAAATAACTGAGTACTAAGATTTGTAGGTAAAGTTGATCCAGGGTAAATCCGATTGCCTCTCGGGGGATCAGGAGGGAATTTTTTCCCCTGCTGTAGCAAATTGGATCATGCTCTGCTGGGGTTTTTTGCCTTCCTCTGGATCAACTGTGGGTATGGAGTTGGGTGTATGGGATTGTATTGTGTTTTTTATTTTGTTTGTTTATCTTTTATTTTGTAACTTCACTTTTCTGCCACGGAGTAGTGATCTGTTGGTCCCTTTCTTCTGAACATTCTGCTGTCCTCTTATCTCTACACATCAAGAATGTTGAGAAACAAAAAAAAATGTACCAACATGTTAACAACTGTATAGTTCCTTGCCCTTTCCCCGCCAATAAATAACTCTGAAACTGCTCAGGTTAGAAAGGCAAGGCCATAGCTTTATTGGTTTTAATAGCATACTCATACTAAACATAATGATGAATAGCAGAAGAACTTAACTGATGAGAATCAGAATTCCAGCCACTGGCATGGTCGTCGGTTCTAAAGGTTTCTAAAGTGCGCCTGCGCCGTTGTTTATGGCGCATGCGCCGTAGACATTGGCGCCCGTCTCATTTGGAAATATGCGCACATATTCTATGAAAAAGAGGGGTGTACTGCGCTAATTCGATAAATAGTAAAGCGGCAACCAAAATATTATACAACACTAATAATAATGGTATAGCTGCGCTGCTGTAAGCTAAAATGTGACACTAGTGACAATGAAGTGCTAGATAAATATCAATTAAAATGATGAAACACTGACTGAGTGAAAAAAAAATGATATCTGTAAATAGGTCTGTGAGACCTCAATAGGATAACAAGAAGGGGTTAATTCCTAAATTAGGTAGAAACCTGAGAATTATCAAGTGAATAAATAGCAGTCCGTGTGAACAAACCAACAAAAAAACCTTAGGAATACCATTAAGAAAGCATCAAAGGTAAAAAATGTGAATATAATAAAAATGAATGCAGAGTGTCCATATTAACTTAAATATCCCCAGTGTTCAACAAATCCAATAGTCCAGGAAAAAGTGCTGACAGGATAGTGCCTCCACCAAACAATAACACTGCCGCTTACCTGTCACGATCGCTATCGTGCCAAACAGACAGCGAGGCGTGGTCACGCCCCAAGTGGCTCTGGGTGGGATTGAACCCAGGACTTCTTCTTCACTGCTCCAGATCTTTGCCACTGAGCCACTTCTCAAGTTCATATTCTGCTTGCTGTCCATCAAAGCCTGGTTCTGAACTATGTGCTGATTGCCTGTCTTTGAATCTCCCTGCAATCTGCACCTGTTTATCCTGGTCCAGCTGAGGCAGGTTTCCTAATCAACCAGGGTATAAAGCCCTGCCTCACTATGAGGCAGGTGTCAGTTCATTGTACTCTGCTTGTCCTGTCTGTGCCAACGGTTCCTGTGTTCCTGTGATTGACTTCATCTACAAGACTGACCCCGGCTTCTGACCCTTTGGCTTACTTACCCTGGATTGCTGCTGTCTCCTGCCCTCTGACCCCGGCTTGTACTTTTGGACTTTCCCTGTCTTCTCCATCCCTTGACCCACGGCTTGTGCTCCGGACTTGTCTTTGGTTCCTGTCTGCAACCCTGAACTTTCCGTCAGTAGTTACCTGACTCTCTCTGGAATCCTGGACCGCGGCTATATTTCGGCTATCCTTGGCAAATCCCTATCAAGCCCCCGTGCACAGACTCACAGCCCAGGTAGTGTCTTACCTTATTACTGTGGGCTGTGTGTATTTGTAAGGGTGAGCATACAAACCTGCAAAATGGACTCCACTCAAGGTAAGCCCTTACATAATGAACTGACCAATAACATGGAGTCCGCAGAGTTGTATAAAATGCTCACCTCCCTGGCTTTGCAAGTCTCCAGCCTGGGCCATACCATTTCTGAACTACAGCAAGAAGTTCTATTGCTTAAAGGGACAGTACGCCCAGCCCCGGAACCAGCATATCCTGAGCCATTTGTTGTGATGCCAGAGAGGTTTGACGGTAGCCGTGCATCCTTCTCATGCTTTAAGATGGATTGTGAGTTGCTGTTTACTCTTAAACCTAAGACCTATGCCACAGACTATGTTAAAGTTCGCGCTTCCATCAACCTGCTCACAGGGCAAATCAAATCATGGGCTCATCAGTTGTTGCAGGAAAAGAGTCCAGTCTTGGACAGCTGGGAAACTTTCATGTTTGCTCTGGACTCATACATTCCTGTCTCCAAGAGAACCAGTATTCCCAAGTCTGCTCTCGGTTCACGTGGCCTACGAGTATCCAGGGACAGGAATTCCCAGTACAGATATGACACCAAGCCAGCCCAGCATGTGCCAAGGTATGAAGCTCCAAAACCACATAGCCTTGACGCTCCTGTGGATGCACACACGCCTACCTTGGAGGATGAGGAACCCATGCAGATTGGGGCCATCTGGTCCAGCCTATCTAAGGTAGAAAGAGAGCGGAGGAGAGGCTATGGACTTTGTTTTTATTGTGGTGTTAGCGGGCACCTTATATCTCTCTGCCCAACTCGCCCACCTCGGCCAAGGGTTCTTCAGGTGGGTACTATTGGGAGTTGTTTCTCTACCCCAGAATCTTTGCCTGCTATGCAGCTTGAAGTTCCTTTGCCCCAGTCTGACATTCCGGCTCCAGTGTTTCCAGTGTCCCCAGTTCCTGTGTCTCCAGTGTCTCCAGTTCCTGTGTCCCCAGTTCCTGTATCTCCATTCGAAGTTCCTGTGTTTCCAGTCCCTCTGTCTCCAGTCCCTCTGTCTCCAGTTCCTGTGTCTCCAGTTCCTGTGTCTTCAGTTCCTGTGTCCCCAGTTCCAGTTCCTGTGTCCCCAGTTGAAGTTCCAGATCATGTCTCCCCAAGTGAAGTTCTTCCACCTGACTGCACATATGCCTCGAATGGTACTATGGTCCGTAAGCAGGATCTAGCAGTGTTTGAACAAGCTTTACAAGCAGTGAGTGCACCCCCTACCAGAACTTCAAAAGCAACGAAGTCCAAAAATAAAAATAAATAGTCTTCGGACTCTGTCGTTGGTGCTTTGTTTCCCCATGGTTTGGACGAGAACTGTTTGTATGGCATGGATGCCTATGGCAACATATCTCTCCTGTCGGACGATGTGTTTGACTACTCTAGTGAAGAGGGTGGTTTGGACTTTACAGACTGTGTCTATGAGGAAGCTCCTTCCAACACCCGGAGGGCGTCTTTAAGGGGGGGGGAACTGTCACGATCGCTATCGTGCCAAACAGACAGCGAGGCGTGGTCACGCCCCAAGTGGCTCTGGGTGGGATTGAACCCAGGACTTCTTCTTCACTGCTCCAGATCTTTGCCACTGAGCCACTTCTCAAGTTCATATTCTGCTTGCTGTCCATCAAAGCCTGGTTCTGAACTATGTGCTGATTGCCTGTCTTTGAATCTCCCTGCAATCTGCACCTGTTTATCCTGGTCCAGCTGAGGCAGGTTTCCTAATCAACCAGGGTATAAAGCCCTGCCTCACTATGAGGCAGGTGTCAGTTCATTGTACTCTGCTTGTCCTGTCTGTGCCAACGGTTCCTGTGTTCCTGTGATTGACTTCATCTACAAGACTGACCCCGGCTTCTGACCCTTTGGCTTACGTACCCTGGATTGCTGCTGTCTCCTGCCCTCTGACCCCGGCTTGTACTTTTGGACTTTCCCTGTCTTCTCCATCCCTTGACCCACGGCTTGTGCTCCGGACTTGTCTTTGGTTCCTGTCTGCAACCCTGAACTTTCCGTCAGTAGTTACCTGACTCTCTCTGGAATCCTGGACCGCGGCTATATTTCGGCTATCCTTGGCAAATCCCTATCAAGCCCCCGTGCACAGACTCACAGCCCAGGTAGTGTCTTACCATATTACTGTGGGCTGTGTGTATTTGTAAGGGTGAGCATACAAACCTGCAAAATGGACTCCACTCAAGGTAAGCCCTTACATTACCAGATGGATGTGATCTCTAATTATAGGAGATCAATGTGCGCATATGGTTGATATCCCAGCCTGGGGTCTCTATTGGTAGCAAAAATCCCTCAGTGTGGTTCAATATTGCATAGAAGATGTCTCAAACAATCCAGAATGCACCACATAAAAAAAAGGAAGGGAATAGCATAGCGTAAACCCCTTTAAAATGTAATAAGTAATAAATGGTGATCAAGATGAAACCGCCCTCTTGATTTTCCACCACTGCGCTGGTTAAAAGAAAACTAGGAACAAAAGCTGCCGCTTTAAATATAGTGAATAATGTAAAAATATAATGACCACTAAAACAAAATCAGTGTCAATAATAATAAGCAGCGCATAAATAGTGAATGTGTATAAACACCTCTCAAATAAATAGATAAATAAATAGATAAATCAGAAATAGCATCAAAAATGTATGTGAATACTATCAAGAATATATAAAGTGTAGAACCCGTGAAAGTAGTGTCACAAGTGATAAACATAAAGGGCTAGATTCATGTACGAGATACGACGGCGTATCTCCAGATACGCCGTCGTATCTCTGAGTTGCGGCGTCGTATCTATGCGCCTGATTCATAGAATCAGTTACGCATAGATTTCCCTAAGATCCGACTGGCGTAAGTGTCTTACACCGTCGTATCTTAGGCTGCATATTTACGCTGGCCGCTAGGTGGCGCTTCCGTCGATTTACGCAAGGAATATGCTAATTAGGTACATATGCCGATTCACAAACGTACGTATACCTGGCGCATTTTTTTACGTCAATTACGTTAGGCTTTTTCCGGCGTAAGGTTGCTTCTGCTATATGAGGCGTACGCAATGTTAAGTATGGACGTCGTTCCCGCGTCAAATTTTTACGTTGTTCGCGTAAGTCGTTCGCGAATAGGGCTGGACGGAATTTACGTTCACGTCTAAAGCATTGACGATTTGCGGCGGAACTTTGAGAATGCGCACTGGGATTCCTTTACGAACGGCGCATGCGCAGTTCGTAAAAAACGTCAAATACGTGGGGTCACACTAAATTTAGATAAAACACGCCCACATCATCCAAATTTGAATTAGGCGGGCTTACGCCGGAGCACATGCGTTACGCCGCCGTAACTTAGGGCGCAAGTTCTTTCTGAATACGGAACTTGCGCCCTAATTTACAGCGGCGTAACGTATCGGAGATACGTTACGCCCGCACTACATTACGCAAGTCTTCCACCACACCAAATGTGTTCAGTGAATCCTTCACCCATCAAATCAAACACTCACCAGAACGATATGCCTAACACTCACATGCTTTGGCTTAAAAGCATAAACAAATCCTCTCAGGTAGGTTTAACAGAAAATTTGTTCCAAACGGTGATATCCAGATTGCTCCACAATACTTTTACAATATAAAATGCATCGCTTAGGCGGTGAATCAGAACGCCGCCTGTATCCCGTGACCACGTCCCTCTAGTGACGAAAAGTTGGGAGGAACGACGTTCTGACGTCACCGCGTTGTTTGCCAGACCCGGTAGATATGTGCTGCTGAATCGAAGTGCCGGCCGGCTCGATTGTATTTTATATGCCTTATCTCACTTCTTCCATGTAAGTGTGCATTTTTATGTTATTTATAACATTTTTAAGGGTTTTACGCTATGCAAGTCCCTTCCTTTTTTTTATATGGTGCATCCTGGATTGCTACGTTGTTTGAGACATCTTCTATGCAATATTGAATCACACTGAGGGAATTTTGCTACTAATAGAGACCCCAGGCTGGGATATCAACCATATGCGCATATTGATCTCCTATAATCAGAGATCACGTCCATCTGGTAAGCAGCAGTGTTATTGTTTGGTGGATGCACTACCGTGTTTCCCCAAAAGTAAGACCTACCCCAAAAATCGGGAAGGGCTGCAATATAAGCCCTTCCCCTGAAAATAAGCCCTAGTGTGGAGTGCTTGTGTGTATAGTGTATACACTACTCCGTTGCAGTAGTGTATAGTGTAGACTGTGTGTGTCAGTTGTGCCAAGTACCTTCAGAATACAGCCGCTCTGCGATCAGTTGATCTCCTGCTTCTTTCCTCCTCCCCCCCCCCCCCCCACAGTGCTCGGAGCAGGAAGGAGAGGTTCGGCAGGCTAAGGAGGTGGCAAACTGCACTCAGTTGGTCTCACCCTCTCCGAGATGTCAGCGGGGGATTTCGGCCCCCCTCCCTGTGCAGAGCTCCGGCAGGCAAAGCAAGTGACAAGCTGCACGTAGCTAATCTCTCCCTCTCCAAGATGTCAGCGGGGGATCTCGGGCCCCCCCCCCTTCATTTGTAGACCTCCGGTGTGTCACAGGCAATATAAGAAGGTATGTGGCACTATATTTCAGCATGCAGCAGTTTTGCATTGTGTGATACCAACATTCTGCAAGCAGTTTTACACAGGGGATTCGTGACAGGCAGGTAGGGAGAGACACAGCACATGGCATCATAAGACCTACCCTGAAAATAAGCCCTACTGTGTCTTTTGTTGTCAAAATTAATATAAGACCCGGGCTTTTTTTGGGGAAACACGGTATCCTGTCAGCACGTTTTCCTGGACTATTGGATTTGTTGAACACTGGGGATATTTAAGTTAATATGGACACTCTGCATTAATTTTTATTATATTTACATTTTTTAACTTTGACGCTTTGTTAATGGTATTCCTAAGGGGTTTTTTTGGGGTTTGTTCACACGGACTGCTATTTATTCACTTGATAATTCTCAGGTTTCTACCTAATTTAGGAATTAACCCCTTCTTGCTATCCTATTGAGGTCTCACAGACCTATTTACAGATATAATTTGTTTCACTCAGTCTGTGTTTCATCATTTTAATTGATATTTATCTAGCATTTCATTATCACTAGTGTCACATTTTCGCTTACAACAGCGCAGCTCTTCCTTTGACCATGTGTACATATTCACCAGCACACCATGGATCGTCAATTTTCATCCAAAAGTTTTAATGAAAGTGATCACACCACAAAACAGAGTGCAACAATTTGGAGCCACGCAGGGCCCCTTCGTCAGTCATGTGAAGTTTCTAAAGGTTTCTAAAGTGCACCTGTGCCGTTGTGCCGTAGAAATTGGTGCCCATCTCATTTGGAAATATCTCCTAAACCGTGGAGGTTTGGGAGACATTTCCAGCACCTACAGGTAAGCCTAAATCTAGGCTTACCTGTGGGTAAAAGTGGTTGTAACAGACATAACCCAATATAAATCTGCATAAACTGTGAGCACCCAATATCGTCAAAGAGTTATCTTAAACTCAATGTCTCTAAAACAGAACTTCTCCTGTTTCAGGCCAATCGAAAGATTCAGCCCGCAAAAACATGGACGCCCCCGCCCATTCTGGGTCAAACCATCGCCCCTAGTACCAAAGTCAAAAGTCTCGGAGTTATCCTCGACACCTACATGACAATGGATGCACAAATAGGGTCAGTAGTCAGCAGGTCGCACCATCTGCTGCGCCTACTACGAAGACTCACCCCCTTTATCCCAAAAAAAGACATAGCAGTTGTGGTGGGAACAATTATCAACTCCAGACTTGACTATGCAAATTCCCTCTATCTTGGACTCCCAAAGTACCAAATCACTCGTCTGCAAGTCGTTCAAAATACGGCCGCTCGACTTGTGACTGGGAAAAAACAATGGGAATCAATCTCACCTTCACTGAGATCCCTTCATTGGTTGCCAGTAAAAGACAGAATCACTTTCAAAACACTCTGTCTAACGCATAAGTGTATTCTGAGAAATGCCCCCCAATACCTATGCGAAAAACTAAAAGCTCACAACACCAATCTCATTCTGCGATCCACTAATAAAAATCTACTCCAGATACCCAAAGCCAGATACAAGTCCAAAGGAGAACGAAGATTCGCAGTCCAGGGACACAGACTATGGAACGCTCTGCCAACCAGTTTCCGGCTGGAGGTAAACCACCTGGCATTCAGGAGAAAGATCAAGACCCATCTCTTCTGAGGGCCCAGGGAATGGATACCAAGCGCCCAGAGGCGATTCAGTTCGCATGTGCTGCGCTATATAAGTTTCTCACTCACTCATAACAGTATGTTTCCTAAATACCTATCTTCATAATAACTTTCAGACAGATGTCCAACAGACCAAAGATCTTAGAGGGCTTAAAGTCTTAATCTACATTTATCATTAACTCCTCTTTATTGCTTGAAGGTTATAATAAAACAGTCTATTTATGTCACAGAACTCAAACTCTTCTCCACACTCTTCTTTTCAAATTTTATCCCAGAATGGAGGAGAAATGAGGAACTAAAAGAAATATACCTTCCATCCATAAATTAGCTAAACCAGGGCAATTCATGATGATGATCATTTCTTTAAAGGATTCGTTGTTGATTCCCAGGAAGAGTAGTCTGACAGTCAACATGTGTGAACTCCAAATAACACCCTATGCTGGATATCTATCAGTACACTTTTTTTTAAAGTTGGCAGACTCCTAAAGTAATGTGATGAGTTTGCAATGAGGAACTGACAATTCAAACTGAAACTCCGTCAGAGTCTAAGGCACAATAATAGCGATACATTTTATAATGCTGAAAATCCCAAAATTTGAAAGAATAACTAACTAATAATAACTAACTATTAAAAAATAGGTATTGGAATTTCCTTTCAAATTTGGCTGTTAGTGAATACAAATTTATCCAAAGTTACGAATTATCTGAAATAAGGAATGTTGCATCTAAATAAATGGAACAGAACAAATTAATAGTAAATAATAATAATTACAAAAAAATATTATTATTATTATTATTATTATTTATTATTATTATTAATTCGTTATGTTCCATTTGTTTAGATACAGCATTCATTATTTCCAATAATTCATAATTTCGGATAAATTCATATTAGTTACGTTCACTAACAGACAAATTTGAAAGGAGATTCAAATACATATAATTTAATAGTTAGTAATAGTTAAGTTATTATTAGTTAGTTATTATTTCAGATTTTCAGATGTTTTGGATTTTCAAATTTCCAAATTTATGAATTTTCTAATTTTACGAATTTTTGAATATTTAAATTTACAAATATTCAGAAAAGTTCCTTAAACAGGTTTTTGTTAATTTGGATATTTCCGAATTAACAAATTTGTCTAAATTTGTTAAAAAATTCATTTGGAACGAAACGCATTGCACAAGTCCAGCAAGCAGGGTAAGTATGTGAATCTGACCTAGTATCAGCCCCTTGCATTCCCTCCCTGTACTGCAAGGCTGAAATGTGAGAGGAAGGAGCAGCACAAGGATTCAATCAGTACATGTGCTGACAAGATTCAAGCTGATAGGAGGAGAAATCAGAGGCAGAGAGAGATAAGCTGATCAGTGTGCTGCTAATCTTTTCACTGTCTAATCAAAGGCTGGGGTGGGTCCAGGATGACCTGGGCTCAGAGGAAGTGGGTTGCATGATGCTGGCCATCATTTGAAGACAAGTAGCAGGAAAAAAATTATAATACTGCAGAGCAAATCTTTGCACTGAAGTTCAATATTGTAGCAAAATCTGGTTTTGTTATTATTAGGCAATTTAAAGGAGTTGTAAAGGAAAAAATAGTCTTACCTAAAATTAATGTCTGCAAGGTAGACAGACAGAATAGTGTAATGATTCTGTTAAAAAACGAGTAAATACCTATTAAATTCCTTCATCTATATCACCTCCAGCATTCTAGTTTCTGTTCTCTCATTCACTTCCTGGTTTGCGGCGCTCGTTCGTTTAAGAACTACATTTCCCAGTATGCATTGCGGCACGCCCAGTAATTCACACCTTCTTAAAGTCTCTAACACATAGAGAGCGTCCTGCCGCACAGATGTAGTTCCCAGGAGGGGGTGAGCACGTCACTGACCACCGCAGTAAAGCCTCCCTTCACTGTGGTCAGTAACAATCAGACAAGCAGGAAGTGAACAGAACAGAGAAGAAATAGAGCAACTTCTGAGCAAAAACAAACAATGAGGAAGTGAAAAGAGGAATGTCTGCAGGTAAAGGATGATTATTATGAAAAAAATGTTTTTCCTTTACAACCCCTTTAAAAGAAAAAGTCTTTATGTTATGCTTTTTTGATTCCTGCTTAACCACTTGCCGCTATACGTTGTTGGATTTTAGATGGTTTTACCGCGATGCAGCTGCAAGCATCATCCCAGATAAGAATAAATTGAGTTGCAAGTTTGAAAATGACTTGCTAAGCTATTTCTAGACTTGCCAGGCTTCACAAGTTTGTTGCACAATTGCAGCAAGTCCGCATTGCATGACTCCAGGCCCGAACTGGGACAAAAAATAGGCCCGGGCATTTTGTAATGAGCAGCCCATGACATCTTAACCAGCCCCTTCTCCACTTTTCATCCTGACGGATCCCCCGGGCGAGGGGACAGGGAAAGAGCAGGGGGGGCAGAGAGCACCAGGAAGAACCTTGAGAACATGGGGTGGGGTGAGAGCACGGGGGAGGCGGAGTGCATGGGGGGGGGCAGAGAGCATAGGGGAGAGGCAGAGAACACAGGGAGGAAGAGGAGAGCACAAGGGGGCCTGGAGAGCACAGGGGGAAGCAAAAACCCATTACTTTTGGTTCCTTAAAAAGTGTGAGGCACATATACAAACTGTTGTAATTCCTACACCGTTCACCTGATTTGGATGTTAATACCCTCAAATTAAAGCTGAAAGTCTGCAGGTTTGTTTCATTTTAAATCCATTGTGGTGGTGTATAGAGCCAAAAAGATTAGAATTGTGTCGATGTCCCAATATTTATGGACCTGACTATATCTTTTGCCTATTTTTTACACAGCTGCTCAGTTAGGTCCTGTACACACGGTCGGACAAAACCGATGAAAACAGACTAAAGTTCAGTTTCATTGGTCCAAACCGACCGTGTGTGGGCCCCATCGGTCCGTTATCCTTCGGTCGAAAAATTTAGAACTTGCTTTAAAATTGAACCGATGGACGCCTAACCGATCGGTCAAAACCATTGGTTAGTACGCAAAAGCATCGGTTCAAAACCTGCGCATGCTCATAATTAAGTTGACGCATGCTTGGAAGCATTGAACCTAATTTTTCTCAGCACGTCGTTGTGTTCTACGTCACCGCGTTGGACTTGATTGTTTTTTTAACTGATGGTGTGTAGGCACATCAGACAATCAGTCTCCTTCATCATTGAACCGATGAAAACGGTCCTTCGGACCGTTCTCATCGGATGGACCGACCGTGTGTACGCGGCCTTAGTATTCTCCCTTTTGGTTTGATAGAGCTATAAGGAATATACTGTCATTATCTACTGTTCATTCCTGGATGACTCCGTTGTGGTCCCATTTTTTGGTTCAGCACATTTTTTATTCTCTTTGGCGCTGAGTGGTGTATTGGAGGCCCTTATTTTACACCCTTGTTCTGATTCAATATGTATTATATTATATTATTATGTGATATTATTGCAGAAAGTAAAGAATATCTTTTTTTTTTTTTCAAAATTTGTTGCTCTTTTTTTTTTTGTATTTAAGAAGTGTCAGAAAATAGCCTGGTCTACAAGTGGTTAAAACAAAAAAGAAAATGCTGTGTCCCATACCATTCAAAAACAACATTGGAAGAATCTTCATGGCAACGTATAAAGCCACAAATTGTCTTTTACTACTATATGGCCAAAAGTACTGTATGTGAACACCTGAACATCACCTAAATTAGCGTGTTGGAAATCGTATTCCAGAACCAAGAGCATTAACAGGGTCTACTTTGCAGTTAACACTACATGTCTGTAGAAGTTTGTGCCTATTCAGCAAATTGAGAGTTTTTTCAGATCAGGTACTGATTTTAGACAAAAAGACTTAAGGCCAGATTCACAAATGAGATACGACGGCGTTTCTCCTGATACGCCGTCGTATCTCTGTTTCTATCTATGCGACTGATTCATAGAATCAGTTACGCATAGATAGCCATAAGATCCGACAGGTGTAATTGTTTTACACTGTCGGATCTTAGGATGTAGTACCGCGGCCGCCGCTGGGGGGAGTTCGCGTCGTAAACCAGCGTCGGGTATGCAAATTAGGAGTTACGGCAGATCCACAACGGTTTTTCGCGTTCGCTACGTCGCCGCTAGTCTAGTTTCCCTTCGCAAAGTTAGTCGTTTTTTTTGGTGCCCTAACTTTAGTCAGCAAGTGTATTGCTGTCTAAAGTATGGCCGTCGTTCCCACGTCGAAATTCTAAATTTAATGTCGTTTGTGTAAGCCGTCCGGGAATACGAAAGTACGCTACGCGCGTCGCCGTTCAAAAAAATGACGTCACGGCGCGCAAAGCACTGCGGGAGTTAAGAAACGAAGCATGCGCAGTAGGTCCGGCGCGGGACCCAGGCTTTTTTTGGGGAAACACAGTATCCTGTCAGCACGTTTTCCTGGACTATTGGATTCGTTGAACACTGGGGATATTTAAGTTAATATGGACACTCTGCATTAATTTTTATTATATTTAAATTTTTTACCTTTGACGCTTTGTTAATGGTATTCCTAAGGTTTTTTTTTTGGTTTGTTCACACGGACTGCTATTTATTCACTTGATAATTCTCAGGTTTCTACCTAATTTAGAAATTAACCCCTTCTTGTTATCCTATTGAGGTCTCACAGACCTATTTACAGATATAATTTTTTTCACTCAGTCTGTGTTTCATCATTTTAATTGATATTTATCTAGCATTTCATTATCACTAGTGTCACATTTTCGCTTACAACAGCGCAGCTCTTCCTTTGACCATGTGTACATATTCACCAGCACACCATGGATCGTCAATTTTCATCCAAAAGTTTTAATGAAAGTGATCACACCACAAAAGAGAGTGCAACAATTTGGAGCCACGCAGGGCCCCTTCGTCAGGCATGTGAAGTTTCTAAAGGTTTCTAAAGTGCACCTGTGCCGTTGTGCCGTAGAAATTGGTGCCCATCTCATTTGGAAATATCTCCTAAACCGTGGAGGTTTGGGAGACATTTCCAGCACCTACAGGTAAGCCTAAATCTAGGCTTACCTGTGGGTAAAAGTGGTTGTAACAGACATAACCCAATATAAATCTGCATAAACTGTGAGCACCCAATATCGTCAAAGAGTTATCTTAAACTCAATGTCTCTAAAACAGAACTTCTCCTGTTTCAGGCCAATCGAAAGATTCAGCCCGCAATAACATGGACGCCCCGCCCATTCTGGGTCAAACCATCGCCCCTAGTACCAAAGTCAAAAGTCTCGGAGTTATCCTCGACACCTACATGACAATGGATGCACAAATAGGGTCAGTAGTCAGCAGGTCGCACCATCTGCTGCGCCTATTACGAAGACTCACCCCCTTTATCCCAAAAAAAGACATAGCAGTCGTGGTGGGAACAATTATCAACTCCAGACTTGACTATGCAAATGCCCTATATCTTGGACTCCCAAAATACCAAATCACTCGTCTGCAAGTCATTCAAAATACGGCCGCTCGACTTGTGACTGGGAAAAACCAATGGGAATCAATCTCACCTTCACTGAGATCCCTTCATTGGTTGCCAGTAAAAGACAGAATCACTTTCAAAGCACTCTATCTAACGCATAAGTGTATTCAGGGAAACGCCCCCCAATATCTATGCGAAAAACAAGTGTATTGCTGTCTAAAGTATGGCCGTCGTTCCCACGTCGAAATTCTAAATTTAATGTCGTTTGTGTAAGCCGTCCGGGAATACGGAAGTACGCTACGCGCGTCGCCGTTCAAAAAAATGACGTCACGGCGCGCAAAGCACTGCGGGAGTTAAGAAACGGAGCATGCGCAGTAGGTCCGGCGCGGGAGCGCGCCTAATTTAAATGGCACACGCCCATTTGAATTGGCCCGCCTTGCGCCGGAGGCCGCCGGCGTAGTTTTCATCGCAAGTGCTTGGTGAATCAGGCACTTGCGATGAAAAATTGCGGCGGTGTAACGTATTTAGGATACGTTACGCCACCGCGATTCTACGTGAATCTGGCCCTTAGACCCCATAACACACTATTAGATTTTCTGCAGATTTTGTTAAATCTGAAGACAAAAATCTGCAGAAAATCTAATAGTGTGTATGGGGCCTTAGCTGGCTCAGCATTCCAATTCATCCCAAATGTGTTCAGTACAGTTGAAGTCAGGGCTCTGTGCAGGCCACTCATGGTCTTCCACATCAAACAATGTATTGTTTATGGTGTTGGCTTATTGGCCTTGTGCGCAATCAGAGGGCCGTCTTAATAGCATCATGGGTCCCTGGGCAAAGTAATGCACTTGGCCCCTACCAGTATGCACCTACTCTCATAGTTGGTGGAATTAAACATTTGTTTATTTGTTCATTCAATAAAATAGATTTTAAACAATACAAAAAGCATTCCATAAATCAAAGACTATACAAATTACAAAGGGCACAGTACAGGGGTGGAGGTAGCAGGGCACAGTATGGGGGATGGGGGGGGGTCAGGAGGGCAGAATACTGAGATCAGGATGGCACAGTACAGCTTCCAGGATGTTGCTTAGGACACGGCCATCTTGGGACAGCTTAGTAAAAAGTGTGACTGGCCTGGCAAATCCTGGACAGCAAGACTATCATGGGGCCCCCCTGCACCTAGGGCACCAGGGGTGCCCATGCATTACAACTGCCCTGCGCAGTCATGCTGGAACAGAAAAAGATCCTTCTCCCATTTATAGCACACATTTGTAGCATTAATAGTACACTTGACTGGAAACCCCTGAAATTAAACATTTTGAGGGGTGTCCACATATGTTTGGCCATTTAGGTAGGCTTGATGGTCAGATGTCCACTAACTTTTAGCCCAATGACCCTGTAAGATTGTCAACCAAGGTGTTAAATGTCCATTTCTAGCAGCATCTGTTCGTTTACTAAAATGAAAGGCGTCAGTCCCTCACGCAGTTGATTGAGTTCCGTCCGCAGACTCTCCTCTCCATACATTACGCAGATTATGCTCTGTCCGGCAGGCAGGGACTTTATACACAACTTAAGTTGTTGTACAACGTGCATCTTAGCGCCTGCTGGGTCAATGCCAAACAAGTCAATGTCAAATCGATAAGTGGCATCTGAATAAGGCACTGGGTATGCTGGAGTCCCGAGGCTGAGGAACCCAACAGAAGAGGGTGGTGAGGATGGTGATCCTGCACTCCCTTTGTTTTCATGGTTAATTTGATGTCCTCCTTCACTGATGCTTTTACGTTGTACTTGTGAGTAGATCCAAGTGATTTTCATTTCAAAGAGCATCTCCAAATTGGACTTATGGGTGGTAAGTGGAAGCCATCCCTGCATCAAGAAACCCCCAGGAAGCAGATCTTCTGCAGTCTTTGTCCCGTCAAAGAGTTTGAGAACCTCAGCAGGTTCCAGAATGGTGTAATTATTCAACTGGCCCACATTCTCCAGACGAGCTTCCAATAATCCGATGGCTTCCTCAAGCTGGTCATAGGGAAGAAGCATAGACACCACAGCCTGGTGAAGAAAAGAGAATAAAAGCATTGGCATGTATGAAGGCTTTAAAGAGTTTCTAAAACCAAAAGTTTTTTACTTGAAAGTCGAAGTAAACCTTTTTTTTTTTACTTATACCTACTGTACTTTTTTTCACTTAGTCCCAGCCTACCCACAAACACTTCTCACCCACGCAAGACCTTTACACTGATCCATTCCCATGGATGGTAATAAGCTACACGATTGTGACCATCCCTACACAGACACATCAGGTGGATGTGAGATTTAGAGGACCACTTGTCACCCAAAGGGTATTTACTCTGATTACCGCGACCTGCTGAGTCCCTATATGCAACTAATATCCTACAAACTTTAAACTGTTACAGGACTATGTACGACCAGACCACCAATTCTAGCACCTGGGCATCATTATCCCAGGGCCCTGCCTAGTCTTCAACAGTCCATGAATACCATTTACCCCCTGATTACACAGGAACTGTCAGGGCTGGGCTCAGCCCTTCCTTCTCTTAGCTGGCCGTTCAGCTGTCGGCTAACTGCCAGCTCCTATCTCTCCACAGTGACTCACCTGTTGATGATCCTGCTCGTCAGTCTTGCCTACTTAAGCCGTCCAGCTCAGTTGATCTCTGCCTTCGCCTTGGTCAACATCACAGAGACTCTCCTGCGTTCCTGTTGAAGACTTGCTTGGCTAACGTTCCTTCTGGCTCCACATCCTGCTTGCTGTTCTACTACGTTATCTCTGACCAGGGCTGCTGATAGGGGGGACCACCAGTCCTCTGTTACTTTGTTTCTCTCCCTGCAGTTCCTCCCTTCTCATCTTCCCTGTCTCTCTGATCCCAGGTCTCCAACTGCCCAGCCTGTATATTTTTTTCATCTCATCTTCATTTTTATTTATTAACTCAGTCTTTTAGATTTAGCAGGAATTCTGTAATTTATGTTGAATTTGTGTCTGCTAATAATGATTTTATTGTATTTTTAGCGAAATATAGCCTTTTATATTTTCCTAGGTGGTGTCCGGTAGTCTGTACGGGGCCCCGCAATTTCTGTCAGCAGCCCTGTCTCTGACTCTCTGACATTTGGCTTGGCTGACTATCCAATACGGTTCCTGAACTCCGGCTATTTTTTGACTATGCTTACTCTGTTCAGATTTTTATTATTATTAAACAAGTGTGATTTAACTGTACTTCTGTCTCTGTCTGATTCATGGTTTCTGACAGGAACTTTGCACTTTTGATGGACATTTGTGTTACTCTTTCTCCCAGTCTGTATGAGATGATAGGACCATTCAGTAATCAGCACATGTAGGAAAATCAGCATCTATTAGATGCTTGCAACCCATTAAAATCTCCCCCAGTTCGGGCCCCAATGGGGCTGACACACGGGAGCACTTCCTTAAACTCTTTTTGACACAGCAATACAGCATTTGGCCGTGGCGGTAACCTGTGGGTCAACACTCTTGCCGTCCAGCTCAGTTGATCTCTGTCTTCGCCTTGGTCAACATCACAGAGACTCTCCTGTGTTCCTGTTGAAGACTTGCTTGGCTGACGTTCCTTCTGGCTCCAGATCCTGCTTGCTGTTATACTACATTATCTCTGACTCTGACATTTGGCTTGGCTGACTATCCAATAAGGTTCCTGAACTCTGGCTATGTTTTGACTACGCTTACTTTGTTCATCTTTTTATTATTATTAAACAAGTGTGATTTAACTGTACTTCTGTCTCTGTCTGATTCATGGTTTCTGGCAGGAACTTTGTACTTTTGATGGACATTTGTGTTACTCTTTCTCCCAGTCTGTATGAGATGATAGGACCATTCAGTAATCAGCACATGTAGGAAAATCAGCATCTATCAGATGTTTGCGACCCAAAAAAAACTCCCCCAGCTCGAGCCTCCAAGGGGCTGACACACGGGAGCACTACCTTAAACTCTTTTTGACACAGCAATACGGCATTTGGCCGTGGCGGTACCCTGTGGGTCAAACCTCTTGGCATACAGATGATTTTGTTTAATGTTTTGTGATTAATGTTTGTGGTCTTGTTTATTGTTTGCATGCTTGTCGTGCAATGCACAAGTGGTTCTAGGTATTCCCAACCTGGGCAGGGAAAAGGGGGTTGGGTCAGGGGTGGAGCCAAGGGGGCAGCAAAATTAGATTTAGGTTAGGGTGTCAAAAATCCTTGCACCATCCCTGCATCCAGGATCTTTTTCATGATCTTTTTTATGAACTTTTTATGGAAATTTAGTTGGACTTTCTCATATAATTTATAGTATTTATATGTTTTTTAATACATGAATATTTTTGTGCTGCACTATTTTCATTTGTTAGCTTATTTGAAGGAGTTGGCCTTGAGTGTTCAGCTGCAATTATTAGTATTTACTGCAATTATTTTTAGTTTAAATATAGAATTAGAACAAAAAAAGACCTTGGAGCCGATCACTCTATACTTCTTCAGCATGCTCGGTGGAGGGTTCTCTGAACGGGTCAAACTAATTCTTTTGACTTGTGGGTGATCAGAACGAAGCTTGTCTAAGATAAATTTCTCAATCATCCCGGCTACACCTTGTCCTCTTATCCAGGGGGCCACACGAAGACCCTGCACCACAGCTGTCTCACCGCCATCAACCAGCAAGAAGGACTCAAAGCCCACCTGAAGAAGAGACATCAACAAGACATGTTCAGTTGAAGAGAATTGGTTGGACAACAAGATGAAAACTGTTGACTATTCACATTGCTCCAGGAAAGGTTATAATACATTTTACGTACAGCAATCGTAAAAACTCTTGACATACACTATATACCGTATATACCGTATTTACCGGGATATAGCGCGCTCCCACGTATAGCGCGCACCCCTAAACTTGACCCGGATTCCTGTGAAAAAAATATTTTTTGTACTTACAGTTTTGGTGTCTTCCGCGGCGTCCATCGGCGGCCTCGTCGGGTCCGGCGTCCATCTGCGGCTTCGGGTGTCCTCTTCGTCGGGTCCGGCGTCCTTCTGCGGCGTCCTCGCGTCCTCCCCGCTCATTTCCCGCGCCGAGTTTGAATACTGCGCCGACATATACCCAACGCAGTACACTCGTGTATCGTTGGGCAGGCTCGGCTACTCTCGTGGTGACGTCCTGTACGTCCAGGACGTCAGCACGAGAGGCGCCGAAACTGCCCGAAGATACACGACTGTACTGCGCTCGGTATATGCCGGCGCAGTATTCAAATTCAGCGCGGGAAAGCAGGTATCGGCGTATACCGCGCACCCACGATTTTGCCCTGATTTTCAGGGCAAAATAGTGCGCGGTATACGCCGATAAATACGGTACTCGAGTATAAGCCAAGTTTTTCAGCACATTTTTTGTGCTGAAAATGCCCCCCTCGGCTTATACTCAAGTCACCTTTTTTCGCCTGATCTCCTGGATTTTGGGGACCCCGTACTGGCTGGCCGTAGGTCCCCTGAACCTCAAACTTGGCACACATATAGCCCGACTCTTCCTCTACAAGTGTGCTGTCTGGGGGACCTACGGCCGGGGAGCACCAATTTTTCATAGTCGTGCACTCCTTCTATATACTCCCTTGTTAAACGTAAGTCTAGTCATGGACACAGTGAGGCATTAGCACAGTGAGGCATGGGCACAGTGAGGCATGAACACAGTGAGGCATGGGCACAGTATGGCATGGGCACAGTGAGGCATGGACACAGTGAGGCATGGACACAGTGAGGCATGGGCACAGTTAGGCATGCACATGGACACAGTGAGGCACAGTGAGGCATTCATATGGACACCCTAGGCTTATACTCGAGTCAATACGTTTTCCCATTTTTTTGTGGTAAAATTAGGTGCCTCGGCTTATATTCGGGTCAGCCTATACTCGAGTATATACGGTAATTAAGAGTATGGTCATCTCTCCAAATTATTGAGTTGAAGTGTTTTCAATATACGGTACTGTTAATGTCACAGCATAAAAAAACTTTAGATCAGCCTTTTTCAACCAGGATGCCCAGGCACCATGGGGCGCCTTGACGGTATCTTCAGGGCCTTGATCAAAATGCCTAAAAAGTGCCCAAAAATTGTATACAAGCCAGCGAGGGGAACAAGTCTGCCTCTTAGTTACGCAAAGCCAGAGATTTTTATTATGCGCCATTACGGCCCTCTAGCCACCAGTGTCCTAACAATTAATGGCATCATCAGTTAATAAGGAGAATGACGGTTGCCTGCACAGAACCCTCGTTTGACCCTCCCCTGCCCCTCTGGGGTCACATTAGCTGAGTGATGGAGAAAAACTGGAGAAGAGAAACATTGGACCAGGGCTGTCTTAATGCATGGGCACCTCTGGGCACTGTCCAGGGGACCCAGTTGCATAGGAGCCCCATGACCTTGCATTACATCATACTTGCAAACTGTCCCGGAATTGCAGGGACAGTCACACTTTCTACTATGCTGTCCCGGTATGGCCTTGTCCTGGCATCCCATAAACTGTACTGTGCCCTCCTGATCCCAGTATTCTGCCCTCCTGACTCCCCCTGTACTGTGCCCTTTGTGTTGATTAGTCTTTGATTTATGGCATGTTTTCTTATTGTTGAAAATCTATTTTATTATGTTTTATTCTATCAACTATTTATACTTTAAATCTGAGAGTAGGTGTGTAAATTGGGACATGCTGGTAAGGGCCCCAGTGCATTTATTTGTGCAGGGGCCCATGATGGTATTAAGACGGCCCTGCATTGGACAACTAGTCAGTACAAGTGTTCAAAATAGATGTAACGTGTGTGGATGTTGCTGCATTACGTAAAACTATTTGAATAATTTTTTACATTTTAGAATGCATCGTGTCAACATCGAAGAAGAGAAGAGGGAAGAAGACGAGGCAGAAGACCGAGCCCCCCGCTAGTAAAAGAGCTCCAAGAAGATAGCGGAGAAGCCCGGCAGAAGGACACCGGAGAAGAGGGGAGAAGACGGCGCAGAAGACCGGGCCCCCCGCTAGTAAAAGAGCTGCAAGAAGATAGCGGAGAAGCCCGGCAGAAGGAAGAAGGCATCGGAGAGCAGAAGAAAAGACCCGGGCTTAAGTGGCTAAAGAAAGTTGAAAAATAACAGATTTACTTGCCAGGTCACCAGGTCAAAATAAAAGAAAAAAAGCCCAAAAAGAGAAAAATAATGCAGCCACCACATCTAATGCCCTGTACACACGATCGGTTCATCCGATGAAAACGGTCTGATGTATTTTTTCATCAGATATCTGATGAAGCTGACTTTCATCAGTCTTGCCTACACACCATCAGTTAAAAAAACGATCGTGTCAGAAGGCGGTGACGTAAAACACATGGACATGCTGAGAAAAATTAAGTTCAATGCTTCCGAGCATGCGTCGACTTGATTCTGAGCATGCGTGGATTTTTAACCGATGGACGTGCCCACAGACGATGGTTTTTTTCTATCGTTTTTTTACCATCAGATCATTTTAAAACAAGTTCCTAGTTTTTTAACCGATGGATAAATAACCGATGGGGCCCACACACGATCGGTTCATCCGATTCATCCATCAGACCGTTTTCATCAGACAAACCGATTGTGTGTACGCGGCATAAGACACATCCAAACTGCCGTTGTCTTGCATATTTTTGGTCAACAAACAACATTTCATGGCCTTCAATACTCACTATTTTGCCTTCACTCTTGACCATAAACATGTGTCTTTGATGATCCTTCAGCCATGCATGGTATTTGCATGGCAGATAGTCCGTTCCTTTGTAAATACCACCCGAGATAGACATCAGCTCCTCATAGTCCTCAGCGGTGGCCGGTACAAAATCAATGTGTGCATTGGGTGATTCCGACATTTTGAGAGGTGTGTGGTAACTGAAAAGATACAGAAAGAGAACAGGATATGAATGAACAAAGTTCGGCAGACGTGTCACGCCCTACGCCGGTGGCAACAAGTTCAAAAAACAATTTCTGCACATAATCAGCCATGACAAATATTGGGGTAATTTTCTTTTATAATCCTCTTAGAGATTTAGAACCAAAGTACAAAGGAACAAGTGTGCAATTAACCAAAGCAAATATTTCATTTTAAAGTGGACTTATCATTAACTTTACAAGTTTGTAGCTACACTCGAGATAAGGAGCACCGGTATACTTTTCTTTTTTCTTAAAAAAATGTGTGCCTTTTTATCATTATAAAACAGGGGCATGCAACCCATGGAGAGGTAGAGATCTACCTGAAAACTAGATTACTTTGCAAGGCCCCATTATAAAGTAAGGAGGGTTTGAAGTGTTGAGAGGCCAGCAGTATGTGATGGAGGGTTCAGAGGACAGTAGTAACGCAGAGTTCAGGGGTCAGGGTTGTTTTGCGTGGAGTACAGGGGTCAGGAGTAAGTACACATAGTGCCGAGGTCCGTAGTATCCAATGCACATGGCAGGGGTCAGGAGTAAGCAGCACAAAGTTCAGAGGTCAGTAGTATCTAATGCACACGGCAGGGGTCAGGAGTAAGCAGCACAGAGTTCAGAGGTCAGTAGTATCTAATGCACATGGCAGGGGTCAGGAGTAAGCAGCACAGAGTTCAGAGGTCAGTAGTATTTAATGCACATGGCAGGGGTCAAGAGTAAATAATTCAGGTCAGTAGTAACGTATAGTGGCGGTGCGTCCATAGAGGGCGCAGGAGTGCTGCCCCCTTTCGCTCCTGCACCGCCACTGAAAAACAATACATAGATTCATGCATTTCATGAATCTATGTATTGTCGCCGCTGCCGCCCACTATTCAGATGGCCGACCCCCTGGTGAGCGCCGGCCATCTTAATAATGGCAGCTGGTTGGCTATGGAAGTGTCTATCAGAAACAGCGAAGGATCCGAGGCTGGCTGACCGAGAAAGGTAAGTGCCAGGTGGGGGGGGGGGGGGGGTCTGCCTGGATTTTAGAGGCAAACTGGTGCTAATTGGTGGGAACAGTGGCGACAATGGCATGGCACAGTGGCTGTGCTTGGCATGGCACAGTGGCAGCAATTGATGAGCACAGTGGCAACAATGGCATGGCACAGTGGCTGCGTTTGGCATGGCACAGTGGCGACAATTGATGGGCACAGTGTCGACAATGGCATGGCACAGTGGCTGCGTTTGGCATGGCACAGTGGTGACAATTGATGGCACAGTGGCTGCATTTGGCATGGTGCAGTGGCAACAATTGATGGGCACAGTGGCGACAATGGCATGGCACAGTGGCAACAATTGATGGCATGGCACAATGGCGACAATTGATGGCATGGCAGGGTGGCGACAATTGATTAGCACAATGGCGACAATTGATGGCACAGTGGCTGCGTTTGATGGCATGGCACAGTGGCTGAGTTTGATGGCATGGCACAGTGGCGACAATTTTATGGCACAGTGTCTGTGTTTGATGCTCACAGTGGCTGTGTTTGATGGGCACAGTGGCTGCGTTTGATAGGCACAGTGGTGGCAATTGATGGGCACAGTGGCTGCAATTGATGGGTTTTTTTTTCGTTTGTTTGCGCCCCCCCCCCCCCAAATTTTGAGCACCAGCCGCCACTGGTTCAAAGTTCTGTAATATGTCATGTAGACTGCAGAGGTCATAACTATTTAGAGTTAGAGGGTTAGAAGTAATGCACAGTTTAAGTGTCAGTAGTATGTAATCGAGTGCAGGGGTCAGTAGTATGTAATGCACAGAGCAGGGGTTAGTAGTATCCAATGGAAGATTAAGTAGCAAGCAATTCAGAGGTCAGCAGTATGTAATGCACAGTGCAAGGGTCAGTAGTGGTGTTGTGAGACTTTATATGAAGCACACTAAGTTAGATGAACCAATCAGTATAAACATTGTTTATTATTACAAAAGGCATACAGTTGTGCTCATAAGTTTACATACCCTGGCAGAATTTATGATTCCTTGGCCATTTTTCAGAGAATATGAATGATAACACAAAAACATTTCTTTCACTCATGGTTAGTGTTTGGCTGAAGGCATTTATTATCAATCAACTGTGTTTACTCTTTTAAATCATAATGACAACAGAAAATACCCAAATGACCCCGATCAAAAGTTTACATACCCTGGTGATTTTGGTTTGATAACATGCACACAAGTTGACACAAAGGGTGTTGAATGGCTATTAAAGGGAACCATCCTCACCTGTGATCTGTTTTCTTGTAATTAGTGTGTGTGTATAAAAGGTCAATGAGTTTCTGGACTCCTGACAGACCCTTGCATCTTTCATCCAGTGCTGCACTGATGTTTCTGGATTCTGAGTCATGGGGAAAGCTAAAGAATTGTCAAAGGATTTGCGGGAAAAGGTAGTTGAACTTTATAAAACAAGAAAGGGATATGAAAAGATATCCAAGGAATTGAAAATGCCAATAAGCAGTGTTCAAACTCTAATCAAGAAGTGGAAAATAAGGGGTTCTGTTGAAACCAAACCACGGTCAGGTAGACCAACTAAAATTTCAGCCCCAACTGCCAGGAAAATTGTTTGGGATGCAAAGAAAAACCCACAAATAACTTCAGGTGACATACAGGACTCTCTGAAAACATGTGGTGTGGATGTTTGAAGATGCACAATAAGGAGGCACTTGAAGAAAGATGGGCTGCATGGTCGAGTCGCCAGAAGAAATCCATTACTACGCAAATGCCACAAAGTATCCCGCTTACAGTACGCCAAACAGCACAGAGACAAGCCTCAAACCTTCTGACACAATATTATTTGGAATGATGAGACCAAAATTGAGCGTTTTGGCCACAACCATAAACGCTACATTTGGAGAGGAGACAACAAGGCCTATGATGAAAGGTACACCATTCCTACTGTGAAACACGGAGGTGGATCGCTGATGTTTTGGGGATGTGTGAGCTACAAAGACACAGGAGATTTGGTCAAAATTGTTGGCAAGATGAATGCAGTATGTTATCTAAAAATACTGGAGGAACATTTCATTCATCAGCCAGGAAGCTGCACATGGGACGTATTTGGACATTCCAACATGACAATGATCCAAAACACAAGGCCAAGTTCACCTGTTATTGGCTACAGCAGAATAAAGTGAAGGTTCTGGAGTGGCCATCTCAGTCTCCTGACCTCAATATCATTGAGCCCCTCTGGGGAGATCTCAAACGTGCCGTTCATGCGAGACAGCCCAAGAATGTACAGGAACTGGAGGCTTTTTGCCAAGAGGAATGGGCAGCTTTACCATCCGAGAACATAAAGAGCCTCATCCACAAATACCACAAAAGACTTCAAGCTGTCATTGATGTTAAAGGGGGCAATACATGGTATTAAGAACTGGGGTATGTGAACTTTTGATCAGGGTCACTTGTGTAGTTTCTGTTATGATTATGATTTAAAAAGAGTAAACACAGTTGATTGATAATAAATGGCTTCAGCCAAACACTAACCATGAGTGAAAGAAAAGTATTTGTGTTATTCATATTCTCTAAAAAATGACCAAGAAATCATTCAATTATTTACAGTATGAATTATATACAGTACTAAATATACATACCACAGCTGAAAACTGGAGATCCTGGGCCTGATTCCCAAAAGAGATACGCAGGCGGAACTGCTGTTCAGCCTGCTTATCTCTGTGCCTAACTTTGGAAACGATCCTCAAAAGGCTTTTTCCAAAGTTAGGCAGAAGATCTGACATGTGTAAGACACTTACACGGTCAGATCTTAGGATGCAGTACCGCATCCGCCGCTGGGGGCATTTCTCATTGAAATGCAGCTTTGAGTATGCAAATGAGGACTTAAGCAGATCCACAACGCTTTTCAGCACTGTGATTTCTGCGTAAGTTCCGATTTTGCTTGCGCAAAACTAGGGCTGGTTTTACAATGTGGAAAGTTAGTCACACCTTGTAAAGGCCCATTCAAGCGACGGCATTTGGTATGCATTCCCGAGGGAGAACTCCACGGCAATTTTTAAATTCAAAACCGGCATGGGTTCCCCCCCAGGAGCATACCAGGCCCTTAGGTCTGGTATGGGTTGTAAGGAGACCCCCCTTCCGCCGAAAAATCGACGTAGGGGTCCCCCTACAATCCATACCAGACCCGTATCCAAAGCACGCTACCCGGCCGGTCAGGAATGGGAGTGGGGACGAGCGAGCGCCCCCCCCCCCCCTCCTGAGCCGTGCCAGGCCGCATGCCCTCAACATGGGGGGGTTGGGTGCTCTGGGGCAGGGGGGCGCACTGCGGGCCCCCCCACCCCAGAGCACCCTGTCCCCATGTTGATGAGGACAGGACCTCTTCCCGACAACCCTTGCCGTTGGTTGTCGGGGTCTGCGGGCAGGGGCTTATCGGAATCTGGGAGTCCCCTTTAATAAGGGGGCCCCCAGATACCGGCCCCCCACCCTAAGTGAATGGATATGGGGTACATCGTACCCCTACCCATTCACCTGGATGCAAAAAGTAAAAGTTATTAAACACACAACACAAGGGTTTTTAAAATAATTTATTATTCTGCTCCGGAGGCACCCCCCTGTCTTCTTTATTAGCTCTAATACCAGGGGGGGGCTTCTTCTTCCGCTCTCTCCGCTGTTGACTCGGCGAACCCCGGTTCTTCTGCAGCTGTCCGGTGCCTTCTTCTTCAGCGCTGGCTGCCTGCTATCTTCGTGTGTTAGCTCAATTAGTAACAGGCAGCCAGCGCGGTCTTCTGTGACGTCAGGGTCTTCTCTTCTGTTCTTCTCCCCTCTTCCGATGTTGACTCGTCGCCTCTTGTCACTGCAATGATGGAAGCGCGCCTTGCATCCCATTTATATAGGCATCACCGTCCCATCATGCTCCGGCAGGTACCCACGTGGTGGGTGCCTACCCACGTGCACCCACCACGTGGGTACCTACCGGAGCATGATGGGACGGTGATGCCTATATAAATGTGATGCAAGGCGCGCTTCCATCATTGCAGTGACAAGAGGCGACGAGTCAACATCGGAAGAGGGGAGAAGAACAGAAGAGAAGACCCTGACGTCACAGAAGACCGCGCTGGCTGCCTGTTACTAATTGAGCTAACACACGAAGATAGCAGGCAGCCAGCGCTGAAGAAGAAGGCACCGGACAGCTGCAGAAGAACCGGGGTTCGCCGAGTCAACAGCGGAGAGCGGCGAAGATAGAAGAAGACCCCCGGAGAGCGGAGAAGCCCCCCCCGGATAGCGGAAGAAGAAGCCCCCCCCGGAGAGCGGAGAAGACCCCCGGAGAGAGTGGAAGAAGAAGCCCCCCCTGGTATTAGAGCTAATAAAGAAGACAGGGGGGGCCTCCGGAGCAGACTAATAAATTATTTTAAAAACCCTTGTGTTGTGTGTTTAATAACTTTAACTTTTTGCCTCCAGGTGAATGGGTAGGGGTACGATGTACCCCATATCCATTCACTTAGGGTGGGGGGCTGGTATCTGGGGGCCCCCTTATTTGAGGGGACTCCCAGATTCCGATAAGCCCCCGCCCGCAGACCCCGACAACCAACGGCAAGGGTTGTCGGGAAGAGGTCCTGTCCTCATCAACATGGGGACAGGGTGCTCTGGGGTGGGGGGGCCCACAGTGCGCCCCCCTGCCCCAGAGCACCCAACCCCCCCATGTTGAGGGCATGCGGCCTGGCACGGCTCAGGAGGGGGGGGGCGCTCGCTCGTCCCCACTCCCATTCCTGACCGGCCGGGTAGCGTGCTTTGGATACAGGTCTGGTATGGATTGTAGGGGGACCCCCTACGTCGAATTTTCGGCGTAGGGGGGGTCTCCTTACAACCCATACCAGACCTAAGGGCCTGGTATGCTCCTGGGGGGGAACCCATGCCGGTTTTGAAATTAAAAATTGCCGTGGAGTTCTCCCTCAGGAATGCATACCAAATGCCGTCGCTTGAATGGGCCTTTACAAGGTGTGACTAACTTTCCACATTGTAAAACCAGCCCTAGTTTTGCGCAGGCAAAATCGGAACTTACGCAGAAATCACAGTGCTGAAAAGCGTTGTGGATCTGCTTAAGTCCTCATTTGCATACTCAAAGCTGCATTTCAATGAGAAATGCCCCCAGCGGCGGATGCGGTACTGCATCCTAAGATCTGACCGTGTAAGTGTCTTACAGATGTCAGATTTTCTGCCTAACTTTGGAAAAAGCCTTTTGAGAATAGTTTCCAAAGTTAGGCACAGGGATACGCAGGCTGAACAGCAGTTAAGTCTGCGTATCTCTTTTGGGAATCAGGCCCATTGTGTATAATCATTAATTGTTTAGACAATATCTATCCAGACCTACTTTTATATTATTTTATTTTTTACTATTTTACATGTGTATGTATGCCTTTTGTAATAATAAACAATGTTTATACTGATTATTAGTTCATCTAACTTAGTAGTGTGCTTCATATAAAGTCCCATGACCCCTCTCCTTTTTTAAATATACTAGGGACGAAGGTGCATCTTAGTCATTGCATCATACAAAGACCCAACCTTATTTCTTGTTCTCAAGGGTCAGTAGTATCCAATGCACAATGCAGGGGTCAGGAGTAAGTATTATAAAGCACATGGGTCTGGAGTAAGTCATGCAAAGTGTTAGAGTCAGGAGTAAGCAACAGAGGTCAGTAGTATGTTACACAGATTTCAGAGGTCAGTAGTATGTTACACAGAGTTCAGAGGTCAGTAGTATGTTACACAGAGTTCAGAGGTCAGTAGTACTGTATGTTACACAGAGTTCAGGGGTCAGGAGTAATAAACACAAAGATCAGTAGTGTCTAATGCACAGTACAGGAATCAGAAGTAATGCAGAGTTTAGAAGTCAGTAGTATGTAACACAAAGTGCAGGAGTCAGGCATAAGTATTGCAAAATCAGTAAAAGAGTTTAGAAGTCAGTAGGAGTGCAGGAGTCAGGAGTAACACAGAGTTTAAATCTCAGCAGTACGTGACAAAGTGCAGAGGTCAGAAGTAAATAACTCAGAGGTTAGCAGTATGTAAGGCCCTGCAAGGTTCAGTAGTATAGAATGCACAATGCATGGGTAAGGAATAAGTATAATAAAGTACATGGGTCTGGAGTAAGTAGTGCAAAGTGTAGGAGTCAGGAGTAAGTAAAAGAGTTCAGTGATCAGTATTATGTTATGCAGAGTGCAGGGGTCAGTAGTAAGTAACACAAAGCTCAGTAGTATCTAATGCACAGCAGAGAAGTCAGAAGAAATGCAGAGTTTCGACGTCTGTAGTATGTAATACAGAGTGCAGAAGTACGGAGTAAGTATTGCAAAATTCAGGAGTCAGTAAAAGAGTTTAGAAGTCAGTAGTGTGTAACAAAGTGCAGCGGTCAGGAAAAAAAAAGTAGAGTGCTAAGATAAATAGTTTGAAACACAAAGTGCAGCAGTCAGGAGTAAGTAATGCAGTGTGCAGAGGTCATGTCAGTAGTAAGTAATGCAGTGTGCAGAGGTCATGTCAGTAATAAGTAATGCAGTGTGCAGAGGTCACGTCAGTATTAAGTAATGCAGTGTGCAGAGGTCACTTCAGGAGTAAGTAATGCAGTGAGCAGAGGTCACGTCAGTAGTAAGTAATGCAGTATGCAGAGGTCACGTCAGGAGTAAGTAATGCAGTGTGCAGAGGTCACGTCAGTAGTAAGTAATGCAGTGTGCAGAGGTCAAGTCAGTAGTAAGTAATGCAGTGTGCAGAGGTCACGTCAGTAGTAAGTAATGCAGTGAGCAGAGGTCACGTCAGTAATAAGTAATGCAGTGTGCAGAGGTCACATCAGTAGTAAGTAATGCAGTGAGCAGAGGTCACGTCAGTAGTAAGTAATGCAGTGAGCAGAGGTCACGTCAGTAGTAAGTAATGCAGTGTGCAGAGGTCACGTCAGTAGTAAGTAATGCAGTGTGCAGAGGTCACTTCAGTAGTAAGTAATGCAGTGTGCAGAGGTCAGTATTAAGTAAATGAAAGCTCAGAAATTAGTAGTATGTAAAAGAGTTCAGAGGTCAGTAGCAAGTAGGGCAGAGATCAGTAGTAACTAATGCAGAGTGCAGGGCTCAGTATTACGTATTACAGAGTGCAGAGGTCAGTAGTATGTAACGCACAGTGCAGAATTCATCAATCGCTAACACACATCCCCCCACAAGCAAAATACCCTTCTTCCAGTACAAACATCTACCCCCCTAAGCTAAAATTGCCCACAGGAACCCCCCCATAAAATCACAGACCTCAGATGCAATGCCCCTGGAAGAGTGAAGGAAGTCCTTCCAAGCTCCCATGATCTGAGGTCTGAGGGGTGATGGGCAGGGTAGGTCGCAATTGACCGGTTGCCAACATCTGTTATAAACCATCCATTCAGTTTCAGGCAAGTGGCTGTCCCCAAGCGGAGAACAGCTTTTCTGTAGAATGATGTCATCGGTCTGCTGCAGGCAGAGAGGTTATGTAAGGCTCTCCTTCCAGCTTTGCTTTGCTAAGTGTCCAGTCATCTGAAGGTAATGCAATCTTGTGTTCTGTGATGTACTGCAAGAATGGAATTTTACAAAAATTCCAGAGATAGAAATAGAGATAGAAAGCTGATGAAATGAAAGAGAACTTGGCATCAAAATTACCTGATGGGACCCCTGAAGAGTGATAGAGCCCCCATTCACACTTTGAAAATGTGCGGCTTCACTTGAAATCACACGATTTCAAAGCCACATGTCAGTGCGACTTCAGGTGCGATTTGCCAGACATCTGTGTGACATAATGCACATATGTCTATGCAAGTTGCAACTGAAATCGCAAAAAATAGTGCAGGAACCTTTTTTCAAATTGGTACGGCACCGCAAAGTCGGTATCTCACCGATTGGAACAGTTCCATTTTCGACAATAGGGTGCGGCTTGTCATTCAATTTGGACCTGTCGCAAAGGTGTGAATGGGGGCTAAAAATTACAGAACTAGCCCCGCGTCTCCCCCTCCCATGCTCATCTCCAGGATTTCTCCAGAGCCTCTCCTATCCTCGGGAACTCGCTACCTCAACCTGTCCGGCTATCCCCTACTTTTGCTACCTTCCGGCGATCCCTGAAAACTCATCTCTTCAGGGAAGCCTATCACACTTCCGACTAACCTTTTACCACTTCCATCAGCTCATTCCCAACAGTTACAAACTTTTGTACCACCTGCAACACCCTATTAGATTGTAAGCTCTTCTGAGCAGGGCCCTCTAAACCAGGGGTGCCCAACCTTTTGAAGAGCGAGGGCCACTTAAGCAACTTGGTACCCAGTCGCGGGCCACAATGATCGGAGCAGGCAGATGACAGGTCACGGCTATTCTATAGGCCCTCCGATGTGATCCGTCCAGATGGAAGGGGACAAATTCCCTTCTATTTTTTTTGGAGGTAGGCGGGCTTAAACAGACAAAACTCTGTTTACATGGTTTAGCAAAACGTCCGACAGGCTACAAAAAGATGGCCGCCGCTGTGAGGACTAATCCCCTTGTGTTCAGTGGAGAGGGGAGGGGCAACCAATCGGCTTCTCTCTTTAGTGAACAAGTAGACAATTCTCTTGTACACTGAAGGAGAATGGTTCTACGGCCCGGAGGCTACTCCCTCTCCACTGAACACACGGAGAAAGTTGGGAACAACTGTATATCTGCCGCTAAAGGGGACAGATGCGGCATGGAGGACTCTGCTGCCAGGGACACACAGATGTGAAGTCGGCTCCGCAGATGGAGACACTGGTTTAAGGAGGGACTCTGCTGCCAGGGACACTGATGTGAGGAGGGACTCCGCTGCTGGGGACACTGATGTGAGGAGGGACTCCGCTGATGGGGACACTGATTTAAGAAGGGACTCCGCTGATGGAATGAAATGTTTTACAATGTTGGCAACTATGCTTTTAGCTGTTAATGCGTTCCATTGGTCAGAATAAATTAATATTTTGGCCAATCAAATCCATTAACACTCAAATGCTTGAAGCAGCTAAATGCATGTACAATACAAGGCTTTTACCATTTTTTTTAAGCAGCTTTTATCCTGCGAGGAGAAAAGGCATTCAAAGGGACTAAACAGACACAGTGGGGTTTATTTACTAGAGCTAGAGAGGGCAAAAGTAGTCACAATTCTGCAGAGAAACCAATCAGCTTCTAACCTCTAACCTTAAATTAAGCTTTAGCAATAAAACCTGGAAGCTGATTGGTTTCTCTGCAGAATTGTGACTACGTTTACCCTCTATAGCTTTAGTAAATAAACCCCACTGTGTGCATGAGGCCTAAAAGTCCCATTTAAAGTAAATGTTAACCAGTTCCCACCCGGATGTCAACACTCCTCTTTCCTGGTGAACGTCATGTGACATCCTCCCGGTCACACCACTTGTGTGTGCCCCTGGGGGCATGCAGCGCAGGGCATCACTTTCAAAATGTGTGCATGGTCTGAGGTAGAGGTTGGTGTCAGTAGGGCAGTGGACGGTGTCAGTAGGACAGTGGACGGTGTCAGAAGGGCAGTAAACAGTGTCAGTAGGGCAGTGGAAGTGTCAAAAGGGCAGAGGATGGTGTTAGTAGGGCAGTGGGCAGTGTCAATAGGGCAGAGGTTCGTGTCAGTAGGGCAGTGGATGGTGTCAGTAGGGCAGTGGATTTGTCAGTAGAGCAGTGAATGTGTCAGTAGGACAGTGGATGTGTCAGTAGGGCAGTGGACAGTGTCAATAGGGCAGAGGTTCGTGTCAGTAGGGCAGTGGATGGTGTCAGTAGGGCAGTGGATTTGTCAGTAGAGCAGTGAATGTGTCAGTAGGACAGTGGATGTGTCAGTAGGGCAGTGGACAGTGTCAATAGGGCAGAAGTTGGTGTTTGTAGGGCAGTGAACAGTGTCAGTGGGGCAGAGGTTGGTTTCAGAAGGGCAGTGGACAGTGTCAGTAGGGCAGTGGATGTGTCAGTAGGGCAGAGGTTGGTGTTAGGGCAGTGGACAGTGTCAATAGGGCAGAGGTTGGCATCAGTAGGGCAGTGGATGGTGCCAGTGGGGCAGATGTTGGTGTCAGTGGGGCAGTCGATGTGTCAGTAGTTTTCTGGAAAGACAAGCAAGGGAAGAGGCGCCTCTGGATGCAATACTTTAAAACAAATTTATTAAAAGCATAGATTAAAAACCACTCACATTTTGGTGGTATAATACAGGCATGTAAAAGATTTCCCAAGAGGGAGAGGTGGATGTCCTCCGGTACGTCGTGTCCCTGGTCCTCGTTATGGCGCTGTGGAGTGGGGGGAGATCAGGATCTTCTTACCGCTGGTGGTGAGGGGCGCCTGCGGTGGATGGATCTTGTCGGGCATTCAAGGCGCATATGGACCGGCGGGCGAGGGATGATGACGTCACCGGGCAAGCGACGCGTTTCCAGTTGCCACAATTGCCCCCTTTATGGCATCTCTTTAATTGGGGGGGTGTAAGAGGACATGTTCTAGTGGGTGATTTGAAAGGGGAGAGGACTTGTGTTAGTCAAATCTGACTCCCCCTTCTAGCACAAGTCCTCTTCCCTTCCAAATCCCGCCATAGCAAATATTCTCTTACCCCCCCTTCTCTAAAATCACTCCTGGCAGCATGAAGTTGTGTTACCTGCCCATGCGCCCCCCAACTTCCTGGTCACCAAGTTCCCCTCCTCTGCAAGGCTCCATTAAACCTCTTATGCCTTGTACACACGACCGGTTTTCACGAAGAGAAAACAGCCATTTTTTATATTGGTCCCTAGCAGTTTTCTCGACGAAAAAACTGCCCGCAAAAAAATTGAAACCAGCTCTCTTTTTTCTCGTAGTGTTTCTGTCAGTTTTTTTCTCGTCGCGAAAAACGGTCATGTGTACGCTTTTCCGAGGGCAGCCCAAAGGGCCTTTCTAGTCCCATGTTGTACGTCACTGCGCTTTGGTCGGACGTTTTTTTGCATGAACGTGTGTATGCAAGTCAGGCTGGAGAGGAATTCCTGCTGAGAAAAATGGTCGTGTGTACGAGGCATTACAGTCAGATGTTCGAGCACTGTCTCTCCTCCCCCCCCAGCTCCTTCTCCTGTCTTCTCCTGTGTACATGAAATGTCAGAGCCGAGGAGGAGGCAGCTTTAGTCTGCAGTGAGTGCTTATACAGGCAGCTGGCGGGGAGAGAAATGCCAGCTGCCAAAGAAAGAAACAATGGGTTAAAAGGAAGACATGAGGGAAGGGGGGGGGGGAATTGGAGGGAGATATGAAAGAGTTATAGACATATACTAAGGGGAGGAGGGGAAGATGGGGGAAAAGAGGAGAGCGAGATGCAGGGGATATACACATAAAATACACATTAAAAAAAGAGAAATACGATTAAATATATGGAAAAGAAGAGAGAGGGCCATGTTTAAGGATTTGGCATCCCTCACTCCCCCCTCCTGATAGGTAACCCCAGCAGTAAGGATAAAAAATGTCTAATATAACATTTACTTCATATAATGTTAAAGGGCTAAATATTCAGGAAAAAAGAATACGATTGTTATCGGAATTATATAGACTCAAAACACAGGTCGCCTTTATACAAGAAACCCATTTAAAGGGAGAAAAAAACCCGAACCTGAAAAACCGCAGATTCCCGACAGTATACCATAGTACTTCACAAAATTCGAAATCATGTGGGGTATCTAGTCTGATACCTAAGCAAATGGCGTGGAAGGAATCTGCGGTGATCAGGGACGACGTGGGACGTTTTTTAATAGTCAAAGGAACACTGAACCAACAGAAGACTACTCTAGTAAATATATATTTACCGAATGTCGATCAGATAAACTATTTAGAAACATGTTTACAAACGGTCTATCAGCACAGGGAGGGAGTTTTTTTGGGGAATTTAGCCCTGGATCCTATAAGAGACACGTCGAAAGGTATCTCTCACCTGTCATATATTAAATTAAGGAAAGCTAAAAAACTCCTACAAGAATTACAATTGATTGACAGTTGGAGGATGGCTCATGCACAGGAGAGGGACTACACGTTCTTCGCGACCAGACACGGGACATATACTAGAATTGACTATGTTTTAATTCCTCAAAATTTAGCGACATCCCTAGTAGATGTCTCTATTGGAACCTTCACGCTTTCAGACCACACTCCAACAGACTGTACATTAAAATGGGGAGCGGAAGATAAGAAAGAGTGGCATTGGAAAATAAACGAGACCCTATTAAAAGACAGTAATTACGAAGAGAAAATAAGGGAAGAATTAGAATTATTTTTTACGACAAATGATACAGACGAAACAACTCCCTTTTGTTTGTGGGAAACGCACAAATGCGTAATGAGAGGTAACCTTATCTCAATGGGAACACATAGAAAAAAGAAGTTAAATGAACAGATAGACATAATGTTTAAACGTATTGGGGAGTGAGAAACTGTACATAAAAAATCTCAGGCTCAATCAATAGAACAAGAATTAGATGAAGCTCGAGAAAAACTGAACCTTCTGCTGATAGATAAAGCCAAAGCTAAATTAACAAGAGGGAGGCGAACATTTTATGAGTTTGGGAACCAACCAGGTAGAATACTAGCAAATGCCCTGAAAGAAGCTCATATAGGGAATCATATTACACAAATTAAGACATTTAATGATGAATTGGTTAACACCCCGCAAGAGATCGCAAAGTGCTTTAAGAAATACTACGAGAAACTATACCAGCTGGTGGATAAATCCTCCCCGGAGAAGGAACAGGAGAAACTAGAAACAGCCAGGGAATACATTCAAGATACCAAAAATACCAGAGGATATAGCGAGAAAACTAGATGAGCCGATCACAACAGGGGAGTTCATGGAAGCGTTAAAAATTCTAAAACTAGGCAAGGCACCAGGCCCAGATGGGTTCACCCAACATATTACAGGATGTTTGCCGAGAAATTAGCACAAAGATTTACAGCAGCTTTCAACTCATTGCGAGAAGGAAAGAAAATACCAAACGAAACGCTGATGGCACACATAGTAGTTATTCCAAAAGAAGGGAAAGACCCCTCGCAATGTGCCAGCTACCGTCCCATATCATTGCTGAATGTGGACTTTAAAGTATTTACTAAGATTCTCGCTACAAGGTTAGTAGAATATATTCCAGATCTGATACACCCAGATCAAGTGGGATTTATACCAGGGAGAGAGGGGAGAGAAAATACACAGCGAGTGGTAAACGCGATACATCTAGCACAAAAACAAAAGAAGTCAATGATATTAGTAGCGAGTGACGCAGAAAAGGCGTTCGATCGAGTGGAGTGGACGTTTTGAAAAGCAACACTGCAACACAGGATTAAGAGACGATGAGCTGGTTCATTAACCTATACTCACAACCAAGCACGAAAGTCAAAATAGAGGGTAAGATATCCGACCCATTCGTTATCCGAAACGGGACAAGACAAGGCTGCCCATTATCGCCTATAATTTTTGTTCTGACTATAGAGCCCTTTCTACGGAAGATACAAGCAAATCTGAATATCAGGGGGTTAATAATGAAGGGAGAGGAACATATGCGGATGATTTAATTTTTTTTTATAACATCCCCAGTTATCTCCCTACCGTCTCTATTGGTAGAAATAAGAGAGTATGGAAAGCTGTCCTACTCTAAAGTCAATTGTGGGAAAACAGAAGCATTAGGAATAGAAGTAAAAGCGGAATTAATGGAGCAGATTAGAACACAATTTAACTTTAAGTGGACGGACTCCCATATAAACTATCTAGGAACAAAGATTACAAGGAACCTAAATAAACTATTTTAGCCGGATTCAGGTAGAGCGGCGTATATTTGAGCGGGCGTAGCGCAGCTCATATGCGCTATGCCAATGTAACATAGAGAGGCAAGACCAGTATTCACAAAGCACTTGCTCCCTAAGTTACGGCGGCGTAGCGTAAATGGGCCGGCGTAAGCCCGCCTAATTCAAAGTAGGCAGGTAGTGGGCGTGTTGTATTAAAATGAATCGTGACCCCATGTAAATGAAGTGCCGAACGAACGGCGCATGCGCGCGCATGCTCAGAATCACGTCTAATTTACTCCCTAAGATACGCCGGCTCAATTCATAAGATGTGAACGTAACCTACGCCCAGCCCCATTCACGTACGACTTACGTAAACGTCGTTAAATCCGACGGCAGTTCGGACGTCCATACCCTAACATGACTTAGATCGACAATTTGGTGGTTTATCTTTACGCCGGACGTACGCCTTACGTAAACGGCGTAGCTTACTGCGGCGGGCGCAAGTACGTTCGTGAATCGGCATATCTAGGTCATTTGCATATTCGACGCGTAAATCAATGGAAGCGCCCCTAGCGGCCAGCGTAAATATGCACCCAAGATACGATGGCGTAGGAGACTTACGTCGGTCGTAGGAAGCCAAAATTCAGGCGTACATTGTACTGTGAATACGGCGCATAGATACGACGGTGCATCCGTGGACTTACGCGGCGTATATAAAGATACGTCGGCGTAAGTCTTTATGAATCCGGGCCTTTGAATTTAACTATGTAACACTGGCTAGGCGAATAAAATTAGACCTAGAGAAATGGGATAAAGGAATTTTCACATGGTTTGGGCGGACAAGCATATTAAAGATGAACGTACTCCCAAAAATGTTGTATTTAGTACAGGCCCTACCAATTAAGATCCCACAAAGTTTCTTAACAGAACTGAGATCAAGATTCTTGAAATGTTTATGGGCAGGGAAACCAGCTAGGATAAGTAGGGCTATTCTATCATTACCCAATGGGAAGGAAGGATCGGATTCCCAGACTTGATAAAATACCAAGAAGCATCTCATTTAGCAAAAGTGGTGGAGTGGTGTGGGCGGAATAAAAAACCTTGGATAAGAATGGAGCAAGCGATGGTAGAAGTACCATTAGAAGGCCTGGCATGGACTCCAGATAGCGAAATAACTGCAGAGGTAAAGAAGCATCCAATCATAGGAGCCACTATACGAATAATCAAAAAGACTTTAGAAAAAATGAGCCTGTCAAAATATCCAAGTCCGCTAACTCCGATCTTGGGCACTAAGGCTTTTCAAATAGGCATGACAGATTCAAGGTTTAATGCCCTGCGACAGAGGGGCATTAGTAGGGTCATTCACTTCTCAAAAGATAACCGAATAATGACAAGAAGAGAGATTAACAACGTACATAAAGAGAGGAAAATTAGAAGATTTGCGAAACCAGGAATGAGGAGGGGGGAGGTGAGGGGACGGGGAGGTCCCTTCTCATCATTCTCTTGACTCTTCGGTATAGTTTATTTAAATGGAAGACATGAAATGTAATAATCTGTAAAAAAAAAATTTAAATAAAAAAATAATTTATATAAAAATAAAAAAAAAACAATTGCAGCATTTTCTACCCTGGAAGAGATGCAGGGCAGGTGTGACTAGTGCCCGTGCTGGCGAACCCATGTCCAGGAGTTAGTAGCTCCTGCACTGGGCTCCAGGAGATGTGGATCGCCTGTATTTTCCCCCTGCAGCAGCTGAATGCCAGTGGTGGAGGAGGAGAAGCCGGAAATCAGCTGCTGCAGGAGAAAAATGTAATAATTTTCTAGTGAATGCCACCCCTCCTGTCCAGTGTTGCAGGGAGGTACCACGTGAGCATGGGTGGGGTTTCAATTATGACCCCTGACCAAATGCCCATGGATAGTGGCTTCTCCAACATTTAGCAACGTTGGCAGTGTAAGGCCCCTTTTACACAGGCGGACCGATCGAGTGTGCCTGTCAGTTTTTTAGGTGGACCCTCCACTGCCCTCTATGAAGTGGTGGATGTAAATAGACATGTGTTTGTTGACACCCACCAACATCTGAACCGATCCTATCCAGTAAAAATAGAGAGATGGGGGATCTGTTCCCCATCCATCTGGTGAATCAGATGACAGTTGGATTCAAACGGACAGGCTGTCCTTTTTACATCCGACCACCCACAGGAGAAAGCGGGCTGTGTCTGTGTCCGCTTTACATAGGCGGAGTGGACACAGACCTATCATCTGCCTGCTCAGCGGGGATCATCAGAGAGGTCCCATGCTGAGCAGGCGGAGTCTGCCCGCCTGTGTAGAAGAGATAGGAAAGTGAGAAAATCCCAGGCCATAGCTGTTGAAACAGTTGTCTGTCCCCTCCCACGTGCTCCTCTGGTCCCCCCTGCTCCTCTGGTCCTCCATGCTCCTCTGGTCCCTCATGCTCCCCCCTGCTCCTTTGTCCCCCCATGCTCCTCTGGTCCCCCCAGATCTTCTGGTCCCCCGTGCTCCTCCTCCCCCTGCTTCTCTGTTCCACCTATGCTCATCTGTCCCCCCCCCCCCGCTCCTATGCCCCCCCCGTAACGCTCACCTCCTCTCCCTGGCTAGCTGTGCAGTAAGCAGACGGGCTGAATAAAGGCATAATCCTCAGCACTGAAAAGCTCATCATACGATCACAGGGATTTACAGGGTACTTAGTGGGTATCAGTGCACCCAGGCAGCGCCACTACCCCAACCCCAATACTTACCATTTTATATCTATCCCATTTTAGGGGACAGACTTAGGGGGGCAGCAGCCTATTACCATCTGTATCCCAGCGCAGGTTCCAATTACTGATCAGAAAGACAGCCACACAAAGTTGTAACATAATCTTTCTCAGCACTCAATCTCCTGGTCTTTCCTTCCCCCGCACTTCCAACCTGTTTGCTGCCACAGAGAATTTAGATGGAGAGTGGGGGGAGAAGGAAACACCAGGAGAACGAGTGCTGAGGAAGATTTTGTTACAACTTTGTGAGCCTGCCTTTTTTTTTTCAGATCGTATGATGAGCTTCACAGAGACGAGGATTGTGCCTTTATTCAGCCATCTGCTTACTGCATAGCTAGCCAAGGAGAGGAGGTGATCGCTGCGGGGGGGCCAGAGGAGTGGGGTGCGCGGCAGTCAGCTGAAGAAGAAGTGGCATGAACAGGAGTGGCAGCTGAGTTGACATTTACAGGTACCGATCCCTGTATTTTCCTCCTGCAGCACCTGAATGCTAGCGGGAGGTAGAGGAGGAGAAGTGGCCTTTCAGCTGCTGCAGGAGGATCGGTACCAGCTGCGGCACCCCTCTCAATGCTGCCCCCAGGGCACATGCCCCCCAAGTTTCGGCCCCGAATTTGACTATGCAAGTGTAGCGCCCTGCTCCTGTTGAGTAGTCGCTATTTTGTAAATTTAGTTACCTGAGCTGAAGTTTAGCTCAGAGGATTATACCAAATTGTGGGTTTCTGTTCCAGTCCAGCTGTGTTGCACATGTTCCCCTTGCCTGTAGGTGTCGCTATCACTGGGAGTCAAGGTTGGAAATGCAATAGACTGGGTGCATTGGGTGCCTTCTTCCCAGAAGCCGGTCAACCTGCTGTGAATTCTGGGGGAGGGTACTTAAGGGGCAGATACCCTTCTGGCTGGGTCTTGCGATCCTGACCTGATGGCCAGTATTTTTCCGGTTTCTGGGCCTACTGACCCGAGGCTCCGCAACTGAGAGTAGACCCAGGAGTTTCTGGGGCCTACTGGTCCAGGGGTGGACCTGTGCTGTTATGCCTGTGGGAAGAAGCTGAGCAATTGGGGACTCAATTGAAGGACGCACCCGGACCAACTTGCCTCACTGTGCTGCCGGCCTGGCTGAAAGATCCTGGCACCGTGAGCTGTGTACTTTCTTTGAAATTTCGCTAAGTGTGTGCATGGTTACACGATCCTGTGGCAGAGGGCTGTGTAACGACCCAACGACACTCATCAAGTCTGTGACAGAGACTTTGAAGGAGCTTCGCACCGGCTGCTAGGTCAGTGAGAGTGGGCCTATCCGGTGGTTGCTAAATCCAGCGTGGAACCGATTTGTCTTCTGGATCTAAGACTGTACCCGTGATCCGCAAAGCAAGGTACCTGAATCTTCCCTGTCCCTCTACCCCCTCTGTTGGAGAACCTGTTTAATAAAACTCTTGAAGAAAAATAAACCGAAGTGTTGGTGCGGACATTCTTTTTGAATAACTCTTTGGGAGGGACCCCTAGATCGACTGTGGTGAAATGTAAGCAGGGCCGCCATTAGGGGTCTGGAGGTTTCCAGGGGCCCGAAGGCCCACAGGACCCCAGATGGCAACCCCCATTTTTTTTTTTTATAAAAAAAAAATATATTTTTTTTTAATATATTTTTTTTTTATTTTTTATTAAAGGGCCAATTTTTATTTTTTTTAGGGGTCCGGAGGTCCCCAGGGCCCCTGGATGACAACCCTCCTTTTTATATATATTTTTTATTTCTTTTATATATATATAAAAGGGCTCAGAGGTCCCCAGGGCCCCATGTGGCAAACCCCCTTTTTTTATTATTTATTTTTTATGTTTTTTTTGTTTTTTTTTTGTTTATATATTTTTTTTTTATTAAAGGGTCCAGAGGTCCCCAGGGCCCTGGATGGCAACCCCCCTTTTTTTTATATAAATGTTTATTTTATTTTTATATTTTTTTTTATTAAAGGGCCCAGAGGTTTCTTTTTTTATTTTTTATTAAAGGGCCCAGAGGTCCCGGATGGCAACCCCCCGTTTTTTGTAATTTATTTTTATAATAACAACCCCCCTTTTAAATAATCCAGCAGCTCCTTCGGGGGTAGTGCTACACAAATTTTGCACAATTTGCTTTACAGTTACCAAAACTAGGTAATGAAAATAACTTTCAGGCCTCGGGGGATCCCTACTAATTATTTTATACTTACAGCTCATGGGATGATAGTGTGAACATTAAATTGCAGAGAATAAATAAAAGAATATGGAATGTGGTATTTGTAGCGTTATTGACACTTCTAAATATGCTTTTCTATACAACACAATTATTTTCGGTTATAATAATGAAGCTGAAACTTGAATACTTTGGCCACCTAACACGAAAAGAGGACTCATTGGAAAAGACCCTGATGCTGGGAAACATGAAAGGAAAAAGTAGAAGAGGACGTCAGAAAAGATGGATAGATAGCATCATCGAAACAATGAACATGAAGTTAACCCCTTCAATACCGGGCTTTTATACCCACCTCCATACCGGGCCTATTCTGGTATTTCTCTCCTACATGTACAAATCATCATTCTTTTGCTAGAAAATTACTCAGAACCCCCAATATATGTTTTTTTAGCAGACACCCTAGGGAATAAAATGGCGGTCATTACAACTTTTTATCTTGCACGGTATTTGCGCAATAATTTTTCAAAAGCCTTTTTTTTGGTAAAAAAATGGTTTCATGAATTAAAAAATAACAAAACAGTAAAGTTAGCCCAATTTTTTTGTAAATTATGAAAGATGATGTTACGCCGAGTAACATGTCACACTTTAAAATTGCGCACACTCATAGAATGGCACCAAACTTTGTTACTTAATCTCCATAGGCGACGCTTTGAAAATTTTTACAGGTTACCAGTTTAGAGTTACAGAGGAGATCTAGTGCTAGAATTGTTGCATGCGCTCTAACGCACGCGGCGATACCTCACATATGTGGTTTGAACGGCGTTTACATACGTGGGCGGGACTTACTTATTTTTATTTATTTTTATTTATTTTTACATTTTATTTTTTTTGATCACTTTTATTCCTATTACAAGGAATGTAAACATCCCTTGTAATAGGAATAGTGTGTGACAGGTCCTCTTTATGGAGAGAGGCGGGGTCAATAAGACTCCACATCTCTCCTCCAGGCTGGAAAGCATGAGATCGTGAAAAAACATTCACCGATCTCATGCTTACTAGCCGCAATCGCGACTTTGTTTACTTCTGGGTACCCGGGCGTGACATCATCACATCTTGCCCGGGCCTCCGACGCTCATAGAGATGACTGATGACCATCTGGTCACCAGTCATCTCTATGCTAAGGTGACCAGATTTTTTTAATTAAATCCGGGGACATATTTTTTTTTACTAGTAATGGCGGCAATCAGCGACTCTCTTGACCATCGCCACCGCTGCCCGCCTCACAGCCTGTCAAGTTTAATGCCCTGTACACACGACCAGTTTTCCCGTCAGAAAAAAAACTGATGGTTTTCCCGACAGGATTCCTGTCAAGCCTGCCTTGCATACACACGGTCACACAAAAGTCCGGTAAACTTTTGACTGCCAAGAACGCGGTGACGTAAAAGACTACGACGAGCCGAGAAAATTAAGTTCTATGCTTCTGAGATGGAGGAGCAGGGGAAGGTTCAGGCGCACAGTACAGATCACTGGGAAAAATTCCCAAAAGTCCCAATTTAGTCACTCACCACTTCCTCCTGAGTGGGTATTGCTCACCCAGATAGGCCCCTCCCACCTGGCCTAGCAGCCGGAATGAAGCACGAACAATGATCAGTAACAGTCTCTGCCACAGACTGGTTGCAAGCAAAAGTGAACGATTCCGGAATCCTCTGCCACAGGATTTGGTACCGGGAAAGCCTTAAAGTATTAGAGCCTTTAAGCCAACCTGGCACACTGTAAGGTTTCGTAGACTACGGTGCATCCTCCAATAAGGTTACCAGGCCTCTCCCAAAGTACCAGCCTTCCGCTCAGTCCTTTCCGGGACAGGTCCTCCCCTGGTTTCCTCCATTGAGCAGCTTCCTCCCACAGGACAGACAGCACAGGATCACCTTCAAAGCGTAGGCCCCCAGTCAGGACGACTGGGCCTACCTGGCAGGAACACAGCCTCGGGCAAACATGGCCCGAGACCAAAACTCATACAGCACATACCTCGCGCCAGGAGGGCCACGAGGCGGAAAAGGGACCCCAAATATTGGCGTCTGCCCCTTAAGTATCCTTCCCTAGCATGCCCAGCGAGGAGACCACTCCCACTGGGCTGTTCCCGGAGAAAGACACCCAATACACCCTGACCTGCTTGAGTTCCAACATTGGTTTATGGTGGTAACGCCGCCTATAGGCAAACAAACGGGAAATCCCTCCAAGCACAGCCATAGCCGGAACAGAGGCTGATATAGACCTAATTAACAAAGTCTGAGCTAATTATCAGCTCAGACATCCACTAATATTAACATAGCGCCTGGTCATCAGGAGCAGGGCGCTACACTAATTTTGTCATAAATTTAAGCCAAAATGTATTGTGCTATATGTCTTTGGTAAAAAAAATCCCGTTAAGTGTATAATAATTGCTTTGTGTGACAGATGTACGCAGATGATCATGTACAGATGTGCGAAGGTGATCACGGACATATGTGTGCAGATGATTATTGGGACATGTGATTTTACTGTTACATATGTAGGGGACAGGTATTTTTACTGTGTGGGGACATGTGTGTGGGGACAGTGTTTTGAGATCATTGTGTGGGGACATGTGTGTGGACACTAGGCTGGTGATCAGTGTGTGAAAAGCTGTAAAAAAACATCTCATACTCACTGATTACCAGCCGACTGCAGAGATCCGCTCTTCTCTCTTCACTAACTACTTACATGTGAGGAGAGGAGAGTCGATCGCCTAGCAACCGGCTCTCTATTTACATCACATGACAGCTGTGATTGGACAAAGCCATCGTGTGATCAGAAGGGCCAATCACAGAGATCTCCTGCCGATTGGAAATGCGCCATGCCCGGATGACACAGATCACGCCGCTGCGTGGGCATGCGATCCCCCTCCTTCTGAGGGACGTTCCTGAACATCCAAGGTATGTACAGCATAAAAAAAAACATAATAGGCATAATTGTACAGTATTGTAATGTGGGGGGCCATTGTAATACTAGAAAGTCGTTTTTAGGGTGAACCTCCCCTTTAACTCCTTGTTGCCCACCTCCACACAGTCATGCCCGGCCCTACGTTATTCTGCCTTGCTGTCTTTCCACTCCGGGCCTCCCTTACCCTTAGTTCTTAATACTGTGTATTGCCCCTTTAGCATCAATGACAGCATGCAGTCTTTTCTAATAGTTGTCTATGAGGCCCAGAATTCTTGCAGGTGGTATAGCTGCCCATTCGTCTTGGCAAAATGCCTCCAGGTTAGGCAAAGTCTTTTGTCGTCTTGCATGAACCGCACATTTGAGATCTCCCCAGAGTGGCTCGATGATCTTAAGGTCAGGAGACTGTGATGGCCACTCCAGAACCTTCACCCTTTTTTGCTGTAACCGCTGGAGGGTTAACGTGGCCTAATGCTTAGGGTCATTGTTGCGCTGGAAAGAGCATCCCATGAGCAGCTTTAACCACTTAACGACCGCCGCATGTACATATACGTCCACAGAATGGCACGTACAGGCAGATGGGCGTACCCGACCCGTACGTCCCTGCCTAGACGTGGGTCGGGGGTCGATCGGGGCCCCCCCGGTAAATGCGGCGGTCGGAAATCGACTGGGAGCGATCTGGGATGAGGGGGCGGCTATTCGTTTCTAGCCACCCCCTCGCGATCGCTCTCCGGAGCTGAAGAACGGGGAGAGCCGTATGTAAACACGGCTTCCCCGTGCTTCACTGTGGCGGCTGCATCGATCGAGTGATCCCTTTTATAGGGGAGACACAATCGCTGACGTCAGACCTACAGCCACACCCCCCTACAGTTGTAAACACACACTAGGTGAAACATAACTCCTTCAGCGCCCCCTGTGGTTAACTCCCAAACTGCAACTGTCATTTTCACAAAAAGCAATGCAATTTAAATGCATTTTTTGC